>NC_086193.1:12709113-13009113 GCF_023053635.1 Elgaria multicarinata webbii | reverse complement strand
TGTTTGCTTAAACTGTTCTTTGCCTGTTATTCATTTGCAGGTGCTTAAGTGCTTTAGGCTGCAATCCTGAGGCATACTTACCTGGGAATAAGTCCTATTTAATTTAATAGGATTTGTTTCTGAGTAGACACACATGGGATTGCAGGGTTAGATAAGTAAAGCTTAGATACCTTTCTTTCTTTCCCTGGACCTTTACATATTGCCCAGCTTTTTTTAAAAAAAATCCTACCCCACCCCCCCAAAAAATTGTCCCGGTTTTGTGGATTCAGAATATGGAGACCCTACCTAAGCAACTGTAACCCCTGTCTCTGTCCCCCCCTCCCCCATGACAACCCCTGGGATAACGTGACAGAAGGTTCACGTGCAGCTTCGCTTGTTCTGTGCGAACCTGCAAGGCGGAGGGTAACAGAGGCGGGGCCTTTCTTGTTGTGGCACCCCGTCTCCGGAACAGTCCGGCATTGGACTACAGACATTTTTATGTTGGGATCTGCTTTGTCCTGTTTTTAGTGTTCCAACCACAACTATCAGGGTAAGAGCCCGAGGGTTGGTCTCTCCTTCTGGAAGGGCACAAAGCTCTGTTAGATGAGGCCAATAGTCCAGGTCGGCTGGCAACCTCTTGTCAACGGTAGCCGCTCAAGAATAATAGAATAGCAGAGTTGAAAGGGGCCTCTAAGGCCATCAAGTCCAACCCCCTGCTCAATGCAGGAATCCACCCTAAAGCATCCCTGACAGAGAGTTATCCAGCTGCCTTTTGAAAGCCTCTAGTGTGGGAGAGCCCACCACCTCCCTAGGTCACTGACTCCATTGTCGTACTGCTCTAACAATCAGGAAGTTTTTCCTGATGTCCAGCCAGAATCTAGCTTCCTGTAACTTGAGCCCGTTATTCCGTGTCCTGCACTCTGGGAGGATCGAGAAGAGATCCTGGCCCTCCTCTGTGGGACAACCTTTCAAGTATTGGAAGAGTGCTAACATGTCTCCCCTCAATCTCCTCTTCTCCAGGCTAAACATGCCCAGTTCTTTCAGTCTCTCTTCATAGGGCTTTGTTTCCAGACCCCTGATCATCCTGGTTGCCCTCCTATGAACACGCTCCAGCTTGTCTACATCCTTCTTGAATTGTGGAGCCCGGAACTGGACGCAATACTCTAGATGAGGCCTAACCAGGGCCGAATAGAGAGGAACCAGTACCTCACGCGATTTGGAAGCGATACTTCTATTAATGCAGCCCAAAATAGCATTTGCCTTTCTTGCAGCCCCATCACACTGTTGGCTCCTATTCAGCTTGTGATCTACAACAATTCCAAGATCCTTCTCGTTTGCAGTATTGCTGAGCAAAGTATCCCCCATCTTGTAACTGTGCATTTGGTTTCTATTTCCTAGGTGTAGAACTTGGCATTTATTCCTACTGAAGATGCTTCTGGAAAGCCCATCAGCAGGGCATGGGGGCTGCAGCTCTGTTCTGTTTGCCCCCAGAAGGCGGTATTCAGTAAGGGTGATGGAAAATAACCGCTGAGAGACCTTCCTTCCTCCATGAGGCTGTTTGCTCCCTAGCAAGTGTGGCTTCAGAGGAAAATTGCTTCCGGATATGTAAAGCCCCACATGGCTGGCATAAAAATCTAATAATTAAATAAATATTGTGCTAACAGCCCAAGACAGTCCTCCTCAAGTCCTCCTCTCCACTGTCCTTATCCTCCTCCAAAACAACCTCACAAAAGCAAGTTCCACAAGTTAACTTAATGCAGGGGGTTCCGTTTCAGAGATGCCCTTGGGGGTCTGGAAACAAAGCCCCGTGAGGAGAGGCTGAAAGAACTGGGCATGTTTAGCCTGGAGAAGAGAAGGCGGAGGGGAGGCATGAGAGCACTCTTCAAGGACTTAAAAGGTTGTCACACAGAGGAGGGCCAGGATCTCTTCTCGATCCTCCCAGGATGCAGGACACGGAATAACGGGCTCAAGTGACAGGAAGCCAGATTCCGGCTGGACATCAGGAAAAACTTCCTGGCTGTTAGAGCAGTACAACAGTGAAACCAGTGACCTAGGGAGGTTGTGGGCTCTCCCACGCTAGAGGCCTTCAAGAGGCAGCTGGACAAGCATCTGTCAGGGATGCTTTAGGGTGGATTCCTGCATGGAGCAGGGGGTTGGACTCGATGGCCTTATAGGCCCCTTCCAACTCTACTATTCTATGATGATGATGATGATGATGATGAGAAGAAGAAGAAGAAGAAGAGCAGCAGCAGCAGCCCCGGCATCATCATCTTCATCATCATCATTTCTTCTTCTTCTTCTTCTTTTCGAGCCAAGAACTGCACTGTGAAATTCGAAGTGGATCAACATGACCCAATTCGCGCATCAGCCTGGGAGGTGGCGCAGTGGGAGAGTTCGCACCAGAATTTGCAACGGTTAAAATATTCCTCAAGCACATCTCCTGTACAACAGCCTGGCAGTTTCTTTAGTAAAAGGCTAAAGATTTATATGATCTGAAGAGAAACCAGAGTATGAAGGGGTATGAAGGAAATGAATTGAATATGTAGATAGAGCTGAATGTGGAGGAATGCCTCCGTCAGTATATACAGAGCTACGGAGGGCAGAGGACTAAGGGAAGGAGGGAGGTTCGCTTCTGAGCCCGTTTGAAAGAAAATTCGGTCTGCAAACGGGTGATCCAGGGCTTAAGAGTGGAGAATAATGAAACAAAGCAGGGTGGATAAAAATCAATGGTTTTTTAAAAAAATAAATTAAAAATTGGATTTTTTAAATTTAAATTGATTTTTTTTAATAAAATGCTTTTTGAGGAAAAATCTTTCTATTTAAGACACATTATAGTCCAAAGGTTATTCATCATGAAATAAGGATTAGTTTTTAATTATGATGCACGAGGCTGTATATTCAGCAATGTTTACATTTTTGGGTAAATGAATTCCATTAATCCATTCACGTCATGCTCTTCTAGAGGTTTCTGTAAGAATATTGGGCGCTTTTTTTCCTATCTAGACGATATTATCATCACAGCTGCCTGGTTTTACAGTTCTCAAAACTGTGAATTTGTGTCTGCAGAGATCACAATCCCATTGTGCCTTTGCAAATCTATGTACACAGAATCAACCTCTTGTGCTAAGTTTCCAAAAATTTCAATGAATAGAGTGCACTTTTTTCAGGGGGGGGGGAGTCACATGATTAAACTGAGTCTTCCTGAGTAGTGATTTAAATCGTGATTTGAATCATGATTTAAATCAAATTGATTTAAATCAAATCCACCCTGAAACAAAGCGTATTATCCAAGTTAATGAATATCAATATTAAAGCCAGGTGGAAATTGAAACTGTAATGGAATGTAAATGCATGACTTATTATGTGACTTATGAACCAGAACGAAAGAACAATATTTTTTTAAAAAATAAATAAATAGCCTGGTCATTTCTACGTATCTCGCCATTTTGGTCAAGTGTATTTTATAACAGCCTTCCCCAACATGGCGCCCCCCAGATGTGCTGGAGTCCTTCTCCCATTGGGAGTCCAACTGTAATGGGGGATTCTGGGAGTTTTGATCCAACACATCTACTTGAGGAAGGCCGCTTAATAATAATTTTAAAAGGAGGTTGGGTGGGGAAGACAAAAGGTTGGGTAGGGAAGACAGAAGGAGTTTGGGTAGGGAAGACAAAGACAAAAAAAGAGACCAAAAAAAGAGAAAAGGTGGGGGGAGGGGAACCAACGACAAGCACGGAATCCAGAGGGCTTAGAAGCACACAGTCCCTTACTTGAGGGGAGCTGCCGGGAGAGAAAGCTTGATTGGAGACAGGAGAGGTAGGAGACTGGTTGGCCGGAGAACCGGCATTGCTGCGGTACTGCTGGAGTGAGCCCTACAGAAGGACACAGAGTTAGAAACCACAGGGTGAAGGAGGAAAAGGGAGAGAAATCACAGCTTTCTTTTGTGTACAGCTGGGATGGATGGGGAGGGAGGGAGAGAATGAGATGGGAGGAGAAAAGGGAGGAAAAGTCCTTGGTGAGCCCAGCATGTCAGCTAGTACCGTTAAACAATGCCCTGAGAGGTGGTGAACGTACAAGGGAAAGAGGCTATGAACCCCAAGGTTTCTATTCCAGCTTTTGGGGGATTAAGGCAACCAGAACTGTCCGCAGTTTTCCAAAACGTCAGCTGCTTTCAGATTCAACCCCTTCCCTTAAAATTTACATTTATTTATTACATTTATATACTGCCCCATAGCTGGAGCTCTCGGGGCAGTTCCCAAAAGTTAAAACAGTAAGCATTAAAAATCCCCAGCAAGGGATTCACTTTCCCCGTCTTCTCCCGCAGCTCACACGCTGCTTGCCCACCCTTTGAAGAAGCCTGAGCTTTGCAGCCTCTGCGTCTGGACTTGTAAGACCTGTGCTAAGCGAACTCTCCTCTCTGTGCTTTTTCCTGACAGCACCAAAACGTAGCCGGGGGTACATACGGATGCCAAAAAACCCACACGAGAGCAGTAGCAGCACCGGGTATGTGCATTTTTCAGCTTCCTGGGAGCCTCGGCTTTAAATCGAAGAATTAAGACTCTAGTCCACATGGTTATGAATATATGCTTGGCCTCGTGTGGTATTCGGAGCCTTGTGCGGAGGCCTGCAGAGCTGGGGCAAAGAAGGATCCCTAGCAAGGCAGGCGTGGGGTGTCTGGCTGTGGCTTCGATGCCCCCATTATGAGAAGCCACAATAAAAGAGTCGTGAAAACCAACGTAATTATAAACTGGCTTCTCTTGACACAAGTATCTTTTAAAAAACCCACAACAACCCTAAGCCCGGCTTAATGCTGAAATTTGAATCGTTCCGTCAACAGCTCAAAGGGTTAGGGGAAGAAACCCAGCTTGGCCTGAACCCCCCACAATGCTTTGCAGGCGATCTGGGGGAAGTGATGGGATTCCACCTCCCCACCGGGAAACGCACGGATCGCCGGCCTTCCCCGCGCTTCCAAAGCTTACCGAACTGATGTCTATCCCCATGGAAGTCTGGGTTTGGCTGCCTGGCGGCGACTGTGGGATCGTGGAAGGGACGGAGACCGAGAGCGGGGGCAGCTGGACGCCTCGCTGCAAGCCGGAGGTCTGCATGAGGGAAGCGTTGGACGGCAGGGCATTGGCCACTTGGGTCTGCTGCTGCTGCTGCGGGCTCGTCTGGGTGAAGAACGGGTAGGGCGGAAGCTGCTGTTCCATGGAGAGTGCGTCCATCGCCACGGCCTTGAGGGGGGGAGAGGGCAGGAGAACGGGGTCAAGGGAGGGGAACCGGATTTGCTCGGGACCGGCGTTCTCGAAACGCACGCCAAAACATCAGGGCGAGGGTGTCTTTTGAAAGTCCGCTAGAAGGGCTAACGCAGTCCTGGGCTGCGTTAGAAGAAGCCTGGCATCAAAGCGATCAGGGGCCTGGAAACAAAGCCCTATGAAGAGAGACTGAAAGAACTGGGCCTGTTTAGCCTGGAGAAGAGAAGATTGAGGGGAGGCATGAGAGCACTCTTCAAGGACTTGAAAGGTTGTCACACAGAGGAGGGCCAGGATCTCTTCTCCTCAGATCCTCCCAGACTGCAGGACACGGAATAACGGGCTCAAGTGACAGGAAGCCAGATTCCGGCTGGACATCAGAAAAAACTTCCTGACTGTTAGAGCAGTACGACAATGGAACCAGTTACCTAGGGAGGTTGTGGGCTCTCCCACACTAGAGGCCTTCACGAGGCAGCTGGACAACCATCTGTCAGGGTTGCTTTAGGGTGGATTCCTGCATTGAGCAGGGGGTTGGACTGGATGGCCTTGTAGGCCCCTTCCGACTCTACTATTCTATGATTCTATGAAAGACGCATGAAAAGTCCTTCTTCCTCTCTACACAGCACTAGGGAGGATTGTGTACAATTCGGGGCGCCACGTTTCGAGAGGGACGTTGACGGGCTAGGATAGGTTCGGAGGAGGGCAGCGAATCCCCTCAGTTCGCAGAGTTTGGCGCTGAGGGAATCTGCCTCCTCCTGGGCTTCCAGACCGGCCGGAGCAGCCGAACTCCCCCCAACACATTCGTACCTGAGTGATTGGCGACAGCGGAGACAGCGTGGGAGAGACCTGCCCGGGCTGGGTTCTCCTCGAGTCCGTGTTCAGCTGGAGGGGGCTGACGGACGGCTGTCGGTGCTGCTGGGACGAGCCCTGCGTCGTCGTCATTCCTGGGGCCAAAAGAGGGAAGAAGAGAGACAAGATTCCAGAGGGGTTTTTCCAAACACTGGTTCTCGCATCGACGGCAGAACGTGGACGCGGCTGATTTGGAACATGCTTAGAACATGCAACGGGACGACCTTCCAAACCGACGCATTTAGAAACCCTAGCCCTAGGGCAAGGAACTCGACCTAGTATGGCGTTGCCTGGCACCAGGGAAGGCTTGCCGCTCTATCTAGCTGGGACTTGTCTGTTCGAACCGGCCGGCGCCTCTCAAGGGGAACCGTCCCCTCCACAGGGATCCAACCTGGCGCCGCCAGAATGTAAAGCAGGTGCTCAACCCCGGACCTTAGGTCCCACCATCCCACTGCTTAGCCGCCATGGAACCCCGATCATCTCAACTTGCCATTAAAACACGTCAAGCTCCTAGCCCCTGCGGCAGCAAAGAATTGCAGCGGGGCTTCAAGAGAGGTCCACCTTGACGGTCGCAGAGTAGTTGCAGGATCCAGGCTCATGTCGTCAAGCACTCCCAGGTGGTTTCCACTCCAGCCTTTGCCACGGCAACACAGTCTCCTGTGCCTGCTGTAGCCTGTGCCTGACTTTCTGTGATCCCAGACCTTGCCTGACCTTCTGCTTCACCTGACCATGCCTTTTGCCTCTGGCCCTGCCGGGACTCTGTTTGCCAGTTCCACTGCCGTCCATCCCAGCCCCGGCGTTCCTGCACTGAGGCCTTGCCGCCCACGTCCCAGACCCTGACAGTTGCCCTCAGAGCAGGGAGGCGACCCCCACTCTCTTTGCCCATGACACTCCTGCCATTAATTCACATGAAATACACCCCCTTCGCTCTCCCTCTGAAGCAGAGAAAGCAGGTGCGCAAGGCGGAATACAGCTGGCCGCGACAGGAAGTGCCACTGCCCCAGACAGGAAGTGAAGCCGGGCCACCCATCCCAAGGGCACTGCTGCCCGCTGTACAGCCGCCACCCCCTTACCCTGATTGGCTGAGCCGATGCCCATGTGTGTCAGGTTGGCCGCGAGGTTCCCGGTGCTGTTGGAGCTGCTCAGCGACGGGAAAGAGGACTCTTCCGGGTCTAGCGGTGTCGGGAGGGGAGAAGGGAAGTGGATGTTTGTCAGGTCTGGCAGGGAGCCGCCCGTGTTGTGAGCGGCGGGGATAAGCGTCGTAGTGTTTTCCTGGTCCGCTGACGGGTATATGCTGCGTTTCAAAAAGAAGGGAGAGGAAAGAAGCTGAAGGTTTGAGGCAGAAACAGTGATTTTGGGGGGGGATTCGTAGAACCAGACACCGCTAGGCCTCTGGCCTGGAACCATTGCAACTCCGACCCTGTTCAGACGCCACGCTAAACCATGGTTAGGGCCGCTCACCCATTTGCAGCAAATGGTTAGTGAGGGTGTTTAAACCGTGGTTATGTCGCCACCATGGTTAGGAAGGGTTCACACGGCGCGCTTAGCCATAATGCTTAGCTCAAAGCGCTTTACCACCGTGGCTCGGCGTGTCGTCTGAACAGGGGCTTTATGTGTTATGGTTTTATCTCGTCTTTTCTCCAGAGAGGGAAGGCTGACAGAAGCCTTTCCCTGGAGAGGACTCTTCAAATGTATTTAGAAAACTCCTTTTTCAAACACATACACACAGCTAGGGTGACCCTATGAAAAGGAGAACAGGGCTCCTGTATCTTTAACACTTGTATTTCAGCAGGTGTCATTTGTATATATGGAGAACCTGGTGAAATTCCCTCTTCATCACAACCTTTAAAGCTGCCCTCTTTTAAATCTGGTCAGTCCTGCAGCTTTAACTGTTGTGATGAAAAGGAAATTTCACCAGGTGTGACATGCATACAAATGACACCTGCTGAAATTCCCTTTTCTATGCAACTGTTAAAGATACAGGAGCCCTGTCCTCCTTTTCATAGGGTCAGCCTACACACAGCCCACATTAATTATGGCTAGCTATTTAATACAAGAAAGCTGAGTACTGAAGAGAAAGGCTCCCTCATAAAGAACTGAATAAGACACTGTTTCAAGGAAGTCCTCCTTGAAGAAGTGGATCAAGCGAATTGCCCTTCAGGGAAGTCCAGGCTAAATTTGTATTAGCACCTAAGGTGACACTATGAAAAGGAGGACAGGGCTCTTGTACCTTTAACAGTTGTACTGAAAAGGGAATTTCAGCAGGAGTCGTTTGTATATATGGGGAACCTGGTGAAATTCCCTCTTCATCACCACAGTTAAAGCTGCCCTCTTTTAAATCTGGTCACTCTAGTATAGCTCCTGCAGCTTTAACTGTTGTGATGAAGAGGGAATTTCACCAGGTTCTCCATATATACAAATGACACCTGCTGAAATTCGCTTTTCTAGGCAACTGTTAAAGGTACAGGAGCCCGGTCCTCCTTTTCATAGGGTCACCCTATTAGCACCCAAACCATGTTCTTTATAGTTTGGAACCCAAGTCAGGGCTGAGTTTACAAACTATTAAAGCCAACCACACTTCTTTGATTTCAGCTTCCCAGTATCCACCTCTCTAGCGTTAACACAAAACACACTTTTCAAACCTATTTCAAATCATGGTTTCCAATTCTGGGTTTGCTGCCCCAATGGAAAAACATGGTCTGTCAATTGCGACATCACATCAAATCACAGTTAAACTTTCTTAACCATAGTTTGGCACGCTGTCTGAATGGCGTTGCAGGGAAACTGCCTTAAATGCAATTTATCCAGTGTAGCCGGAAGCTTTAACTACAGGCAACACAAACTGTGTTTTTTGATCCTGGTTTGTTGGCTAGCAGCAAACCATGGCTTGTCAATTCAGGTGACATGGCAAGCCATTGTTAAGCTTTCGAAATATATTATTATTATTATTATTATTATTATTATTATTATTATTATTATTATTATTATTTCTATATCTCCCCATAGTTGAAACTCTCTTTGAGGTTCACAAAAGATTAAAACATTTAAAAATCAATATACAAAAACTTGTGTATTTTATCATTTATAGTTGTTCCCCGCCTCGATCACAATGGAGAGGCAGGTAAGAAATAATAATAATGTTTTATTATGTTTTCAATGGTTTTAATTTTTGTGAACCGCCCAGAGAGCTTCGGTTATTGGGCGGTATAAAAATGTAATAAATATATAAATAAATAAATAAATAAATAAAACAGACAGCAGGCATAGAGACAACATACATCTAAAACCAATTTTGAGCTGCCAGCTAACCCTAAAAATAGATTTGGGACCGATTGAAATCTCAACATATGCTGCTAAATGCCTGGGAGAAGAGGAAAGTTTTGACCTGGAGCCGAAAAGATAGCAATGTTGGTGCCAGGCGGGCCTCATCAGGGAGATCGTTCCACAAGTGGGGAGCCACCACTGAAAAGGCCCTCTCCCTTGTTGATGTCTGAACTATGCCCGAGCGTGGGGACGTTCCTGCCATTTCCTATTGAAGAGCAACCAATGCTTCTTATTTACACACGAACCAAACACACATCTCGCCCCTCATCCACCATGCCCCCTTGAACGTACTTGATTCCTGGAACTTCACAGGACTTCGGCCTCGAGGATCCTGTCTGGAAGAGAATGGAGCACAGCAGAGAGACGTGAGGCTTAGAAACAGACCGCTAAGTCCAAGAAGGAATCGGCAGGGTTGCCAATTTCAGCACCTCCTTCCGGAGGCCTGTTGCCCCACACGGCGCAAATTCCCTTGGCGTTTATTTCATTTGCAGAGAAGTTGCCGAAGCGGTGAAGCCCAACAACCACCGCGTAAAGACGTATCAACGAAGCCGTGTTAAAATAACAACGTAGCTTTAAAACGTGAAAAGCACAGGGAAAGGTAAAATGGGCAGGAGTGATGATGACACCAGCGGCCATGGCACAGAATACGTTCGGCCCTGGCTCGTAAGCCGAAATACACGATCATCAGGGGTGCAGAAATGCAGGTTGCTTACCTGTAACTGTAGTTCTTCGAGTGGTCATCTATGCATTCACACATATGGGCTTTGCGCCTGCGCAGAGACCAGACCGGAACCTTCTATAGCTGAGTGGAACGTTTTTGGCGGGAACCCCTCCCCCACGCTACCACGTATGTCCATGGGGTTCCCGCCCTTACCTCAGTTTACAGGAGTCCGACATTGTGCCCCCATAAACATGAGTGTAAATAAAATAAAGTACATTCCACAATATAACTGTGTTATTTGTAAGTCTCACACCACCAAGTGGGGATGGTGGGTGGGTTGTGTGAATGCATAGATGACCACTCGAAGAACTACAGTTACAGGTAAGCAACCTGCATTTCTTCTTCGTGGTCTCTATGCATCACACATATGGGCGAGTAGCAAGCTGACATATCTTTGGAGGTGGGTTGGTGCATCATCTGAAGATCTCCGAGAGCACTGTCCATCCAAACAAGCAGTCGTGCCTCGCACGGGTGTCCAAACTGTAGTGCCTAACAAATGTGGATGGAGTGGACCACGTTGCAGCTCTACAGACTTCTGTCAAAGGAACACCTCTGCCAAAAGCAACAGATGTTGCGACGGCTCTGGTAGAATGAGCTGTCACAGGTTTCACCAGCTCTAGTTCAGAGATAGAGTAGGCAAGTTCAATTGTCTCTACAATCCAGCGTGACAGACGCTGGCATGAAACAGGGACTCCCTTAGAAGGCTCCCCATAACAAATAAACAATTGCTTTGTTTTTCTAAAATTCTCTGTCCTAGCCTTGTAAAAGGCAAGAGCTCTCCTTACATCAAGTGTATGTAAAGCAGACTCGACAGGTGATGTAGGATTCGGAAAGAAAGCTGGTAGAGTGATATATTGGGACAGATGAAAGGTTGACACTACCTTAGACAAGAAGGCAGGGTCTGTGCGTAACACAACCTTATCTTTGTGAAAGATAGTGTAAGGAGCATCTATCCTGAGAGCTCTAAGCTCACTTGCACGTCTAGCAGAAGTGATGGCTACTAAAAGACAGTCTTGCATGTTAGAAGCCTAAGGTCAGATAAGGCCATGGGCTCGAAGGGCTTCTCTGTCAATGCCTGTAGCACCACTGACAGGCTCCATGGTGGAACGATACACTTTACTGTTGGTATCGTATTTTTAAGTCCTTTTAGAAATTTCCTCGATGTTGGATGTGTAAAAGGTGTAAAACCATCCATGCCTCGATGAAAAGACGTAATAGCCGCTAGGTGAACTCTGATGGAAGTGAGTTTGAGTCCCTGCTGATAAAGTGCCAATAGGTATTTGAGAATCAATGACAAAGGGCAAGATTCAGGTGCTTGATCATTTCCCAAGGCAAAAGTTTGAAATCTCTGCCACTTTGCCGCGTGAGATTTTCTTGTTGAAGGCTTTAGTGATGCCAACAATATATGGTCTACAGTTAAATCCTTGGTACGAGAAGAGGAATGGATGATATTCTCCATGCCGTCATCTTGAGGGTCGACAGGTTTGCGTGTCGAACCCTGCTCTGGTGTCGAGACAACAGTGTCGGTATCGGCGGGAGTCTGATGTAATTCCCGTCTGACAGTCGAAGGGCGTGGGAGAACCACGTCTGTCGAGGCCACCACGGTGTGATAAGGATGCAGTCTGACCTGTCCGACTGGATTTTGGCCAGCACTTTCATCAACAGTGGAAACAGAGGAAAGATGTAAAGAAGATTTCCTTTCCAGGTTCTGGTGAAAGCATCTCCTAGCGAGTGCTTTCCTCTTCCTGCTCTGCTGCAGAACCTGGAACAAGCTGCGTTTTCTTCGGTAGCGAAGACATCGACAGCAGGGAGGCTCCAGTACCGAAAGAGAACGTCTCTTATTTCGGTATCGAGCTCCCATTCGTGGTCGACGTGGAAAGACCTGCTGAAGTCTTATTGCATTCTCCACTGCTAGCAGTTCTAGGTGGTTGATATGATGTTCCCTCTGGGAAGGAGGCCAACGGCCCTGAGCTGTGAGGGAGTCGCAGTGTGCTCCCCATCCGATCAACGATGCATCCATCGTGATCGTTACCAAAGGAGTTTCTTGCTGGAAGGGAACTCCTTCTAGGAGCGTCGACATCGAAAACCACCATTTCAGAGATGCCCTTACTTGCGTCGGGATCGACATGTAAGTTCGCCGGGCATCGTGTCGAAGATCGAAAGTTCTTAAAAATCAGGCCTGCAATATTCTCATTCTGAGTCTTGCAAACCTGATGACTGCAGTTGTAGCTGCCATCAAGCCTAATAGCCTCTGAATTGTCCATGCCGAGACCTTTCGGCGGCTCTCGGTAGCGATGGCTAAATCTTGAAGGGTGCTTGCTCTGGTCGAGGGCAGGTATGCTCTCCCATCCCGAGACGATAGGGTTACCCCTATAAAGTCGAGCTTCTGATGTGGGGTCAAGATGGATTTCTCCTCGTTGACCCACAAACCCAACAAGTCCAACAGGTTGAGGGTGGTTGAAATGTCCTTCTGGAGCGTGCAACTGCTGTCCGCTACCAGAAGCCAATCGTCCAAGTGTAGGAGCTGCAGAATAAAAGTAACCGTTGTCATACGGAACTTCCTTGGAATGATGAATTTGTTTAACTGCTTTAAGTCCATGATCGGCCGAAGACCTCATATTTCTTCGGGACCGTGAAGTAGCGCGAGAAAAAACCCTGGTTGAGTTCCTCTGCGGGTACGGGAGAGATGGCTCTCTTCGATAGCAGAGGTCTGTACCTCCGGAAGCAGAGGAAGGGATGGCGCCGTTACTTTCACCCCCGAAGAAGGAGGAAGGACATCGAGCTCGATGGCATACCCCAAGTTGATGATAGTGAGCACGCAGGAGTCTGATGTCATTGACTCCCATATGGTAATGGGGTGCTAGGCGGTTCGCAAAGGGAGGTGGACGTGGGACAAAGAAGTCAAAGTCGCTGCTTCTTGGTGAAGTCAGGCTGACGCTTGTTGAAATGTAGACTGATATGGCCGCTTACTCTGGAGTTGTTGTTGTTGCTGCCTCTGTTGGCTTTGATAGTAGGGCCGCTGCTGTTGTTGTTGAGCAGGCGGTCTTGTTCACCGTCTCAGCTTGTATTGGGCAGGCTGAGCAGAGAAACTTATTTTCTTGGCTGTTGTGCAAGCCTTGTATATAGAGTCCAAGGTCTTGTCCTGCTATTAAACAAGCCCTCGCCATCGTAAGGCATGTTCTAAATCCTGGCTTTGGTGTCATGAGCCAGATTAGCGGAGCGGAGCCAAGCATGTCTCCTCAAGGACACGGGTCCCATCATCGACTTGGAATGGCAGTCAACTTGGTGTCGCGCTGTCGACACTTGTTGCCTGGCTATGGCTGAAGCTTCACTTTGGAAGACTCGTGCCCGCTCTTTTTTGTCCTCTGGGAGATGTTCACCTAGTGATCCTATTTTCTCCCAGAGGAAGAGCTGGTATCGTGCCATGGTAGCCTCGTAGGCTGATGCCCAAAGAAGCAGAGGAGTAAATCCTCCGGCCCGTAAGGTCCAACTTTCTGCCCTCTCTGTCCACGGGTGCAGAATGTGCATTCTGTGAGCGGCCTTGAGCCGACTCCCTACGATCGAATTAGGTTTGGGATGTTGGACCAGAAACTGTACATTTTCTTGTTAGACTCGATAGAGGGTCTCTAGCCTTTACGATGTGGCCTGAGACATAGCCGGTGTTTTCCAGAATAATTGAGCCATTTGCTTTAAAGCATGTGGTGCTGGATCACCAGTCCTAATGCCTGAGCCATTCTAAGCATATGGTCAGAAGATCTGACCATATCGTCGGAAGGGGAAGAAGGGTCGTTGTCATGAACCTCATCTTATGGTGAAGGCATCGATGGAGTAGCCGACAACCCCAATTCAGAATCCGAGGAATAATTTTCTTCAGGCAAGGATACTGTAACCACCTGGAGGTCTACATGCTCCGTCGGTATCGTGGTAACCGCGGCAGTCGATGCCGATGGCTGTGTACGGTGTCGAGGCGTCGACACCGTGGACATTGGTGGGCGGGCGGTGGAGGCAGCGGTAGATGACACATGCTCCGTCGGTATCGTGGTAACCGCGGCAGTCGATGCCGATGGCTGCGTACGGTGTCGAGGCGTCGACACCGTGGACATTGGTGGGCGGGCGGTGGCGGCAGCGGTAGATGACACACCCTCGATGTAAGCGAAGGGTGCGCATAATACTCTTCTTGAGGGTACTGGTGGTCACCCTGGAAGTGGGCGATATCGATCCCATTCCGAAGGCGGTAGAGGGATTAGTCCCTGAACCTCTCACGGCCTGCTAGGCTCTCGGAAAGAGGCCGCTGAAACCGAATCCCGCAACTCGCCCTCCGATAGACTGGGAGGGTGCGTCGGTACCGTAGCCATCGGTAGCTGCTGGAATCTCGATACCGAGGGAGGCCTCGGTATCGAAGCGGTCGGTATGGCAGGAGGAGTAGAGTGACTCCTAGCCGGTTCCGCCGCTCCATTTCCGAAGAAGATTTGGGAGCCCGGGCCTTTTTTGGAGATTTTCCTGGCCGCGGAACTCGCCAGTGACCGTCCAGGCGTTAGGGGTATCTGAGCCCTATTAGCCGCTCTGGAATATTCAGGCACCTCAGTGCAACGGTCATCAACGGACTTACTGGCTGCCGTTTTGTCGATCGTCGAAGATTTGGGAGCCCGGGCCTTTTTTGGAGATTTTCCTGGCCGCGGAACTCGCCAGTGACCGTCCAGGCGTTAGGGGTATCTGAGCCCTATTAGCCGCTCTGGAATATTCAGGCACCTCAGTGCAACGGTCATCAACGGACTTACTGGCTGCCGTTTTGTCCATCATCGAAGATTGGGAGTCCGGGCCCTTTTGGAGATTTTCCTGGCCGCGGAACTCGCCAGTGACCGTCCAGGCGTTAGGGGTATCTGAGCCCTATTAGCCGCTCTGGAATATTCAGGCACCTCAGTGCAACGGTCATCAACGGACTTACTGGCTGCCGTTTTGTCCATCATCGAAGATTTGGGAGTCCGGGCACTTTTGGAGATTTTCCTGGCCGCGGAACTCACCAGTGACCGTCCAGGCGTTAGGGGTATCTGAGCCCTATTAGCCACTCTGGAATTCTCAGGCACCTCAGTGCAACGGTCATCAACGGTCTTACTGGCTGCCGTTTTGTCGGTAACGGACTTACTGACTGCCGTTTTATCCATAGTAGGAGCCTCCGTGGCTCTGAGAGCTTTTTCCCCCCAAGATGGAGGGAAGTCGTCAGCTCTGCTTTTCCTCGTTTGTTTTGTAAACGACATGCAATGATGGCAGGCCTCAACGATATGGCCTTAGCACAAACAAAGGACACAGAGGGAGTGTCCGTCAATAGGTGGAAGCTTGGCCCCACACTTCACACACTTCGTAAACGGTGTTTCAACTGCCATACAGGCCTCACGCGACCGAAGTTGCTGAGGAAAACTATCTTCAATAATTTAATTTTTTTTTTTTTTTAATATAAGAAAAGTAGTAAGAAGAGTCTTAGAAAAAGATCGAAAAACGAAGAAGATCGTAAAAGAGAAAATAAAGTTAATAAGAAAAACGCTAGAGGTTCGGTTAAACAGGTCTGTGCACAATGGCGGACGACGAAGAACTGAGGTAAGGGCGGGAACCCCATGGACATACGTGGTAGCGTGGGGGAGGGGTTCCCGCCAAAAACGTTCCACTCAGCTATAGAAGGTTCCGGTCTGGTCTCTGCGCAGGCGCAAAGCCCATATGTGTGATGCATAGAGACCACGAAGAAGAACTAACAGGAGATGGGGGCCAAACTGATCCCCCTGGGCCAGGCCCACTGATGCCACCCCCTGGGCCATTTTCACTCTCTCTGTGGCTCTGGACAATACGTTAGTCAACGCAGTGAGAAAACTCCACTCAATGGTTGAGTTCGTATGCGGTACTCCACCCACATGTTCTAACTCCACTGTTCTGTGACTGTGGGCTGCCGTGGAGTTGAGTAAAACCCATTGTGAAGTTTGATTGACAGTTCCTCCGCCCTCTCTCCTCCCCGGGTCCTCCCGATGGTATCCCATCAGCCATTGCTGCAAAAAAGCAATCCCGGCGGCTCTCCTAGAGCGGCACTCGCTCCTTCCTCTTGCCAAGGAAGTCTGTAGCCAGCGGGAAAAACCAAGTCAACACAACGGAAAACTCCCCGGAGCCCGCCACACAACCATTGTGCAGGAACTCTCCTCTGCACAGCGTGGCTATTCTGCATGGAGAGTTTCCCCCCGAAAAAAACACCGTTGCGTGGCGTTTTCCCCCCGGATGACACGTTTCTCAACGGTGGTGCAAGAACTCCACCGTGGAGCTCTTAAGATGAGCGTTGAGAAACACTGTCCGAACTGAGCCTGTCTCTCTCCTCAACACGGAGAGACTTGGCCAACCCCAGACCAGCCAATTCCTAGAGTTAATGATCGTCCCATTAGGGGCAGCAAGAAACACGGGAAGAAGGATTCAACCTGCACTGGGAAGAGCAGCCACACTCTCTGAGCTCGGAAATTACTGCAGGGAGGCGGGAATTCCTCCTGGGAAAAGAGCTTGGAGACCAAGACCCCCCCAACACCCCCCCTAAAGGAACCCGAGGAGGCCGGCTGCATTGAAGCCAACAGGCCGCGGTTTCTGTACTCTTTATTTATACTCTCTGTTTTGAGCCTTAAAACAACGCAAGACTTTCCCCGCCGGTTACAACCATGTTGACGTTCTCCTCTGCAACGCCTCAGCTTTTGGGCGGAATTGGGGCCCGGTACCTTCTTAGCGTCCCATCCTTGCTTCGAAAGGTCCTTGTCTGTATCTGAGGTGTCTTCCTCCATGCCTGGGACAGTCAGTAATAAGACTGCAACAAGAAGAGATAAACGCATTTTAAAACCATAATTTATATGACCCTGTTCAGACGGGACGCTAAGCCACGGTGGTTTCTTTTCTTTTCTTTTCAAAGCTTCACCTCTTTTTTGCTGCATGTCCTGCGACCCGGCTGAGAACGGCTCTGCCTGAACGGGAGTCATCGTACTCTGGTGCAGGGCAGAATCTGAATTGGTCCTGGGAAGGAAGAGGGGAAAACTATTATAACTCTGGTCCCACAAGCGGAAAAATGCATTTCTTTGTATCACACACACACACACACAGGCTCCGTTCAGACAACACGTTAGTCACCGCAGTGTGAAAACTCCACTCGGTTGAGTTTTTAGCGGGTACGCCCCATACAACATGTTCATAACTCCACCGTTGCGGGACTGGTCTGCCGTGGAGGTGAGTAAAATCCACTGTGATGTTTGATTGACAGTTCCTCCGCCCTCTCTCCTCCCCCGATCCTCACGATAGTATCCCATCAGCCATTGCTGCAAAAAACCAACAATCCTGGTGGTTCTCCTAGGGAGGCACTCGCTCCTTTCACCGCTCTTGCCCGGGAACTTTGTAGCCAGTGGGAAAACTCAATGCAACTGAAAACTCCCCGAAGCCCAACACGCAACACAATGGTTGTGCAGGAACTCCCCTCTGCACGGCGTGGATATTCTGCGTGGGGAGTTTCCCTAAAAAACTCCACCGTCGCGTGGAGTTTTTCCACCAGACCACACGGTTCTCAACGGTGGTGAAAAAACTCCACCATGCGGTTCTAAAACCACTGTTGAGAAACGTGTTGTCTGAACTGAGCCACACACACAAGTATGTCTTTAATCCAAAGGAAAATTCAAACTTTTGAGCTTGAAAGTATTTATTCCTCCAATTTCTATTTTGTCTTCTGCAACCAGGATGATCAGGGGTCTGGAAACAAAGCCCTATGTAGAGAGACTGAAAGAACTGGGCATGTTTAGCCTGGAGAAGAGAAGGCTGAGGGGAGACATGATAGCACTCTTCAAATACTTGAAAGATTGTCACACAGAGGAGGGCCAGGATCTCTTCTCGATCCTCCCAGAGTGCAGGACACGGAATAATGGGCTCAAGTGACAGGAAGCCAGATTCCGGCTGGACATCAGGAAAAACTTCCTGACTGTTAGAGCAGTGCGACGGTGGAATGAGTTACCTAGGGAGGTTGTGGGCTCTCCCACCCTAGAGACCTTCAAGAGGCAGCTGGACAACCCTCTGTCAAGTAGGCTTTAGAGCAGGGGGTTGGACTCGATGGACTTGTAGGCCCCTTCCGACTCTGCAATTCTATGATTCTATCTTCTGGACAGGCCAGGGTTACCATGCTCTGGTAAGAGCACAGTTTAAAGCGCTCGTTTTAACCTGTAAAGTGTTGAAGGGCCAGGGCAGAAACACAGCTGGGGTAACTTTAGAGACCATCTAGTCCAACCTCGTCCTCAGTCCAATATCGCTGACAGATGCTTAAATATCTTCAGCAAAGAATCCACCTCGTCCTGGGTCAGTCTGTTCTATCACCAAATAGAAGACGGAGCAGACTCCAGGGAGCAGGACGAGAAAAGAAACTGAAATTCGGTGCGGAGGTGGTGTCTGAGCTCCAAAACACAAAACCCTAACCCACCCCTCCCAAGAAAAAGATGGTGCTGCTGGGCGGCTGTAAAGTGTGATTAAAAAAAAAAAAAGGCTAGGAGAGGCACGAAGCATCACGAAAGCATCATTTCCGCTGGCCAAAAATGCGTGGCAGGAGCATTTAAGTGCACATTTTACAAACAGAAGGGTTAAAGATTCCCACCCAACGGACAGTTCATACAGACCTTCTCCAGCTGGTATCCGAAGGAGGGGACAGGTAGACGGTGCTGTACGGACAGCTGTCCACGTGGATCAGGGAGTCAAGGAAAAAGACATTTTCAGCGAGAAATTGTTTTCAGGTATTCCAAGAGGCAGCGGTTACTGAATCGCGCACGGCGGTCTTGTGAACCGAGCAGCGTGGGAAGAGGCACCCCTATTTCGGTGTGCCGTAGCCTCGGAAAAGAAATCGAGATGGGCCTTTTCCCCACTCTGGGTTCCCAAGATACCCCTGGCCTACAACGCCCGTGGTGCATGACCACTCTACATGCTGGCTGCGGATGACAGAAGTTGTAGGTCAACAAGATCTGGAGGCCCAAAGTCAGGAAAGGTCAGCTTTTCCAAAGCTGATGTCCTCCACGTGAGTAAGCTAGCATAAGCTAAGACACAAAGGCTTAGAAAACGTTGCCAAATTGAAGAATGTAACAAGAGCCCTGCTGGATCACGTCCATCTAGTCCAGCACTGTTCACACGGCGACCAACCAGCTATCGACCGATGAGTGCAATAGTACCCTCCTACCCATGTTCCCCAGCAGCTGGTGTATAAAGGCTGACAATGTTTCTACTGCAACCAGTTTCTTTTTCCTCCTCCTCCTCCTCTTCTTCTTCACGGTGACAGTGCGGAGGCAATTCAAAGAGAGTAACACCAGAGTTGTGGCTCTCTACCCATCCTTGCCAGAACCGGAGGCGTTTGCAAAAAGCACGATGGGAAAGAGAGGCCAAATCTCAGGATGCAGGAAAGTAAAAGCTTTATTCTTCAAAGCTGCCCGGAATAGCACTCGGGAGAGTAAAACTTCATTTGGCAACATCTGGGTTCCTCCCCCCCCCCCCAGTCTCGCCTTTTCCGTCGTGTTATTTTGGATGTTGCCCTGTTTTCTCTGACTCTGGTTTGCAAAAAGCGAGTTTCGAGGGGGCAAGAAATGCAATATTCTGGAAAACAGCTGGGCTGGGCTGGCTGTAATCTACTGCATTTCAGTACCATTACCAAAGATGGACAGAAGGTGTTACGGCCGCTGACAGCTCAGAAGGGGTCAGGTGAGAGGACGAGAGCAACAGCTGCTCACTTGGGCCTATAAAGCTCCCAAATCTGGTGGGGGCCACAGTCAGAAGACCTAAAGACGGTCGTGCACACGCTGGTAACTTCGAGGCTTGACTTCTGCAATGCGCTCTACATGGGGCTACCGTTGTGCCTAGTCCGGAAACTTCAACTAGTTCAAAATAGGGCAGCCAGGCTGGTCACTGGTACACCTAGGGGGGACCACATTACACCAGTCTTAAAATCTCTTCACCGGCTGCCAATGAGTTTCCGGGCGAAGTGTAAAGTGTTGGTTATCACCTTTAAAGCCCTATGTGGCTTGGGTCCAGGCTACCTGCGGGGTCACCTTCTCTCCTGCACACTCAGGTCCTCTGGGAAGAATTTAGTCCAGCCATCAAAGACTAGGCTGACAACCATAACCCACAGGGCCTTTTCTTCTGCCGCTCCCAGTTTGTGGAACGGCTCGCCGAGAGAGATTCGTCAACTGAACAGTCTTCCGGAATTTAAGAAAGCCATAAAGACTGATCTCTTCCGGCAGGCCTACCCAGCGGAATTTTAAATTTGCCTTTTAATGATGATGGATTGGTTTTAAATGTTTTAATATGATGTTTGCATTTGTGTCGTGCCCCGCTTCGATCCAGAGGGAGAGGCAGGTAACAAATAAAGTTATCATTATTAATTAATTATTATTATTATCCCTCATGTGCAGATCGTGCTGCTCTCAGGGAGGCCGCTCCTGGCCTCAGCGACGTGTGCGCCTCCCGGCCCCTAGCCCCAACGCCTGCCGACAAGCTGCAACTGCACGTCTTTGCCCTTTTTAACTTTTCCCCCGGCAAGCCAGAGCCCAGGTCCGTCTCCCTACTCCCAGCTGCTGTGATGCTGAAACCAAGGATATCTGTCTGCCATGCTTGTCCACGGAGAGCGGACGCCGGTGCGGCGAGCCCAGGCGATTCCGGTCGCGGTACACCCTGTCCACCAGCCCGTGGTGCCGAGTCGTCCTACTGGTGTCCAAGCCGGAGGTCTGAAATGGAGTCTAAGAATAATCCAAAAAGAAGAGGGGTGGGGCGGGGATTCCAGATGTGAGGCACAACCTGATGCTGCTTCTTGGGGGAAAGGGGAGGAGACTGTCGGGTTTCCAAGCCGCCCTGCTGCAGGGCGTGTTTCATGTCTGACCCTACTGCCCCTGTTTTGGGAGAAGGTGTTTCAGGTCATCCATCAGAATCCGATTCAGAACGAGAAGACACAGCGCCAGACACCAGCCAGCCTGGACCAGTGGGGGAGGAAGCTCTCACGGGCGATTCCCCACCTGGGAGTCAGCCCTCTCCAGCGCTTATCTCCTCAGGGCCAAACCCTGCACACTCAGTGGGAACTGACTTTTCTTCTGGAGGAGAGCGTCCCAAAAAACTAGCTGATGCTAGGGTCCGCCGGAAGCTGGAAAGCATGGCGCGGAAGGAAGATGTGAGAAAGTCAGAGAGATTATACCAGAACCTGCCTCCGCACCAGGCACTCTGAAGTTACATTTGAGAAGTAGCTTCTTATTCTTCTTGAATGGACAATTGCCTTGCTTAGTTTGCATAGTTTTTCCTAGGGGGACATTTCCAAGAGGTTAGACTCTATTCAGGTAGAAGAGACGTTTGTTGCTTAATAAAAGCTTTGTGGGTTACCTAGCAGGCCTCGTCATTTGCCTCCCATCGAAAGTAGGAGCATTCTGAGAAACATGACGGCGAGACAATAAAAAGAGGTCTGCCAAGGAATCCACAAAAATGTATTCAGCAAACAAACATTCCGTCGCACCGGAAGAGAGTTTAAACCCTAGGAACTTTCCTCCAGGCTAAAACTTGGCAATCTAAGCGAGACGCTTGTCCTTTCAACAAAGGGGAGGTCTTTTTCCCTGAGTCCCTTTAAGTTCAGGGAGGATTCCTCTGAAGAAGGCTTTGGTGAGATGCTAGCTGAGCTGATCACCTCTCGCCTTGGTTTAGCTCCACCCGTTTGAACCTGCAGCGAACTCTGGGATCAGCTAAATTTGAAGTCCCTTCCCCCTCTGTGGAATGCTGGGTTCCCACAGATTCTGATCTGTTAACGTTTTCACTGATAAGGTCCGGTGAAGATTCATCCCTGGCGGCTGAAGAGCCTGGGAGAACCTCCTCCCCAGCGTCCTGTGTGGGCTGGTACGTTCCTAGTCTGGTTTCTTTTAGTTCAGAATCAAATTGATAACATGAAACACCTTCCCCCACACTAAGGGGAACAGGCCTGATCATGACAGGATAGAAAGCCAATCCCAGGCGACCATTAAGGACAAAGAGCGGCCTGGGGTGGACAGTTTTGTCGAACCCACAGTCAAGGTTATAATGGAGCAAGTGGGAGATACTTCTTGGTTTCCTCCCAAATCTCCTGTGTCCTCCATAGCATTCAATCTTTGGGGCGTTTCCGTTGCCCTCAAAGCCTTGTCCCACAATACCGCTCTGAGGCGGTCAGCGCGATGCTTTCTTGTTTGTCTTGCGTAAGACATGCAATGGTGACAAGTCTCTTTTTTATGTCCTTCTCCCAAACACACCACGCAAAGAGAATGTCCATCAGGGGGTGTTAATTTTGCCCCACACTGCACACATTTCCTGAAAGGCGCCTTAATGGCCATACACCCTGGGCGTAACGCGATCAGTGATCGCCGATCCTACAATCTCTATCCTAAGTATGGCTCATGTCCAGGTTATCTGAAAGGCCGTCTTCTCCCTTATGAGCCTGCCCGTGCTTTGAGATCTTCTGAAGAAGCCCTTCTTTCAGTCCCACCGTCTTCACAGGCGTGCTTGGTGGGAACATGGGAGACAGGGCCTTCTCGGTGGCTGCTCCCGTGCTTTGGAACTCTCTTCCCTGGCTCCCTCCTTGATGGGCTTTCGGAAGCAGGCTAAAACTTGGTTGTCCCAGCAGGTCTTTGGAGAATAATCTGGCCCTCCATCTACGTTAATGACTTATAATTTTGTTGTGTATTTTAAACATTTTGTGTGTGTGTGTTTGTTTTTACATTTCTTTTCCTAGGTTTTACAATGTATGTTTTAAACTTTGTAAGACCGCCTTGAGGCCCAGTATTGGGCAAAAGGCGGGATACAAATAAATAGAATAATAATAATAAGTAATTAAACGATATACAGAAGTAAACTAACTACTATAAAAGAATATATATATATTAGATGACAAGAAAAACGCTGATCCGGAGAAGAGAAGTTTCAGAACGAGTCCGTCCACAATGGTGGTTGAGAAAAAACTGAGCATTGTGGGGGACCCCGCTGGATAGTGGGGGAGGGGTTCCTGCCCAAACACTTGCTTAGCTATAGAAGCTCTCCCATATGTGTGATTCACCGAGACCATGAAGAACAGGCCTGATCATGACAGGATACAAAGCCAGAAAGCCAATCCCAGGCGATACTTTGCTTTTATGCATATTATTCACCTGCACCCGTTAACCCAGCCTTCCCCAACTCGGTGCCCTCCAGATGTATTAGACTGCGACACCCCCTGGCCAATGGCTACGCTTGGCTGAGGATGATGGAAGTTGCCGTTCAACACAGACGGAGGATTAATTCAGACAGATGGCCTCAAGCACCCTTGGGGGGCGGGAGTTAGGGTTTCATGTTGCCGTTGATAAAAAGCTCCGGTTACGCTGGTAAGCAAAGGATTCAAGTCTCACCTGGAAGGGCAGGTCCATTGCGCTGCTGCCAATCTGATTGACGTTTGGCAGGGATCCACCGTAGTATTGGCCACGGCTCTGCCCCAACTGCAAATACTGGTTTTTCTGTAGCTGTAGCTAGAAAACAAAGAGAGAGAGAGAGAGGGACGGAAATGAACAGAGCTGCACAGACGCCCCACGCGGAAGGGGTGATCCAGTGGGGCTTTGCTCATTGGTACAGATATCTTTTAACACGCCTTTAAGGGAGCACTGCTCTCACAAGGCCGTTTACAACACTGCAAAAGCATGGACGTACGAATTGCAGTTGCGGAAGTGCCAGCAGCTAGTGATTCTTCAGCACCAAAGGCAGGCTGCGATTAATGCGTCTTCAGGTAGGGGCGTGTGTGTTCTAAGCCAGCAGCAAGGAGGCCACAAAGAATCATCGAAATATAGAATAGCAGAGTTGGAAGGGGCCTACGAGGCCATCGAGTCCAACCCCCTGCTCAAGGCAGGAATCCACCCTGAAGCATCCCTGACAGAGGGTTGTCCAGCTGCCTCTTGAAGGTCTCTCGGATGGGAGGGCCCACAACCTCCCTAGGTCAATGGTTCCATTGTTGTACTGCTCTAACAGTCAGGAAGTTTTTCCTGATGTCCAGCTGGAATCTGGCTTCCTGCAACTTGAGCCCATGATTCCATGTCCTGCACTCTGGGAGGATCGAGAAGAGATCCTGGCCCTCATCTGTGTATCCTGTCTCCCCTCAATCTTCTCTTCTCCAGGCTAAACCTGCCCAGTTCCTTCAGTCTCTCTTCATAGGGCTTTGTTTCCAGACCCCTGATCCTCCTGGTTGCCCTCCTCTGAACACGCTCCAGCATGTCTGCGTCCTTTTTGAATTGTGGAGCCCAGAACAGGACACAATACTCTAGATGAGGCCTAACCAGGGCCAAATAGAGAGGAATCAGTACCTCCTGTGATTTGGAAGCTATACTTCTATTAACGCAGCCCAAAATAGCATTTGCCTTGGTAGGGAGTTAAAACTCGATTGAATCATGTGACTTCCCCCACCCCCAAAAGTGCACTCTATTCCTTGAATTTTTTGAAACACTTAAGAGGTAAGGGATTGATTTTGTGTACATCAATTTGCAAAGGCACAATGGGGTTATGACCTCTGCAGATGCAAATTCATAGTTTTGAGAACTGTAAAACCAGGCAGCTGTGATAATATCTTCTAGACAGAAAAATTGCCCAATAATCTTACAGAAACCTCTGGAAGAGCATGGCATTGTGAATGGATGAACGGAATTCATTTACCCCCAAATTTAAACATTGCATGAATATACATCCTCATGCGACATAATTAAAAACTAAGCCTTATTTCATGATGAATAACCTTTGGACTATAATATCTCTTAAATAGAAAACTATCTTTGGATAGATTTTTCCCCAAAAAGCATTTTATT
The DNA here is from genome assembly GCF_023053635.1 of Elgaria multicarinata webbii. Lineage (NCBI taxonomy): Eukaryota > Metazoa > Chordata > Lepidosauria > Squamata > Anguidae > Elgaria > Elgaria multicarinata. Next base: position 12,984,148 of record NC_086193.1, on the reverse strand, counting down.
TAAAAAAATCTGATTTAAATAAAAAATATATATATTTATTTTTTAAAAAAATTATTTATTATTGATTTATTGATTTTTATCCGCCGCGCTCACGGATGGGATACAGGTTGATGCTCTAGATGGCCTTTTGGTGAGTGAGAGGAGACATGACAGAGGTGTATAAAATCATGCAGGGTGTGGAGAATGCGGATAGGCAAGACGTTTTTCTCCCTCTCCCATAATAATAGGGCCTTTCGCACCACGGCTTTCATCCAGGGAGATTCAAAGGAAATCTGGCAATAGCTTGGAAGCCTGAAGAGTTGGACGTAAGCTCAAGGCAGCAATGGAACCGACGGTGCACAGAATCCATCCATGCCAAACATGTTAACAAATTCAGCCCAGCTTCCAGATTATAAGCATGCAGTGAGCTAAGAATGTTGGGATCCGTCAGCCATAAGACAGGTAACTCGTGACCTTCCTGCAATGCTTTGGGGCGCATACTAGAGTATCAGAAAGAGTCTAAATGACGGAGCTGAGGCCTAACCAAGCGGGCTTCACTACAGGGGGAACATGCACCCCAACTTGGAGAACTTGGAAGTTCGAAGGCACCATCTCTGTTTGCTGTCGATTTAGGGCCCCAGCAATTTGGGAGTTGCCAGCAACGTGGGCTGGAGAGATGTGCGAGCTTCCTTTACTTTGTTAGCCTGCATCCATTTTCTATCAATGAACTGTCATTATTTTCAGAAGTGGTCTAGTTTCATCCAATGAACCTACTCTGACTGGGTCCTGAATAGATCAGGCCTCCAGAATGACGCCCAGCAGCTCTGGAGACACACTAAATATTAACCCAAGGAAGTAAGGTTGCGTTCCTTCAAGAGAACTCTGAAGAGCGAGAAACCAGATCGTCAAACAGGACCCGAAACACAATATTGGCTTCGAAAACCAAAAAAGACCACACCAATTTTGGCTTTCAAAAGGACTTCGCGGTACAGTCATCTCCAGAATGCTTTCACACAGAGCAGGCTTCACCACCCCAGGGCCATGCAGACGTGTTGGACTACGCCTCCCAGCATGCCCCAGGCCAGGGGCACACTGGGAGTTGTAGTCCTATACGTCTGGAGCGGACCAGGTTGGGAAGGCCGGCACAGAGGGCTTGTGACTGTGGCACACGGCCAAAGCAACCGTACGCAAGACCTTTCAGCCAATGTAACCAGCAACTGCGTAAAAACGCAGACAGAAAGCCCCGCCTGCCAGCCTAGAAACGTTCCAAGAGCTTTTTACCTTATTAATGCAGCTCGGCTAAAAGGAAAAGCAAAGCAAAGCAATCAATACTGGAAGCCGGGTGGAACAGATGCCGAGCCAAAGCGTTTGATCCATTCGGGAGACGCTCCGCTCTGCCAACTTCGGCTCCTGAACCGAAGCGAGGTCATTGCGGCGCACGTCCCGTCCCAAAGCAGACGGAAGGCTCCGGACGGCGCATCGCTCTGCCGTGCTGCACGCCCGCCCCGCTGGGGAGGGAAGGCACGCAAGAGGTCCTTGTGGGTACCCAGGAGACACCGCCTTGCTGGATCAGGTCAAGGTCCTCCAACTCCAGGGCTCTGATTTCTAGCGGCAAACAGATGCCTCTGGAAAGCCAACAAGCCAAGCAACCAAGGCCTTCTGTTATTCCCGAGGTGTACTGCCTTGGAGCAGGGAGGCTCCACTTACGCTTGTTTTACTGCATCTGCTTTTTTTTATTATTATTATTTCTTTATTACAGGGGAGAGCAGCCGCCGCCTAGCGAGAGAGCCATTATTATTATTATATTTATTTACATCCCGCCTTTTGCCCAATACTGGGCCTCAAGGCGGTCTTACAAAGTTTAAAACACACACTGTAAAACCTAGGAAAAGAAATGCAAACAGCAACGACCCCATAAACGTTTAAAATACACAACGAAATTATAAGTCCTGAACATAGACGGAGGGCCAGATTGCTCTCCAAAGGCCTGCTGGGACAACCGAGTTTTAGCCTGCTTCCGAAAGCCCATCAAGGAGAGAGCCAGGGAAGAGAGCTCCAAAGCACCAGAGCAGCCACCGAGAAGGCCCTGTCTCCCGTGTTCCCACCAAGCACGCCTCTGAAGACGGTGGGGCTGAAAGAAGGGCTTCCCCAGAAGATTTATGGCATTCATATTCCCACCTTTCTCCCATGATGGAAGTTCCCAGGCGGCCTCTCTCCTCCAGGCGTTGAGCAAACGCAGCCCCCGCCCCTTCGCGACGCCAAAGCGGCTGCAGCACGCAGAAAGCCTCGTTTCCAGGTGACGGGAAAGACCCGCCTCTTTTCTAGAGACGCTGCTACTCAGAGTAGACCAGCAAGTCCCATTGGCCATGCTGGCTCAGAGCGATGAGAGTTGCTGTTCGGATCGGGGATGGCTGGTGTGTTGGCGTGACAGAGTGTTGGGCTAGATGGAACCGTGGTTTGGTTCTCCAGAGAGCTCAATGTACACGGTGCTCCTGCCCGGGCCTCTTTCCATCCTCACAACAACCCTGCAAAGTAGATTAAGCCGAGACAGACCCACTGGATCAAATGTCAGCCAATGAGCTGCCTGGATCAGTGGGGATTTGATCCCAGTTTGACCAGTCCAAGACCAGCACTCCATCCGCCGCACCATCCATGCTTCCATTCCCTTAACGCCTACATTTATGAGTCCCTTCTCAGTGTTTGACAGAGAAGGAACTCATAAACTTAATACATTTCATCATAATGGATAATAGCTGTTGATAGCAAAAATGGAGAGCTCCAAATTCTCACGGCTGCAGAGGCAAGATTTATATCATCAAGGAAAAACAGCAGCGGAAGCAGAAACTGCAATACTGGGCGTATTATTCAGCTGAGTAGTACAATCTTTCGAAATGTGGATATAGCGGCGAATGTTGAAGAGACCGTGGACTGACCGAATAACGACGACGGACGTACTACGTCGGGAAAACAAACGAACCGAATTAATAAATACCACCCAAAGAAGAAAATCACAGTAGCTTGGTCATGTTATTCAAGGAGAAAGATACACCATACTCCAACTTATTATACAAGGGGAAATGGAAGGGAAAAGGTCTGTGGGAAGGAGGCGGACATCATGGCCATGAGGGAATGGCATACCATTATTTAGAGCAGCAGCGTCAAAAGCAAAAATAGCTGCAATGATAGCTGGGGTTACCAAAATTTAAGCCTTCAAGGGTGGATGGAAATGCTTGAATTTGGGTCGGCAACGCCTGTTAAAATCTCAGAAACCAGGGAGTTGGTAGATTTACAGGAGTGGACAATTCCTCTGTGGCTTCTTGACCAGCCCCTGTAACTCCAGAGAAGCAGCATAAATTCTGCAACATAAACCCCCACGCCACACAGGGTAATGCCCGGATTGTGCAATTTACGCAGGTTATGGAACCCTGCTTTCCTGCTGCTGCGGTTGTGTTGTGCGTCGGTGTGTTAAGTTCAGAGTACACACGGCTTTGGTTACCTGTCGCCCCACCTGTGTAGATTCTAGCTAATTTGTGCAGGGTGTCCTTCAGGATGTGGTGATGGCAGACCTCCACCATCAGGATGGGGTTGACAGTCATGTGGAGCTGTACTACCTAGCGAATCTACACACTCGCAAATCTACACACACACACCAAACCGGCCAGGTACCTTTTTAACTAATGCAAAATCCATTCTGAATGGATAATTTAATTGCCGGCAGAAAGCAACCACACAACATCTTTCCCCTTCCTTCATGTTGCAAGCTAGACTGTAAGCTCTGCAGGGCAGAGACCTGTCATCTTGTGCCCTATAAAACACCATGCATCAGTTGGATTGGAGGCGATAAATATTTATTATTATTTGTTTATAATATTTCTCAGCCACCTTTCAGGGCAGAAGCCCTCTCACGGCGGCTTACTACCCTCAAACCGTTTAAACAGTAAAATATCCATGAAAAACAATGAAAAATAGATACTGAATAACCTTGAGGGAAACCCTAATTCTTCTACAGTTTTGTTACTTTAGATTATAAGCCTGTGGGCAAAACCGGTTTTATTTTTAGTTTCTCTACAGAAGGTTAAGGATTTAAGGCTCTTTATAAATAAGTAATCAATGTCACCTTGAGTTTTTCCATTGAAAAAGGCAGAATATAAATATAAAACAGAAATATCGTTCTATTTTCTCTTTCTGTCACCGGACAATTTCTGTAGCAAAGTCATGATATATGGCAGCTTTGAGAGTTCAAAGCACTTGGCGCATGTTAGACTTCAATCTTTACAGCGCCCTGTGCGGTAGGTAAATATTATCACCCCTCATGTTGTAGCTGGGAGAAACTGATAGTCATAGAAATAGCAGAGTTGGAAGGGGCCTCTAAGGCCATCAAGTCCAACCCCCTGCTCAATGCAGGAATCCACCCTAAAGCATCCCTGACAGATGGTTGTCCAGCTGCCTCTTGAACTAGTAAGAGTTTGCGGTTTGCCCTAGGCTACTAATTAAGTTCATGGTATGGGCAGGATTCGAACTGAAGACTGCTTGATCCGTAGCTTGGTTGCTCAGCCACCATTAGCCAAAGGCAATTCATCTATCCTACAAAATCCCCGCGCCCAAGTGACCAAAATAAAAACACAGAACCAAGAAAGCACGAGAGATGCCCACTGCTGCTGAGTAAGATAAAAATAGCTTTTTCTGTTCCCGTTCTTATTTTTAGCCGCAGAATTGGATATGCAGTTATGTAACTGGGCACGGTTCTGATACATCAGAAAGCAAACAGGGAATGTTTACATTCTTTGGAGCGTAGTGGCTCAACAGCATGTGCGCAGGTAGCGCGGCCGGGGGGAGGGGGGAGAGGAGGAAGAGACGGCACACCCACTATCGTTCCGTTACTGATTGGCGGGCGGCGGTAGTAAAATAAACACGATGATTCAGCCGCCGGGGAGTCCTCTAAGAGCACCGTGCGAAGAGACATATCCGTGGCTGGGTTTGCAAGCTGGCAAAGCGAGAGATTAAAGCATGTATGTGGGAAGGGGTGTGTGTCTGCGCATTTCCTTTCCTACAACGAAAACGTGTTCCTTCTCTCCCCACCACCCCTGCAACATCTGTCTGTTTCTTCATATGGAAAATCCTTTGCAAGTTAGACCACCGGTCCGCTGAAACCAGGAACGCCAGCTCAGTCCGGTACCGACTCTTCCGGATCTTGCACAGAGAGGTCTCAACAGAGACCCCATTGCCAGCGAGAGGACCGGGATCCTTCCGCAGACAGGGCGCATGTGCCACGGGCCCACTCCAAAACAGATGAGGCTGCCTTATACAGGGCAACCCAGCAGGCCCATCCAGCACAACACTGTCTATCTGACTGGAAACAGGCCTGCAAGGTCTTACGTGGAGGGAGCTCCTTTTAACTGCCAAATCACCGGCTTTAACTTGCTATCAATTCAGCACCTTTTCAATGCTCAAAGTGCTTTCTTGCCCGTTGGAAAAGTTACTATTAATAATAATTCCCTTGAGTAATCCTTGCAACTGCCGTGGAAGGCAGGGCAGTGTTATTAACTCCCATGCTGCAGCCGAGAGAGAAAGAAAGAGAGAGAAAGAGAGAGAGAGAGGAAAAAGCAGTTTGTCTTACAGTTGGCTACGCGGCTCACAGCTGAGCTGAAGTCCACATCGCAGCCGTCCCGACTCATACAATATCTGCAGAATCGCTGTCACCGAGGCTCACCCACCATGGCTTTGCAACAGCAATCCCTTCCCTCCCATGGGGAGACGCCGAATTATCTCATTAACGCCATTCGCAAATGTAGATCTTGCTCTTCAAATGGGATTTTTTTCTCAGGACGGCTTAACCCAACAGTCAATTAAAACTGCCCCATAAAAAACAAGGAGGAGACGCTGCCCCTGTTTTCGGTCAGCCGCAACAAGACTGATCTACCTTAAAGGAAAAAAACAATGGCGAATAGCTCACCTTGATGATCCGGCTAAAGAGTTAACAAATCTATTACGGCCTGAGCTTTCGTGGACATGGTCACTGTCTCCAGGACCTCCAGTTCAAAAGATCTCAGGTACCATTCGCTAGGACTCCCCAGGAGGTGAATCACCCAAATTATTTGGCGACACTCGCCTTTTTGCAACAGAGTGACAGATGGGTGTGACACCCCCCTTCCCACCCTACTCTCCGGTGGTGACCCCAGCCACTAAGAAATTTGGCAGGGCTTGGGGGAGGCACAGGAGAAGAGGTAGAGAAAGAGAAGAGTTGCCCACGAAGAAAACAGGTGAGGGAAAGTTTTGAACAAGCTGCCCCCTCCAGAACAGAGCGCCCTGGCAGATGAAAGCTGCCGTTTCACTGGAATTAATAGCAAGCACGGGAATAATTAGCATGGTCATGGTCCTCCCTAGGCCCTAGCAAAAAAATGTGCCAATCACAGAATCATAGAATAGCAGAGTTGGAAGGGGCCTACAAGGCCGTCGAGTCCAACCCCCTGCTCAAGGCAGGAATCCACCCTAAAGCATCCCTGACAGATGGTTGTCCAGCTGCCTCTCGAAGGCCTCTCGTGTGGGAGAGCCCACAACCTCCCTAGGTCACTGGTTCCATTGTCGTACTGCTCTAACAGTCAGGAAGTTTTTCCTGATGTCCAGCTGGAATCTGGCTTCCTGTCACTTGAGCCTGTTATTCCGTGTCCTGCACTCTGGGAGGATCGAGAAGAGATCCTCCCAGAGTGCAGGACACAGACCAGGATCTCTTCTCGATCCTCCCAGAGTGCAGGACACGGAATAACGGGCTCAAGTTAAAGGAAGCCAGATTCTGGCTGGACGTCAGGAAAAATGTCCTGACTGTTAGAGCAGTATGACAATGGAATCAGTTACCTAGGGAGGTTGTGGGCTCTCCTACACTAGAGGCCTTCAAGAGGCAGCTGGACAACCATCTGTCAGGGATGCTTTAGGATGAATTCCTGCATTGAGCAGAGGGTTGGACTCGATGGCCTCGTAGGCCCCTTCCATCTCTGCTATTCTATGATTCTATGATTTTATGAAATCCTGGCCCTCCCCTGTGTGACAACCTTTCAAGTCCTTGAAGAGTGCTATCATGTCTCCCCTCCACCTTCTCTTCTCCAGGCGAAACATGCCCAGTTCTTTCAGTCTCTCTTCATAGGGCTTTCTTTCCAGATCCCTGATCATCCTGGTTGCCCTCCTCTGAACACGCTCCAGCTTGTTTGCGTCCTTCTTGAATTGTGGAGCCCAGAACTGGAAGCAATGCTCAAGATGAGGCCTAACCAGGGCTGAATAGAGAGGAACCAGGACCTCACGTGATCTGGAAGCTATACTTCTATTAATGCAGCCCAAAATCCTTAAGCAACGTGTCATGAAAAGGTTAGCAATTTCACCCCCAGATGTTTATCTAGGGGGTACTCCCCACACAACATATTTATTTACCGCCCCATAGCCGAAGCTGTAAGATAAAATGTTTAAAAACAATATACAAAAATTAAAAAGCACAAAAACATGCACAATAATCAACCGTGGTATGGATCACGATCAGCGTTGACTTGACTATTAGTCCATGCTGAGTTCATTCACTCATCCCCTGCCTCCCCCCCCACCTGCTAGTATCCCATCAGCCACTGCTGCCGAAAATCTATCCAGCCAGCTGGACTAGAGCAGCAGCTGCCGCTTTGACCGCTCTGGCCTTGCGACTCTGTGGCTGACGGAACAACCAATGGTGCCTTCCACACAACACGATAACCCATGGTGGCTGAAATAGCCAGCTCTACACAGCGTTGGTTATTTCTCCCAAATAACCGACCATTGGTTAAAAAGAACTCCCTCCGCACAACACGATAGCCCATGGCGGGTTAAATAACCAACCGTCGACTATTTAAACCACCACTCATTATCGTCTTGTCTGAACCTAGAATACAAAGCGAAGCACTGACACCGACAAACTCAATCCTAGCAGCAAGCATGCTATCTCTGCACGCTTTTTCTGGACTGTTTCCAAGAGATCTCTGCGTGCTCAGCTCATGTAGCAACACGGAATCCAGTGCACACACACACACAGGCACTACTCAGTTGGCGATACAGCCCCAAACTTAACCAGCACACACACACACACGGCACTGATGTAAGTTGTGCCATGCTCTTATTTGCATACAGTTAAAGTACATTCTGTTCTTCCCGGGAGTTACAGACAATTGCATCTCCACGCACGCACCTCTCTGGTGGAGATTCACCTGCACTTAAGTTTCATTTCCATCACCCACACGACGGAGGCCGCTTTCAACCTGCCTGTGAAAGCCGGAAAGATTCCCAGCCTTCACGTGAGCGGAGCAAAATGTTCGGAGCTGCATGTGCTGGAGCCCCGTCTAGGGCTGTTACCAGTTCAAATCGCGGGGGGGGGGGGGGGTTGAGCACACGCAGACCAGGGGAAAGAGCGGGGGGAGCATCTAAAAGTTGGGGAACCCACTGTGGTATAAGATTATTTTTCCTTGTAAATATTTAATGTGATGCTGTGATTTGTTTTTGGATAGTGGATAATGCAATGACTGCACCTGGGTAATATAATTACATTTATTTCGTTTTAGCTTTCCACTAAAAGTAAGTCGCTAGATCTCATGACTGCAGGCTCCACTGAATGACCCTCCAGGCTCAGAAACTAGAACGGAGAAGACACAGGCTATCAAATTTCTCATGAAATGTAGCCATCTCAGTAGGATGGTAGAGCACATGGTTTTGGCAATAATTTTTTGTATTTTATATCATGCTTTTATACTTTGAACGGTTTTAATTTTTGTGAAGCGCCCAGGGAGCTTCGGCTATTGGGCGGTATTAAAAAAAAATGCAATAAATAAATAAATAAATCCCTGCATGCAGCAAGTCACGAAGAAGTCACGAAGTCAGAAGTCACGAAGAGCCGGAAATGACTGAACGAATAAACAACAACAAAACATGCAGCAAACTAGCACGTCAAGGAGAGACGCGGGTTGGCTGAACCAGGTGGACATAATTTTTATAGTAGGGGACACCTAAAGGAGCCAAAGGCTCAGTTCAGACAACACGTTAGTCAATGCAGGGTGAGAACTCCACTCAACGGTTGAGTTTTTAGGGGGTGCTCCCTACACCGCCTGTTCTAACTCCACAGTTGCGGGACTGTGGGCTGCCGTGGAGTTGAGTAAAATCTATCGCAACGTTTGATTGACAGTTCCTTCTCCTCCCCCAGTCCCCCCGATGGTATCCCATCAGCCCCCATACATTTCTTCAGTATCTTCACCACCTCACCGCTTTTTTTCGGAGCACCGCACGGAATCTGTCCAAGAGTTTACACCGTTTTGCAACAGCCTGGCAATGAACACAGGCGCCCACTTGATGCTCTTTCCCAAGGCAGGAGGGGCGTCTGTCCGTCTGTGGGTGGGAGCGTGGACACGTTTATGAAACGGTGCCTGTAAAGCCATATGCCCGGAAGAGATACGGCAACCACGAGATCGTGGACAGAGACAAAGAAAGTAAACTAGGAAGAGTGAAAAGGGGCAGGAGAGAAGAAAACGACGGATAAAGCCATTGCGGAGGACTAGAGAAGTTCCCAACAAGGGTAACAAAATGGCGGCTGAGAGAGAATGGAGGGAATAGACAGGAACCCACCAGGGACATGCGCGGTGCGCCGATGGGTGATCCCCACCCAAAATTCCTCCGCTAGAGAGGTTTCCCGAATGGGGCTCCGCGCAGGCGCTGAGCCCATATGTGTATGGCATAGAGACCACAAAGAATTGTGATACTGGGTAGTCAATAAATAGAATTTTGTTTCTCTGATGCTTCTTCCTAGTCAAAGAACACAGTGCTGGTATTCCTTGATAGAGTTTGTTTTTGAAAGGACCTGAAAGAGGGATCCATTTGTGGATAAGGAAAGAAAACATAATTAAAGGGCATTTGGATTTTATGACTGCTCTGGTTTCATCTATGCACAATTGGGAGCCTGTTGCTATTAAATTCATGCAAGACATTGAAAAGTAATGAGAAAGAAAGGCTTCTTATTGCAGATTTTAATATGATCACTGATTCTAATAAAGGCAATTCTAATATTAGAGACTCCCAACACTAATATAATTCCTAACAGGTTTTTTTTAATGGGCTGCACCAATGGAACTTGGTGATAACTGAGCCCAGAGCAACAAGGATTAGACTTATTACTCATTCTTACATAATTCATACCTTAGGGTTGATTATGTATTCATTGCTATAAAGAAGATCAACTGAACGCAGATTATGATCACATTTATATAGAATGAAACTGTGTCAGCTCTTCAGTACTTGAAAAAAAAATTGGGAGGCTAAATTCAATGGCCTACATTCATAACACTAACCTATGGTCTATTTAAGCCGTGGCTTGTTGCCCTACCTAGGGTTTTGTCTGACAGATGATCAAACAAACCATGGTTTGTTTTCTCATTCCATAGGCTGTTTCCTCCTCCTTCACCCATGCCCTTCCTGGATCCCAACTGCCTTTGTGGTACTGCAATATAAGCTCCTGCTCACGGCTTCTGTAGGCTGGCAAAACAACCCATGAACAATCCACAATTCTGGATTCACACATAACAACAACCCAAGGTTGTAACAACCGACAGTTAACCTATCATGTGGCAACCCATGATTCAACAAACCGTGGCTAATTAAAACATGGTTTCTCAATATAATAATATATTTATTTGCTACCCACCTCTCCCACCGGATCAAGGCACAACACAAATGTAAACACCATAAAATACATATAATTAAAACATTTAAAACTAATACATTATTAAAAGCAGCACACTATTAAAAGGCATCTTAAAATTCAACTGGGTAGGCCTGCTGGAAGAGATAAATCTTTATAGCTTCCTTAAAATCCAGAAGACTGTTAAATTGACGAATCTCTCCTGGCAGGCCATTCCATAACCTGGGAGTGGCAGAGGAAAAGGTCCTCTGGGTAACAGTTGTTAATCTAGTTTTTGTTGGCTGGAGTAAACCCTTCCCAGAGGACCCGAGTGTGCAGGGAGGATTGCACGGGAGAAGGAGATCCCTCAGGTAGCCTTGACCCAAACCACGTAGGGCTTTAAAGGTGATAACCAACACTTTATACTTTGCCCGGAAACTAATTGGCAGCCAGTGAAGAGATTTTAAAAGAGGTGTGATATGGTCCCCCCTAGGTGTACCAGTGACCAGCCTGGCAGCCAGATTTTGAACTAGATGAAGTTTCTGGACTAGGCACACAGGTAGCCCTATGTAGAGCGCATTGCAGAAGTCGAGCCTCAAAGTTACTAGCGCGTGCACGACCGTCTTTAGGTCTTCCGAAAGGAAGTCAATCATACGCAACAGAGAAAATAGAGGATACGAGCAAATATTTTGCTATTAATACAAGATGGGTTCGTAACTATTTGTTGGAATGTATTTAAAGTTACTGTTAGAGATCCTTTATCAGTTGAGGAGTGCATGCTATTCGTGCAGAAGGTCCCAGATTCAATCCCTGGCTTCTCCAGGAAGAGCTGAAAAGATAGGATCCAATCTGAAACCTCACAGAGTCACTGCCGGTTAGTGAAGAGAATCCTGTGTTAAATGGACCAGTGGCTTGACTCAATGTAAGGCAGCTACCTATGTTCATAACATAGAGCAACACAGAAATCCTTGATACGAGAGGTTTTAAGACTAAACTAGTGGCATAAAGCAGAGCGTTCTGATAGTATGTGGGAGCAATTTTTAACAGCTAGGAAGAAGTTAACGTATTAGACACTTATCAAGTGAGGAAAGCTTTAGCATATTTGAAAAGATGTTCTCAACGTTTAAATAAGCCAAGAAACAAGGTAAAGAAGAGATTTTGGCATACGCTGGGAATTTTAACAAGAATAAAGTTCCTTGATGCAGGGTTCTAACAAGTTCTTTATTCAACAAGAGCTGTCAGTTTTTCTGTCTCTTCTTATCTGACACATATAAAACATGCTCCCCAAACCAGAGATCCCCAACATATGTACCTGCCTGGACCCTAAGATCATCCTCAGGGTCCTTCTCCGTGAGCCCCTGCCAAAAGCAGTGAGGCGGGTGGCTATCAGGAGCAGGGCCTTCTCTGCTGTGGCACCCCTGCTGCGGAATGAGCTCCCCGGAGAGGTTCCCCTGGCACCTAAATTATACGCTTTTCGACGCCAGGTGAAGACCTTTTTATTTTCCCAGTATTTTAACAGTTTTATCATTTTAGTTTTTTTTAACTTTGCTGTTTTAATTCTGTATTTTAAAACTGTTTTAATCTCTACGTTGCTGCTCGGCTTTATCCCGGTTGTGCTTTCTTATTGCACTTTTATACCATGTTTGCATGCTGTTGTTTGTTATACACTTTGAATTGTCTTCACGGTTTTAATTTTTGTGAGCTGCCCAGAAATCTTTGGCTATTCGGCAGTATAGAAATAAAATAAATAAATAAATACGCAGCACTTCCAATAGCACCTGTGATGAGGTTTCCAAAATTAGGCCCATGGGTTCTCCAATATATTTTTTATAACCCCCCCCCCCATTTTTTAAATATACATACATGATTTTAAAAAAAATGCATACAGGCTATCTAGCAATTCTACATAGGCTTCAGCAAAGATGGACCAAACATCCAAATGTATCCGTTTGAAGATAGCATCTAAATGCCACCGGCTCAAATACTGAAAAGGTTGTAAAGTCCTCAATCCATTGCGTTACAGGAGGGGGGGGCATTTATCCTTCTAATGTCGTAGTATCAGTCTTTTAGCTGTCAAAAGGCCACAGAGAATTCATTTCTATAGCCCATTAGTTGACTTCCATGAAGCACGTCAACCATTTAAAAGAGCGTGTGCATCAGTGAATAATAAAGACTGTTCCAGTATAAAATTTATCTGTGTAATAACCTCCCCCCACCACACACAAACACAAAGCAACTACTGGGCATTGCCAAAGCTTATGTTTAAAAGAAGCGTTAGCTATACTGCACCACCAGCAATTAGCGAAATTAGCAATCCCTTATTAAAGAGATGCAGCAGTGTCCAATAGACATGAAACAAAAACGTTTTTGCTGAAGTTCCGTCGGTGCGACAGGTAGACGGCAAAGCGGCGATCCAACTGGTTTCCAGCAACGAGCTGGATTTTTTTAACCAGAGTTTAAAACGAATAAGGAAAGCTGTTAATAATCATGACAACACTCAGCTAGAGGAAACTGCAATACTCTTCTTCTTAGATACAAGCTAACGAAAGCGGAAGTATTTGTTTGAGATGAAGGAGGTTTTTCATATTGCACTCTGATTTGGATCTTGCACTAATGTCATCCTTGATATACTTTAGTCCAAATACTTGGCCATTGGTCTCCAAATGCGGCACCTTCTCTCTCCCCACTCATTTGCGTTCACTAGTGAAACCTCAATTTCTTCTTCAGCAGAAATGCATGGAGCTCAAGTCGATACAACCCAAATCAAGATGATACGTAAACAATATAATAATCTCCTTGAAGCAGATGGAGTTATCACATCATTATTTGCATCAGATTATAAAAGGAGGGGGATTGTTAGGGGGGGGGGGGGAAACGCTTATAAAAATAAATCAACAGAAAACTCGTCACAGTTAGGCTACAACCCTGTACCAGCTGAAGCATTTTCAGCTGAACATTATGTCTTAGCTTGTCATGTGAACCATCCCTAACCATAATGGCTACATAGAATGATGGAGTTGGAAGGGTCCACAAGTATCATCTAGTGCAACCCTCTGCCATCTGCAGGAAAACCAATTCAACCATCCATGAGAGGGGGCTGTCCAGCCTCTTCTTCAAAACCTCCAGAGATGGAGAACCCACAACCACTATAGGTAGCCTGCTCCGATGTTGTATAGATCTTCCGCTGCAAAAAGTTTAGCAGCCCAACCATGGCTCAGTGTGTTGTCTGAACAGGCCCGTTCAGTTCAGTAGGGCTGACTTTCCACTATGTGTGTATAGGATTGCGTTGTTAATCTATCAACTCAAGAAAAAATAGAAACCGTGTCTAGATTGGTGGGAGATTCAGGGCAAATAAAAGGAAGTACTTGTTCTCACAGCTTATAGTTAGTGATGGCCACCAATTTGGATGGCTTTCAAAGGGGGTTGGATGAATTCCTGGAGGAGAAGGCTATCCATGGCTACTAGCCCTGAAGGCTATGTGCTCCCTCCAGCAGTAGAGGCAGTAAGCCTGTGTGCCCCAGTTGCTGAGGACCATGGTTGGGAGGATGCTGTTGCACCGTGCCCTGCTTTGTTGGACTCTGGTTGACAGCTGGTTGGCCACTCTATGAACAGAGTGCTGGACTAGATGGATCTTCAGTCTGATCCATCATGGCACTTATGTTCTTAGATATAGCATAATCCCATCTAATAAACTAATCAGATATCCAGGAATTAAATTGCAATCAGAGCCTGATACTTTAGCAAAAAGTAAATTATGATTCTTTAGGAGCAGGTGACATAAAAGCTGCATTCAGAAGTCATAAGCCACAGCTATCATGAGGGGAGACATGATAGCAGTCTTCAAATACTTAATAGGTTGTCACAGAGAGGAGGGCCAGGATCTCTTCTCAATCCTCCCAGAGTGCAGGACACGGAATAACAGGCTCAAGTGACAGGAAGCCAGATTCCGGCTGGACATCAGGAAAAACTTCCTGACTGTTAGAGCAGTACAACAATGGAACCAGTGACCTACGGAGGTGGTGGGCCCTCCCACACTAGAGGCAGCTGGACAACCCTCTGTCGGGGATGCTTTAGGGTGGATTCCTGCACTGAGCAGGGGGTTGGACTCGATGGCCTTGTAGGCCCCTTCCAACTCTACTATTCTATGATTCTATTGGGATGGAAACAAGCCTAGTTAAGTTTCAGTCTCAGATGGCCCTCTACCCTGGTCTGGCACGGTCATGAGAAGTTCGGGAGCTTTCACTTCCATAACGCAGCTTGTCATTACATCGGAACCCAACAAACTGTAGTTAATCGTAAGTATGGTTTGTTGAAACAAGTCAAGGCTCGCCACAGCTCAGAGTTCAGAGCTCATCTTAAAACGGTAACCGTACTATTAATTAGAGCAACTTAACAGCCACAAGAGACGACACCCCCCTTCAAGTCGCTTTAAACAGCATCTCCCACTCCCCCGGGCGAGAAGATGGACTCCCCAAGCCACTTAAGAGCTGCGCACTACCGAACCAAATCCCTCCTCCGCCCCGGCATCCTCGCTGCCGCATGGTCCCCGTCACCAGCCGCCCGCCTCCCACACACACTAATACAGCAGAATGTCAGAATACTCCCTTTCTCCCCGCTAGCGGTTAGACACCTCCCCTCCGCCCCCTCGTTTGAAGGCTGATCCGCTCTTCGCACCGAAATTGTTTCCAGGGAAGGAGGGCTTGTAACAAGGCTCTGCATTTCCAGTAAGAAAGCAAGAAAGCAAGAAGACTGATGAAGAAGGGATCACAGACCACCAATACAAGACTACACCGAATTGGGGTGGGGAGGCATGCGTGGAAAAACAAAACAAGCATTCAGCATCAAAGCAGGGAGGCGGTGTGTGAGTGCCAGCAAAGCTGCAGCGCAGTTTACAGCCTCTGCTGTAACCAATGATGAATGCGAGAGCGAGCTAGCAGGATGGTCAATACTGCTGAATGGGGGAGAGAAAATGCACACACAGGGACAATTGGTAATAATGCAAATGATTGGGAGGGGGGGGGGAGAACAGTTTGCCTCCACGGAAGGGATAGTCAGGCATCTGGTTGCCAAGCAAAGAGGGAACGGAGAGAGAGAGAGGGAGGGAGACAGCGGGGTGGAAGAGAAACGCAACGGCACTGAGCAAAATGAAAGCCGGGTCCTTCTAATTTCATACACAATCGAATCGGGGTGTGTGTGTGTTGTGTTTGGGAGATGTGGTAGCCAAATGACTCATGGTGCAGGTGTAAAGACAACGTCCCTTGGAAAGTCAAGCGCCTTCCGCTAATCGCAGTTCCTATCTGGAAGACAGCGAGCGCATCGGTTCTCACGTACGGCCTCCCGACTAGACCCGCTCAGAAGACTTGTCCAACTAACCCAGTGTGGTCTACTCTTGAGTAGCAGCGACTCCCCAGGGTCTCAGCAGCGGGAGAGAGGTTTCACCCATCACCCGTGACCCGAGGTCCTTTTTAACAGAAAGTCCACGGAACCTGCGGCTTTCTGAATGCCCAAAGTGCACTCTGTCGCTGCAGACGCTTCTACTGACTTACAGCCTTATATACATTTGTATATCATTACAAATATTATTGTATGGAATAATGCAAAACTGTGGCCTTGAAGCTCTTTGAATGGATGCTGAGCTGAAAGCAGGTGCTTTTGTGTGCGTGATGTTTCGGGAACATTTTTCGGCCCTCGCGGAATATGCCTTCCCTCTTCAGCTGATTTTTTATTTATCTTTTGCACTCTCTTTGTGGAAGGGAGCACCCACAAGACAGCAGATTTCAGAGAGATAAAGCACCCCCACTTTCAGGATAACCACAACAACAATTCCTCTTTCAATCCAGGCTCACAGAATCAATTAGGAAGGCCCAGCATGGATGGGGGATGCAGGTTCAACTTCTGCTCAAACTAGACAGACACTGACCAGGTTCGAATCACACAATACAGCTCACCGTGGGTGATTTAACTCATGGCAAGTTGTGATGCCCATGGAGACCAGACAACATATGTGATCCCTACACTCAGGGCTTCCCGTGTCATGCAAACCCAGAGAGCATGGGTTAAACAAGGGTTGAAGAACCTTCACATAACCCTAAATCAGGCCATGGGTTATGCAAAGGTTATTTAACCCTCGTATAACCCATGACTGCCTGGTTCACAAGATACAACAACCCATGAGCGGGGACTGCATTCTCAAAATGGCAGCTGCACACGCCGCAGCCTGACTGTGGGTTAAATAACCCATGGTGGGCTGTTGTGTCGTGCGAACAGCCCCATTCCCTCTTTTTACTCCCCTTTCAGAGTGAAGGGGCTTTCTTTGCCACCAGTGGCACCAACATGACTGGTTACATGGAACTGAGACACCATCAGGTTCACAGAGTGTTCACTGATTGTCCGGGATCAAACAGGGAAGAAGAAATGGGCCCCAAAATGGCACCTAAATAGAGGCACGGACACTATATTAAAACAAGGCCACTAACCCTTTTGCAGCAAATGGTTAGTGAGCATGTTTAAACTGTGGTTAGGTAGCCACCATGGTTAGGAATGGTTCACATGACATACTAAGCCATCATGTTTAGCTCAAAATGCTTAACCACCGTAGCTTAGCATATCACCTGAACAGGGTCTCCCTCTCAGCCTAACTTACCTCACTGAGTAGGGGTGAAGATAAAATAAAGGGAAGAAACTAGGTGACGTCATTCCAAGCTCCCTGAGAATATTTATTTATTTATTACATTTTTATACCGCCCAATAGCCGAAGCTCTCATGCAATAAAATAAATCGTTCCCTACATTTGTTGTTTCACAATTGCTATCTAATCGGGGGGGGGGAGGTATAATTAGTATCAAACCCCTTGATGATTATCTACTTGGTTCTCACGTCAATGCTTTAAAAACACTTTGCCGTTATTTGACAAGAGTTGGCCAACATTTGATCAAACGACCAACCCTACTGCAGATGTAGGATTAGAGCAGAAACCGTAACGTGTGGAGTCATAACACGCATAGTACTTTTAGTGTCTGTCTTGTCTTCGGCGTGCCTTTGAAAGGACATCTCTATGGTTTGTTTTTAAAACATGATCTGCCCCAAAGGCTTCAGGTGAAGGAGGTGGAAAGTAAATATCCAGATGGGTTGATCCTTTGTCCTGAGCTGGTCATTGGTGGCATACCGACAGCCTAAATCAACCAGGGGGAGGGGGGGCACTAGGTTGGAGAACCCTAAATGAAAAAGGGGGCTGGGGAAAGAAGCACCAAGTCTCTTTCTGTTTATAAAACCTTCTTTACCTGGGTGCCCGGAGGAGAGCAACTCTTGCATTGACTAGCGAAGCCGCGTAACAAAGCAAAGCATCTTGCAGGCATCGTGCATCATGTTTTCGTACGGATCAAGGAATTGGCCACCCATTAAAGTTTGTGTCTCGATTTTTAACGTTTTAATCTTTTGTAAACCGCCCAGAGCACTTTAACTATGGGGTGGTGTAGAAATAATAATAATAATAACAACAACAGGAAATTTCAAAGAGCATGCAAAAATCTCTAATCGAGGAATCAGTGATGGGCAGTTTCTGATCCAAAGGGGTCCCATATCACAGCGTCCAGAATGGCAACAAACCCAAAGTTAGCAGAAGGATTAGGAAGCTACAGAAAGGTCCCTCCAACACCATGTCAGCAAACAGCCGGGGCCAGCTGGGTCTGTCCACAACTTTAGCAAGGATCCAACCGGGGAACAACAATAATAAAATGCAATCTTTGTTCCTTATCTGGCTTATCTCAGGCTTACCTCTAAAAAGCAAATATTGATGCTATCCTGACATCAAGGAACTCAAAAGAGGAAACTTTAATTCAACTGTACACTCGTTGGTTCCTGGCTGGCCTCCCACAATTTCATTTTGTACAACACACACACACACACACACACACACACACACACACACACACAGAGAGAGAGAGAGAGAGAGAGAGAGAGAAACGCAAAGGCAAGAACACACAGGCAGTTAAAAACCAAGGAGCAGTTAAATGGCAGTTAAACGGGAGTTAAAAATCAACTCTATAAAATCCAAAGGAGGAACTCCATTTTTTAAAAAAAAAACTTGTGTGACAGTGCCCGGTTAAGGACCCAGCCAAAGGTGCAGCTTCAATAATCACACTCTAATTTGAAGTTACGTGTTTTTGCAAAAGCCGCAAGAGACTCCGAGTTGCTGGGGGAAGGTGCACTTCCAAGCCCTGGGTGCCAATTAAAGTGTTAGAGGGAGAATATTATCTGTGTTGCATTTTGTCATGGACACTGCAATTCCAGGCCTGATCCAATGTACAGGAGCAACCACCAAGGTTCAACCAGACCAGTTCCGCAAATGCAAAAGAATTTCACCCGGCCTTTTTGACAGTGTGTCGTCAATGCAACAGAGAAGACTTAACGATCTCACAGGTGCAAAGAGTAGCTTCCAATGTATTTGCACAGGCCTTTTGAACCACAAGGCATATGGCACCAGAGAATTACTCTTTGGTCATCCTTCTGTGATGGTGAAGGCCTGACCCCAGAGCTTCTCCTGTTTAGTCTTCCGTACCTATCACATCTGTTCTTCCACAACGGTCAGCCCCAGCGTGAAGGCAACAACGCCGAAAAGGAAGGTCTGAATAACCCCCCTCTATGCTTAGCCAGCTATTAACACATCTGCTGTCAGGTGCCACAGGGGATAACTGGAATCCCCTACCACGACCCTGGGCCCTACGCAGGGAATGCCTCTCTAATCCACATCGTCTGAGATGACATGACATTTCCCCAACAACAGTGCAAGGTGCCGTCCGTAGCAAGAGCAGCAACGCAGCACATGGCTGGACTGCAGAACTTGCCCAGTGCATGGAGGGGAAATGTGATTAAATGGATATTAGGCCGCACCAGGTGACTAATATAATCCCAAAGTCAGTCCCTCCTTATATACAAGCGATAGGGAAGATTAAGTGTCACTGCTATATCAACCCCTCCTCCTCCTGCCCCAAACGTAGGAAAAGAATTTATCTACTAAACCCACTCAACCCATTCTTGGTGTCTTAATCTGAATTGCCCCTGGTAAAAAGGAATGGCTTTATCAGCACCCCAAGAGTGAAAGCCTAGTGGTTCACTTGGCCAATGTAGACGTTGACTATCCCTTGCTTAATGTTGGGGGAGATCTCAATAGCTCCATTTTCTACCCTGAAGTCAAATGATCCTGAATTAGCCTCTACTACAATCCTTGTTTCTGGGAAGAACTCGCATTAGTGACTCCTTTGAATGGATGGAGAGAGGCGAGGCTCACCTGCCATTGAGTAACTACAACTGATCCCTCTACGCAGACCAGGGGGATCAGTGACCCTTTTGCGAGGCTCGTTCAGAAGGAGACAATGCCCCTTTTATTGTTAAGAGAGAGACGGTTATATGCTAATTGTAAAGGGCCCCAGTTGTGCATGCATTATCATTTATTTGTTCGTAGCAGCCCATACCACAAACCGACCCAAAAACCGTCGCCAAAGGAAGCATCAATTGAAACAGCTCCTTCTCCAACAATCTGATGCACCACAAAGTAACCGACACCCAACCATCTTTAAAATCACTGAACGGGTGCTCTTTGACACCCACAAAAATGCACATCTCACGGGAAGAGGCAGTAAACAATGTTCCTTAAAGTATTAACTGGACTCCACCACCACTGAAGATGGGAGGTGCTCCTTGGCCCCTCAAAGATGGGCAACAGCTTCATGTCAATCCATGCTCCCACATGTGCACAAGGATAACTGACCATAGCAACACCGACGCCAGAGAAGGCAGACGACCCCAAAAGGCTCCCATCACAGCCCCGCACACGAACTGTACCGTCAGCCCTATATACAGATGTAAATAGGAACCCAACACACACTCCTCGCTCCAGCTAAGGATTTTTTAATTTTGATATTGGTTTGGTTGGAGAATTGTAGGGTTTGCAATGCGTAAACAATGTTTTCTGATGAACAGCCCCATTCCAAACGCACACAAATAATGGGCTCTGGGGTCGATCCTTGCCTTTCCCTTACCCCCGCCGTGCATTCATGAGTAGAAGTCATTGATTACTGTTTACATTTGAACAAATTGGAAGGGGGCATTAAGTCCCCTTCCAATCCCCCCCCCAAACATGCAACGGGGTTTATCACCCACCCACCTGATGCCTAGATAAAAGGGGAAGGGCTCACTATCCTCACCCCCTTTCCAAATTTCCATATAAGATAAGAAGGATCATTAAACACACACACCCTTTCACAACTTCCTCCTAAACTCACACATACACTGGGATAACTTATTCACCCATACATAAATTAAGGGGTCATTAACTCCCCACCACAGTTCTCCTAAAGGCACATAGAAATGAGGGGTTCATTCCTGCTCCTCTACCCACAGGTAAGGGGGGTGTCATTAACCCCCTCACTCCTTATGAATCTCTCCTCCTTATACACATAACGAGAGGGGAACCGTCCGCTCACATATAATAGAGGAGTTTCATGAGTTCCTCTCCTTATATGCATAAAGACCATTGATTTCTATTCCCCATCCATAAATTGGTGAAAGGGTTAATGCCTCCCTCCTACACTCAATGGGAAGGGGGGTCTACTTTACAACTTCCTAGACTTGCTCGTTTACTCCCTTCCCTATAAACTGAGGAGGGCTTACTGGTATTTACCTCCCACCCATACAGGCATCACTAACCGCCACCCACCCCACCCCGTTCCCAGCTTTCCCCTGCCCAATATATTAATTCTTTCAACCTCGGGCAAAGGCTAAATGAGCTGTGCTCCCTTCCTTCAGAGGACACCCACTCTTTCAACTTTGTTTCTCTCCCCCAATTTAATAATGCCGATACATTGGAGATGTGGGCGGTCATCAATTCCTCCTTCATTTTCCGGGAGGGGTGGGGAGCCAATTTCCTCCCTCCTTTCTTCCCCCTCCCCCAATTTCCCCTCCTATGTATCGATCCTCCTCCTCTCGCCCAGGTGTAGAAAAAGAAGAAACCACCCCAACACCAGAGGGTGGGGGGACCATTCCCCAGAACTGACGGGGTGGTTTTCAAGCCCCTTCCCTCAGCCAAAAACGGAGTTAGAAGCGGTCTTTTATTCTCTACTCCCTTTCAAAGGAGAAAGAAAATGTATTTATTTATTTATTACCATTACTTATAGCCCACTTTTCTGGACGCAAAACCTTCCAAGGCCTTTTACAAGTAACATAAAACCGCATTAATAATCCCGTTCATTCGGTTTGTGAAGATGTTTTGAAAAACGCTTCCATCACCCATCATTTTAGGAGGGGGTGATTCTCAACCGCCCCCCCTCCATTTCAGAGGAAAGTGAGGGACAAGGGGTTACTCCATCACCACCACGGCCTCTCTAAATTTATCAAATGTCCCTTCCCTTGCCCAAAGGATTGAGGGGGTAGTATTTAATTGCCTCATCTCAATCCCCCCCCTCAATCCCCTGAGTTTATCAACACCCTTCCCTCACTCAAAACTCAAGGGGTGACCCTTAATTCCCCTTTGCTTCCTGAGAGGAATAGGAAGAGAGAGGGTGTCACTCCATCACCGTTGATTAACCCCCTTCCCTCACTCAAAGCCGACTGATGGGGTGGTCCCGAACTCCCCCTCACTTTCTGAGGGAAAGAGAAAGAGAGGGAGGATAACATTTCATCTCAAAACATTCCCACTTCCAAAACTGAAGGGGGTGGTCCTTATCCCCCCCCCATCTTTTCTGAAGGGTATAGAAAGGCAGGGAGAAGAGAAAAACAGAGGAAAGAAGAAAAGGGTGTCACTCCCTCCTGAATCTCTCTCCTCTCCCTTCCCTCACCCAGTACTGTGTGGGGTGGTCCCAAACACCCCCTCACTTTCTGAGGGAAACAGAAAGAGAGGAAGGGTAACATTTCACCTCAAAACATCCCCACTTCCAAAACTGAAGGGGGTGGTCCTGATGCCCCTCCCCCATCCTTTCTGAAGGGAATAGAAAGGTGGGAAGAAGAGAAAAACAGAGGGGAGAAACAAAGGGTGTCACTCCCTCCTCTCCCTTCCCTCACCCAATACTGCGTGGGGTGGCCCTTAACTCCTCCCCCTTTCTGATGTCATTCCATCCTCCCTTGCTCCTCCCTCAATTTATTATCTAAAAAACAAAACAAAACATTCCGTCTGCGAAAACTGCGGGGGTGGTCCTTGATCCCCATCACCTGCCCTTTCTGAAGGGGGGGGGGTGATGAAAGAGAAAGAAGAGGGGAGGTCATTCCCTCCTTCCCCCGATTTGAGAAACCTCCCCTTCCCTCAACCATACATTTAGGAGGGGGCGATTCCCGATAATCCACATGTCTCCTACTGAGGAAAACACTACCCCGCCCTTCTGAGGAAATATATTATCCCCACCGTCCCCTTTCTGAGGAAAAATATTATCCTCCCCTCCCCTTGTGAGGAAAAATATTATCCCCACCGTCTCCTTTCTGAGGAAAAATATTATCCTTCCCCTCCCCTTGTGAGGAAAAATATTATCTCCCCCCCTCCCCTTCTGAGGTAAAACATTACTCCCACCTCCCTTTCGGGGGGAAATATTATCGCTCCTGTCTCCTCCTGAGGTAAAATATTACCCCCACCTCTCTTTTTGAGGAAAAATGTTACCCCCTCCCCTTCTGAGGTAACGTATTATTCCTATGTCTCTTTCTGAGGAAAAATATTGTCCTCCCCGCCCCCAGTCACTTCTGAGGGAAAATTGGGGTGTCAGTCGGTCCGTCCATCCATCCCCCTCCCTCTGTCCTTCCTCCACCTCCTCACCCGGTGGGCGCGCGTCAGGCTGAGGTCTTTCATGACCTCCTCGAAGGCCGCCGTCTCCTCGGCCTGCTTCTGGTTGTGCAGTGCGATCTTCTCGCTGAATTTCCGCGGGTTGTTCGACGAGGCCGCCATCTTCCCCCGTCCGCATCCCTCCTCCTCACCCCCGACTCTCCCTCCCTCCCCCCTCCCACCGGGCTCCAGACACCACCACCAAACAACCAGGCGGCGCTAACTGCGCACGCGCGAGCCAGCAGCAAGCGGGGGAAGGTGGGAGGAAGAAAATGAGATGGGGCAGGCGCGAGGAACGCACTCGCAGGGAAAAAAAGGGGCCGCGCCACTGCGCATGCTCCGGCAAAGCGGAGGCGGAGAAAAAACACCACTGCGCAAGCGTGAGAAGGGGCAGAGTATAGTGGAAGCTAGGAGGGGACGCATGCGCAGCCTCTCCTCTCAAGATTTTCCTTCCCTATCTCTATGGCTGAGTAGAACATATGGCGCATGCGCAGTGGCTACCCCTCAGGCTCGTCACGCTCGGGAGGGGACCGAGAAGGCTGGCCGCGCCGCGCATGCGCACAGCTTCTCCGCTGGGGAAGCACGCAGGCGGGCTGTGCGCATGCGCGAATCTTTCTGCTCAAATTATTGCCTCCCTTTTTGAGACAACGCATTTAATTTTTAATTATCTTTTTTTAATATCCTGCTCCTGTTCCTCCACATCTTCAAGTCCCCACTTAGCCATGAGATTTATTGGGTGGACTTTGAGCCAGTCAGTCAGTCTGACCATCAACCTAGCCTACCTCGCAGGGTTGTTGTGAGGACGAAATGGAGAAGACGGGCGAAGGGTCTCCTTGGAGGGGGGGAAGGCAGGATTTTAATGCAATAAATAATAACAACTTTATTTTATTTTATTATCTTTGCAAGCTGCCTTAGGAGGCTTTTTAGCTAAAGGCGGGATTTTTAAAAAAACTTCTATACTAAAATTATTATTATTATTATTATTATTATTATTATTATTATTATTAACATAATAAGCTTTCTGGGGGGTTTACAAAAAATGATAGGTGAATGATGGAGTTTCTATGGACAAGAGCAGTCTATCTGACTACCAGGGTGAAGAGAAGATTGAGGGGAGACATGATAGCAGTCTTCAAGGACTTGAAAGGTTGTCACCCAGAGGAGGGCCAGGATCAATTCTCGATCCTCCCAGAGCGCAGGATACGGAATAACGGGCTCAAGTTAAAGGAAGCCGGATTCCGGCTGGACATCAGGAAAAACTTCCTGACTGTTAGAGCAGTACGACCATGGAACTGGTGACCTAGGGAGGTTGTGGGCTCTCCCACACTAGAGGCCTTCAAGAGGCAGCTGGGCAGCCATCTGTCAGGGATGCTTTAGGGTGGATTCCTGCATTGAGCGGGGGGTTGGACTGGATGGCCTTGTAGGCCCCTTCCAACTCTACTACTCTATGGTTCTACATACATCATTAAAAGTTCTGGCCCAAAGCCATGGCGTATAAACAAAATGGTCCCATGCAAACGTGTCCGTTATCGATACAGCTTCACCCGCGTATAAACAGATCCTAGCATTTGCCATGACTTTCCCCGGGAAGACCGGTCCACAGCTTGTGCAGGAAGGGCCTTGAGAGAAATCCAGACCGTCGGCCCCCTCCGAAACGTGCTTGGGACCACCTGTTTGGATTACACATCTGGAAAAGTGCTCCCCGGGCCGTGCTTCTGTGAGATGGAAACAAACCGGAACGGCAAGTCAGGAACCCCGCTGAGCACGCATTTTAGCCTGCTCCAGAAGGTCACAATTCACCAGCTGTTTAGGTTGAGCGTCTCATTCCCTGTTTTCAGAGGGCAAATCAGGCCTACATGGCCGGTTAAATCCACCCATTGAAACTTTCTGAGTTTCAGTCACTAGCCAGTAGCCCCAAACGTAATCAACCCTACCAGCAGCCTGTTCACTGAAGTCATGCTCCCAGTGGTTCCACATAGACCTGTTGTCCAATTGGAGACCACTCGAGGAAGAGCCTGCGTTGTGTGTTGGCCCCGCTCCTATGGAACTCCCTGCCTCTGGAGGCCAGGCAGGCACCAACTTTGCGTTCCTTCTGGCGCCTCCTGAAAACGTCGTCGTTCCAGGGGGCCTGCCCTCCCTTTATTTGCACGTTTGTTCCTTTTAAAAACATACTTTTAACGTGGTTTTATTCTGGTTTTAGTCTATTTGTCCACCGCTCTGGAATTCTTGAATGGGGAGCGGTATGTAAATATTGTAAATAAAATAAATAAAATAATGCCAGCCCTGCCTGTCGTAACCTCCCTCTGCCCTGCCTGTAACCCCGTTATGTTGGAAAAGAAAACTCTTCAGGATACCACGTGCCTCTTCTTCTCCCGTCTCTGTTCTTAGCCATCCTTGCTGGTACCAGAAACTGTTCGGGGTCAGAGAACTGGGAAGGAGGCGGTGGAAAGAGAAGACTGATGCAACCTGAACAGACGGTCTGTGAGCCAAAATGTCAAGAGAGCTTCGGCTGTGGGGTGGTATATAAATGTAATTAAATAAATAAATAATAAGAGCGACAGCGGACTGTGATCTGGGCAAAGTGTGAGAGCTTTTGGCATGAGAGGGCGTTTACTAAAGATGGGGCGACCACTGAGCCCACGGCAAATTTGTGGCGTCTGACCACAGGGGCTTTTAATTCGCCTTCAAATGCTTGGCCAGTGGCGATGTGCACACATGGTGGATCAATCTGACAGCAGTCCCAACAATTGACTGCTCACAGTAGGTGAATCCGGACGGCCGTTTATTTACCAAGCAGTAACTGGCCACAGTGGGCATGGCTGGTTAGGGGGTGCTAGGAGTTGTAGTCCAAAACATCCGCTTGCCCTGCAAGCTGAGAGGACCATCTCACCATGCCTTGGCCTGTCTGGATTTCCAAGCAGATGCAGATGTATGGAAGCCAGATTCCGGCTGGACATCAGGAAAAACTTCCTGTTAGAGCAGTACGACAAACATCAGGAAAAACGTCCTGACTGTTAGAGCAGTACAACAATGGAACCAGTGACCTACGGAGGTGGTGGTCTCTCCCACACTAGAGGCCTTCAAGAGGCAGCTGGACAACCATGTCAGAGATGCTTTGAGGTGGATTCCTGCATTGAGCAGGGGGTTGGACTTGATGGCCTTTTAGGCCCCTTCCAAACTCTACCATTCTATGATTCTAGGATAGCTATAACCAATTCATCGAATGACCATTGCTATTCACTAGTGCTGTGCCGAAAATGTTTCAACCGCTCTCGTTCAATCTGATGGACAAGGAATTGCTTTCAAAAAGAAATTCAAAGGATGAGAAATTTTGGAGAAATTCCCAAGAGTTGGGTTCGGGGTTCCTGTGGTTCCTTTACATACTAGATGACTGAGGAGTGTCCCATCTTTCATTGTACAGTCCTCTCTCTGACAACCAGTTGCCTCCTTGGCTTCCCACACATCATGAATTTATTCCTGCCATGGGGGTGGTTTCAGATCAGGAAGTGCAGGCAGCCTGGGAGGCTGCACAGCAATGGGGAGATGTGTAATAGGAAGAAAAATGCAGACAGCAGCCTCAGCCACCCCACAGAAAGGGTCAAAAATACCACCCACACATTCGAAGTGAGTTATAAAATGCCCTGAAAATCTGCAGAAAAGTGGACGCCTCTTTCAGGGCGGAAGAAAACTTTCAGGAAACTGGAGGGCAGATTTTGGCACGGCGTTCACACCACCCTTTCCCTGGAGCTGGGTGCAACGCTGGGACCCCACAACCTCATACCTGCTACAGAGCTTTCAGGGAAGCAGCGGTGTTGACGGCACCTGCATTATCCACAATCACCCGTGAGAAATGTAAACATTTGGAATAGCAGTGCAATCACCACCATCATCACACTTGGCTCAGCAATACTGCAAACGAGAAGGATCTTGGAATGGTTGTGGATCACAAGCTGAATAGGAGCCAACAGTGCAATGTGGCTGCAAGAAAGGCAAATGCTATTTTGGGCTGCATGAATAGAAGTATAGTTTCCAAATCGCATGAGGTACTGGTTCCTCTCTATTCGGCCCTGGTTAGGCCTCATCTAGAGTATTGAATCCAGTTCCGGGCTCCACAATTCAAGAAAGACGCAGACAAGCTGGAGCGTGTTCAGAGGAGGGCAACCAAGATGTTCAGGGGTCTGGAAACAAAGCCCTATGAAGGGAGATTGAAAGAACTGGGCATGTTTAGCCTGGAGAAGAGAAGACTGAGGGGAGACATGATAGCACTCTTCAAATACATAAAAGGTTGTCACCCAGAGGAGGGCCAGGATCTCTTCTCGATCCTCCCAGAGTGCAGGACACGGAATAACGGGCTCAAGTTAAAGGAAGCCAGATTCCAGCTGGACATCAGAAAAAACTTCCTGACTGTTAGAGCAGTACGACAAAACATTTGGAAAAACTTCCTGACTGTTAGAGCAGTACGACAATGGAACCAGTGACCTAGGGAGGTTGTGAGCAATCCCACACTAGAGGCCTTCAAGAGGCAGCTGGACAACCATCTGTCAGGGATGCTTTAGGGTGGATTCCTGCATAGAGCAGGGGGTTGGACTCAATGCCTTGCAGGCCCCTTCCCACTCTGCTATTCTATGATTATCACCGTCATCCCTTAGGAAAAAGAAAGGTGTCCTACAACCCTTGCCAAAAGTGACGCCTACCTGTGAGAAATTGTTGGGAGAATTTCTCCTCTCCCTGGTGAAATTGCTCCCCCTCCCAATTTCTCTACCCACAAATAGTGGGGAGAGTTTTGAGAGGCGCTTGTTCACAGCACTACTGCTCCCCCCCCCCGTGCCCCATAACCAACACCCTACCCGGCAAAAAAAAGCTAGGTGTGTACAAGCATGAGGGCATAGCCAGCACATGGATCTCCAAGGACATGACGATGAAGGCGAGCCGGTCCCTCCAGCCCCAAAGCTGGATGTGAGCAAGAATAATACAAGAGGTATCGTCTGTTTATGAAAACGACGCCCCATATTTTCAACTTAAATAGCGGCCCAGTTCAAACGACACGTTTCTCAACAGTGGTTTTAGAACTCCTCGGTGGAGTTTTTAACAACACCGTGGACAAACGAGTCGCCTGGTGGGAAAACTCCACGCAATGGTGTTTTTTTGGGAAACGCGCCATGCAGAATATCCACGCCATGCAGGAGACGTCCTGCACAACTGGTGTGTGGCGTGGCGGGCTCCGCGGAATTCTCCGTTGCGTTGACTTTTCCCACTAGCTACAGAGTTCCCTGGCAAGAGCGGCGAAAGGAGAGAGTGCCGCTCTAGGAGAGTCGCCGGGATTGAGTTTTTTTGGGGGGGGTTGCAGCAAAGCCTGATGGGATATGATCAGGAGGACCTGGGGAAAAACTAGGGCAGAGGAACTGTCAATCAATGGATTTTATTCAACTCCACGGTAGCCCACAGTCACCCAACGGCAGAGTTACGAACATGGTGTGTGGGGCGTCCTCCCTAGGAACTCAACCGCTGAGTGGAGTTTTCACACTGTTGTCTGAACTGAGCCAGTGAGTTCTGCTTTGCTCTCCGGTTCAGACTCCAGGGCATCATGGGATTTCCTGGAAAGAAAGGGACAAGGAGAAGCGCTCACAGTGCTCCCGAGACAAAAACGCTCGAACAGAACAAAAACATGTGTGTGTCG
The DNA here is from genome assembly GCF_023053635.1 of Elgaria multicarinata webbii. Classification (NCBI taxonomy): domain Eukaryota; kingdom Metazoa; phylum Chordata; class Lepidosauria; order Squamata; family Anguidae; genus Elgaria; species Elgaria multicarinata. Next base: position 12,955,024 of record NC_086193.1, on the reverse strand, counting down.
TAACAGGGTTTAAAGTGTGCTTTTCAGAAAAGAAGTGGACCCACGCTCAGAGGAGATCACGCGCTGTGAATCTCCACGGAGTCCCCTCCGCCCCGCCTCATCCTTCGGATCGCTTTTGGAAAGTTCATGACGCACTTAAGACTTTTCTTTCCTGGGTTTCGTTTTGGTTTCTTAAGTGTCCAGACACGTAACGAGGCTTTGGGGTGCAGTTAAACCTTCTAACAGTTTATAAATGGGGGGGAAAGTGAGCTTGTTTGAACATCTGCAAGACAAGGGGACTGTTAGGGAAGAGAAAGAACAGAGAGGCCCACCCCACCCCGTCCCGCAAGGCTTCCATCCTCGGATCAGTCCTCCTTACGACGTTCTCCGACCCCGCCACGGACGGAACACCCTTCCGGGACCCAAAGACGACCTCGCGTAGGCGGAAGCCCTCGCTCGCCTGCTGCGGGCGTACAACTTTATTTCACAAAACGCAAACGTGCCCCTCGGTGTCCCGTGAGGCTCCGGAGGACCGGGCCGTGGTCACCTCCGGGCCGTGGTCTGTGGCAGAATGACCGGCACGCAAGCGATGCCGGCGAAAGACTCCGGGAAGTGAAGGTCCCTCTCCCATTCGTCCGTCTCGGTGTTGTACACCTGCACGATGCTGGTGACGTTGTTCAGGTGCCAATTGTAACCCCCCACGATGTAGATCTTCTTCTCCAGCAAGCAACAGCCAGCCTCGGACTGCCCCGCTCGCATGGGGCTGACCGTCGTCCACTGGTTGGACTCGGGGACGTAGTACTCCACCGCTAGGACGTCAAAGCAGCGGTCCACGTGGTCCATGCGGCCGCCGAGGGCGTAAATCCGGCCGCCGGCGCTGACCATGGCGTGCAGGACCCGGGGCTCGTTCATGGGGGCTTTGAACTCCCACTGGTCCGTGGCGGGGTCGTAGCAATGCAGCGCCTTTTTGTCCTCCACCGAGATCCCGTACCCCCCCGAGATGTACAGCCGGCCCCCCGCCGTGGCCCCGGCGTGGCCCCACGTCCTGCGCTTGAGCGAGCCCACGTAGCTCCACTCGTTGCCTTTGGGGCAGTACTTCTCCACCGACGCCAGGCTGCCCGAGCGGTTCCTGCCCCCCGTGGCGTAGACCGTGCCGTGCACCACGTTCAGCTGGAACTGAATCCTGCTTTCCTGCATGGCTCGAACACGCAGCCACTGGTTCAGGTGGGGGTCGTAGCGGTAGCAGAGGTCGACCGCCCCTTCGCCGCTGCGGTACTGCAGCTGCTGCCCCCCGACCACGTAGATGAAGTTGTCCAGGGCAGCCACGCAGGTGTGGCTGCTGCCCACCTCCATCTCCGTCAGCTCCTTGAACTGGCGGGCGCCGCCGTCCGGCAGGTAGTAGGCCTTGGCGCTCACCGTCCGGTCGTTGTCCGTGTAGGGGGTGCCGCCGAACGTGACGAGGGAGAGGACGTCCGAGCGGACGGCGGTGCGGGGCGACTGCATCTCGTGCTGGCGGAACGGCAGGATCTGGTAGTTGAAGGCCTCCAAGAGGTACTGGCGGCACAGGACGTCTTCCACCATGATGTCCAAGGTCTGGACGTGGTCCACCAGCTCGGAGGACTTCATGAGCGGGAAGCGGATGTGGCAGAGGACCTGGCTGGCGCCGGCGCGGCGGCCCGGGTCGTGCTGCAGCCAGCGGACAGCGGCCCGGAAGAGCTCGATCTCACGGCAGCTCTTCAGCTTGTTGCTCTGCAGGAAGAAGACGAGACGCTCCAGCGGCAAGTGGAGGAAGTCCTCCTCTTCGGAGATCTGCAGGAAATGCCGGAAGGTGAAGGCGTCCACCGACTCCTTCAAGGAGGCCAGGCTGAAGGTGGTGGCCATCTGCCCGATGTTCAGGCATGTCTCCACGCTCATGGCGGACTTCAGGAACTCTTCGCACAGCTCCACCACCGGCACCATCTGCAGGAAGACCGCTGCCCCCAGCACATCCTGGATGCAGTCCAGGTCCAGGGTCACTTCGGCGCTGTACGCAAACTCGATGATGTGCTTCAAGCCCTTGGCGGAGACCCCTTTCAACTCGATCACGTCTTGGCTGGCTTCCCTCATGCCGCCAGTGAACATGGCCCTAAACAGGAAAGCAACGACAAGGCAAGGCTGAATAGTTCAGGCGGGACGTTCCTGGCCCGTCAACACATTCATTCATGCATTCATTTTATTTACCTCCTGTCTTTTTTCCTCCTTAAGGAACTCAAGGCGGCGTACGGAAACCCTCCACATTTTTATCCTCACAACAACAACCCTGTGAGGTGGGTTGGGCTGAGAGCCTGTGTCCGGCTCAAAGTCACCCAGTGAGCTTCCGTGGCCCAAGTGGGAGACTAGAACCCGGATCTCCCGACTCCCAGTCCAACACTCTAGCTACTACACCACACTGCCTCTCCAAACAGGAACTTATTTATGTATTACATTTCTATATCCGCCTTTCTGCTAAGGCACCCAAGGCTACAGAGAGTCTTTCGTGATGTGGAAGGAAGGGTGACATAAAATTTACACATTTTAAAAAAAGGTTACTATGTCTCCCAGAACCATAAGTACATAGGTAAGAAGAACTCTGGATAGTCCAGCACTCTGTTCACCCTATTGTATCTGCTCATGCTAAGCAAGGCTCCTGCAGCTTTAACTGTTGTGACAAAGAGGGCATCTCCCCTGGTGCTGCATGCATACAAATGACCCCTGCTGAAAGTCCCTTTTCTACAAAACTGTTAAAGATACAGGAGCACAGTCCTCCTTTTCATAGGGTCACCCTATTTAAAATAGGGTGACCCTATGGAAAGGAGGACCGGGCTCCTGTATCTTTAACAGCTGCATCGAAAAGGGAATTTCAGCAGGTGTCCTTCGTATGCGTGCAGCACCTGGTGAAATCCCCTCTTCGTCACAACAGCCGGTGTGGCGTAGTGGCTAAAGTGTTGGACTGCTGGTCAGGAGATCCGGGTTCTAGGCCCCACTCAGCCATGGAAACCCACTGGGTAACTTTGGGCTGGTCACAGGCTCTCAGCCCAACCCACCTCACAGGGTTGTTGTGAAAATGGAGAGAAGGAGGATTATGTATCCCTCCTTGGGTTCTTTGGAGGAAAAAAAGGTGGGATATAAATGCAATAATAAATAAATAAGCAGTTAAAGCTTCAGGATCCCTACAAAAGAGGGCAGGGCTCCTGCAGTTTGAACAGCTGCGATGAAGAAGGAATTTCACCAGGTGTTGCACACATACCAATGACACCTGCTGAAATTCCCTCTTCATCACAACTGTTAAAACATACAAGAGCCCTGTCCTCTTTTCCATAGGGTCACCCTATTTCATTGATTTTATTTCCATTTCTTCCACCAAAAAAACAGAGGGGGGGGAGTTCTTCCCCATGGCTTCAAAATTTCTGGTAATTGTACATCTCTAGTCCGGCAGTTTGGAGGCGTCAACGCCCAGAGGCCACCAAGGCCAATAATCAGGGCATCGACTTTCTGCACATCCTGAGGATGTCACATCTAAAGAGGTTGATGGGCTTTGGGTGGTATAGAAATACAGTACATAAAGGACTGCCCTAGGAAGAGGCCTGCTCTCAGGCTGGTAACCAATTCCCCTCTGCTCTGTCCGTGGTCCTGATGCCTCATTGCCCTCCTAGACTCCTGAAATATGTCTCCCGGCTTCCAGGGGATGTGAGGTGGAAACGTTCCTACCACTTATATATTTAAGGACATCAGAAGAGCCCTGCTGGATCAGACCAAGGGTCCTTCCGGTCCAGCACACAGTGGCCAACCAGCCGTTGACTAGGGAGCCACAAAGCGGGACATGAATGCAACAGCACCCTCCCACCCATGTTCCCCAGCAACTGGTGCACACAGGCTTACTGCCTCGGATACTGGAGGTAGCACACAACCATCAGCGCTAGTGACAGCCTTCTCCCCCAGGAATTGATCCAACCCCCTTTTAAAGCCATCCAACTGGATGGCCGTCACTCCATCTGGTGGTAGTGAGTTCCATAGTTTAACTCTGAGCTGTGTGAACCGCCCAGAGAGCTTCGGCTATTGGGCGGTCTAAAAATGTAATAAATAAAGAAATAAAGTAATAAAAAGTCCTTCCTTTGATCTGTGCTGAATCTCCCACCAAAGTTTCCCATTTTAAAAACACACGGACGTTTCCTAAACCGAGTAAGCACTGCAATGAATGCATACAAGACTAGTCAAGTTGGGAAATTTCAAAGTGGCGAGTACTTTTTTCCCCTTCCGATAACTATGCCTAGGAGATCATCAACACAGAGAGAGAGAGAGAGAGAGAATACACAGTTCTTTGGGCACGCTAAAATTGGCGTGTTAACGATTTTCAGTGCTTTCATTCCTTCCCCCAGATTACTGAAACTATCAAAGAAGTGTGCAGGGCTATCACGCTTTAACATATTTAAAGGCATTCCAATAACTTCCAATTGAATTTGAATGTAACATTTAAGCCACGTTAAGCGTGCTTCATTGAATCTTTTCCCTAACCAAATATTCCAGTTCAAAGGATTTTGGCAACTGGGGAGGGAAAAAAACTTTTGAGATCTTTATACAGCACATAAAACGAACGTGGTATTCTTTAGTTATGCCTACTAAACTTAAAGACAAATCGACGTGCTAAATCAGAGTGTAATTGAGTTAGGGCAGAGGTTCCCCTCCGGACGTTGTTGGACTCCAAATCCCATCAGCCCCAGACAGCCTGGCACATTGTCGGGGCCACTCAGAAGGGACAATATAGTGTTGAAGGACGTAGAAGCCCAAGTCAGTACAAGGCAGGCTTTTTAAATGTCCACATGAACACCGATTAAATACTATTGATGAAGCCTATTAGCAGTGTTTATCCCTGGGATCTCAGCCTCTGAATATCACGGCGCTTTTAATTCCATCCCTGTTTCTCCTTCTGCCTGTGCGTGGGAAATCTGGTAGTCGCTGTTAAGAACATCAGAAGAGACGTGCTGGATCAGACCAAGGGTCCATCTAGTCCAGCACTCTGTTCACACAGTGGCCAACCAGCCAGGGACCAACAAAGCAGGACCCTCCCACCCATGTTCCCCAGCAACTGGTGCACATAAGCTTACTGCCTCTGTTACTGGAGGGAGCACAGAGCCATCAGGGCTAGCAGCCCTTGATCGCCTTCTCCTCCTCCAGGAATTTGTGCAACCCCCTTTGAAAGCCATCCAAATTGGTGGCCTTCACTTCATCTCTGTTTGAGAAGATGGCCTCCCTATAACCGGGTGGGATGCTGGTAGTTGTGTGAAAGCATTGTGAGGGCGCAAACTTGGCAAGGCTAGGCTGGAGATCGCACACCACAAGACTCTTGGGGAGCTGATTTGAGCAAACACGATCCCGGCGGAAAGCCTGGAGGGGCGACACCGGTCAGGACGGACTATACGGGGCGAAGACAGAGCGGCAAATTGACTCCATCAGCTTCGTATGTTCAAATAAAGGGAACTAACCAGGTAACAAAAAGGTCTGTGAGAGAGGAAGGGAAGCATCACTGTATTCATGGTTCAAGCTGGAACGCGGATCTAGGTCATTTTTACCGCGGGAGACCTCGGCCTTCAATTCATCCCGCTGACCAGCTTAGCCACTAAACGGCATTGTTTGCCGAAAGCCGCAAATGGCAGCATTACACGGTGCCGTTTTTAAGCGGCTTCCGCAGCGGGGACGGGGACGTGGGGGGGGGGAACTCTCTATCAACAAAGAAGAGCTGGAAGTCAAGAGAAGCAGGGTCAAATTATCCTGAGTTCAGAAGCCGGAGAGCGCTGGAACCCAGATTACAGAAGCAGAGTGCTTTAAAAAAAAAAAATGCCGTCTTCCCGCTTTGATCGGGATCAAAACTGGAGCCAGTCCGAAAGGAGGGTTATGGTATTTGTTCCTTGGGATGGCCACCTGCGTCACCCAAGTTAAATGAAAAAGGAACCCCCGAAGCAATTACAGCTCGGCGGTGATGCGACGCGCAGCCCGGCGTGTGGTGAGCGGATTCAAACGGAGCCCTCAGCCTCCGGTGGAGGGAGGCTGGCCTCCGTGAATCGCTCGCCTGCAAGAGAGCGCCATACACCTCTGGGGCTTTGTGTTGCTAGGGAAACAAAAGCAGCCCCCCAAAACTTGTATACACTGGAAAGGCGGGTGTTAAAGCAAGCAGCGGCCGACGTCAGAGGACGGACATGCAAGAAACCAAAGCGTCGGCCACTCGGGGCCGTTATGAGCCTCACTGTGCCCCCAGGAGCTTCCAACGGCCTGAGCGTGCCCGTGAGCGCAGATGATTGGCCTCGGAGGCTTTTGCAATGCAAGGAATTGGGGAGCAGGGGGGGGTGGATACCTCCGCCTACCCTGCAGACCGTTCTATGGAGAGCAAGGATGCGTTTACCTGGCTCCAGTCTCAACAGAGGCAGGGCAGACCACGTGCTCGAGGATGTGGAGTCCTGCTGGATCAGACTACATTCAACATCGAAGGTCCTCCTCCGGGTGCCTCTTCCGAGGGAAGCTCGGAGGACGGCAACAAGGGAGAGGGCCTTTTCTGTGGTGGCCCCCCAGTTACGGAACTATCTCCCCAACGAGGCCCGCCTGGCACCAACATTGCTACCTTTCTGGCTTTGCAGTGCTGGCTGGCTTCCTTTTCCTGGTGCGGCCGTGCGTGCCCGCCTCGCTGCCTGTAAGGTCGCCTGCATGAAATCAGGCAATCGCGAGAAGTCCCAGACGTTCAGAGAGACCTCACGATACTTTGCCGGACACGCCGGAGGCAGAAAGACCTTGTAGGCGGCGAGGCGGGCAGGTGCGTCTGTGCCAGGAAAACTAAGCTAGCTGGCAGCAGGCAGGCACAGAGATCAGGGGTTGGGGGAGGCGGTGGCGGCAACAGGTCCCCGCTTCAGATGGCGACCTGCCGCGGGGCGCAGTTCCAAGAGGACCGGCTGGCATCTGCCGGGGCGTCCGGGTCTCTCACCTGAAGTAATCGCTGCAGGCAGCCAAAACCACCTTGTGGACCTGAAACACCTCATTGTTGATGGTGAGGATGACGTCGAGCAATTGAGCCTGGGCCCGGAGAGAGGCCAGGCCGTGCAGGAGGGTAGTGCTGTGACCCGGAGCAGAGAACGTGCATTTCAAGGTGCTGTTCTTGTCTGCCATGCTAGAAAGGGTGGGCGGTGGGGACGGAGGGAGGGAGAGAAACACAGACAGACGTTATTGGGGGTGTTCTTGATGGCTCCTCTGTAATTGGCCGCCTGGGTTCCTGAGGACGTCGGCGGAGCACTGCTGGATTAGACCAAGGTCCATTTAGTCTAGCATCTTATTTCTAACAACGGGCAACCCAGCGCTTCCTTCTTGACAGCGGCCGCACACTGGGTGGACGCGTTCATCGAGTTGTCCACCGCAGCCCCGAGATCTCTTTCTTCGCCGGTCGCTGCCAGCTCAGATCCCATCAGGTTATACTCGTAGTTGGGGGGTTTTTTTGCCCCAGCGTGCATCACTTTACACTTGTTGACATTGAATCACGTCTCCCACCTCGGAGAGATCAGTCTCGATCCCTTTGTGTTTTAACAACTTTAAATAATGCGGTGTCGTTGCAAATTTGGCTATTTCACTGCTGACTCCTAATTCCAGATCCTTTAGGAACAAGTTGAAAAGCATTGGCCCCGACACAGATCCCTGTGGGACCCCACGATTTACTTCACTGGGGGAGCTGTACATGGCAATCCATCATATTATTCCGTGTCCTGCGCTCTGGGAGGATCGAGAAGAGATCCTGGCCCTCCTCTGTCTGACAACCTTTTATGTATTTGAAGACATGATAGCACTCTTCAAATACATAAAAGGTTGTCACACAGAGGAGGGCCAGGATCTCTTCTCCATCCTCCCAGAGTGCAGGACACAGAATAATGGGCTCAAGTGACAGGAAGCCAGATTCCGGCTGGACATCAGGAAAAACTTCCTGTCTGTTAGAGCAGTACAACGATGGAACCAGTGACCTAGGGAGGTTGTGGGCTCTCCCACACTAGAGGCCTTCAAGAGGCAGCTGGACAACCATCTGTCAGGGATGCTTTAGGGTGGATTCCTACACTGAACAGGGGGTTGGACTGGATGGCCTTATAGGCCCCTTCCAACCCTACTATTCTATGATTCTATGATATATTTGAAGACCACCTTCATATCTCTCCTTAGAACTTTTTCCCCAGTCCAAGCATAGCAACTCTTTCAGCAGTTCCTCATAGGACTTTACAAAAAGACGAGTTTCCTACCCAGTGAAGCCTAAAAGAATTTTCTTTTTAATCTTCTGCATTTCGAAATGAAGACCTCCCTCCCTGTGGAAAATCAGATGAAAACAAGAAAGAAAGGAGTCTTTTCAGATAGGACTGGCAGTGAGGGGGCACGCTGTAACGAAAATTTGCAGTCAAATGAATGTGTTGTAGTGGGGGAAACGGGCCACAGTGCGGAGCGTGAAGAAGCATTTTTGAAAAACTGTAAAATAAAATAAAATGCTTTCTGGCTTTGCAATGCTGTTCTTTGTGTTACTGTAGTCAGGGAGAAGCAAAAGTCGAAACAACAAGGCCTCTGCTGCTTGGCGAAGGCCGTGGAAAGGCACAAAAGAAAGCCTTGAATGATTCTTTGCCCATGCCTGCACACCACGAATGCGGGGCTCTGCTTCACTCCTAATTGCAGCAAAACAGGTCAAGGAAGGGCCCTGCCTTTTGATACATGCAGCAGCTTTCAAACCATTCAGAACGCGTTTTTCGAACCCGAACAAACGGAGACATCAAGTTCTTTTGCTAAAAGGAGTTCGTCCTTTTAACATTTTTTTTTAAACCGCTGCTTAAGACTCCCCCCCACCCGTCCTTTTATCCCAATTCTGTACTAAGAACATCAGAAGAGCCCTGCTGGATCAAACCGAGGGCCCATCTAGTCCAGCGTTCTGTTCACACAGGGGCCGAACAGCTGTCGACCAGGGACCACAAAGCAGGACTCATTCTACGACCGGGGTGCCACAGCAGAAAAGGCCCTGTTCCTGGTAGTCACCCGCCTCACGTCTTAGGCAGGGGCTTCCAGAGAAGGACCCCTGAAGATGATCTTAGGGTCTGGGCAGGGACATACGGGAGGAGACATGAGAATATAAGAACAGCTGTGCTGGATCAGCCCAAGGGTCCATCTAGTCCAGCCCAGTCTGCAAAGAGTGTAACAGAATGACTGCCAAGAGAGGAGGGTGCCCACTGTGCATCTGCATGAATCACTACTTGAGGCATACTACCTTCCAATCAGAACACTGATTCATGCAGAAGCATGGAAGGGAGGGGATGGGGGGTTCATAGAATCATAGAATAGTAGAGTTGGAAGGGGTCTCTAAGGCCATCCAGTCCAACCCCCTGCTCAATGCTGGAATCCACCTAAAAGCATCCCTGACAGATGCTTGTCCAGCTGCCTCTTGAAGGCCTCCAGTGTGGTAGAGCCCACAACCTCCCTAGGTCGCTGGTTCCATTGTCATACTGCTCTAACAGTCAGGACATTTTTCCTGATGTTTTGTCATACTGCTCTAACAGTCAAGATGTTTTTCCTGATGTTTTGTTGTACTGCTCTAACAGTCAGGGCATTTTTTTCCTGATGTTTTGTTGTACTGATCTTTTTCCTGATGCTCAGATGGAATCTGGCTTCCTGTAACTTGACCCTATTATTGAGCTCCTCCAAGGGGGGTATTTTTACACCTTTCACAGCAGGAAGAGGTGTAGCCATGGTAGAGCCCTTGCTTTGCATGCAGAAGGTCTCGGGTTCAATTCCCGGCTTCTCCAGGTAATGCAGGAAAAACTGCTGCCTGAAATCTTGGAGAATTGCTGGCAGTCCACGTACATAAGCCTGGGCCGAATCACTATAAGGACCTAGCTTCCTACACCCACATTAAAATTAAATCTGTTTCAGGTATGAGAGCAAAGTGTAACACCCATTCTAATGCGGGAGCAGCAGCACGCTTTATCAAACGTCTGAGAAACACCAAGCCCTGGAAGTGAATTACGGTTCCTGAATCCGTTAGGACAAAACAGCGAGCACAGCTCTCTGAGTTCAGATCAATCAAAACGGCAGGGCGAGGAATCACACCTACCTGATCAGCCCAAGAGTGACATTTGGTGCCATTAGCTGAACCCAAACAGACTGCACTGCTGGGTGATGTGAATGCCTTTCACATGTCTCCTGACTTCGGTTGAAGCAAACCATTATGACAACATCAATGTGAAGCTACCCTGAGTGGCTCACAGGATTAGAGTTGAATACAAATGGGTTCTCTTCTTTTCTCCTTCCTTTAGTATTTCCAGTTTGACTACTTTTGAGGACTGAAAGCTCTTCACACACTATCCCATTGCAGTTCCTACAACAATTCATGGAATCATAGAATAGCAGAGTTGGAAGGGGCCTACAAGGCCATCGAGTCCAACCCCCTGCTCAATGCAGGAATCCACCCTAAAGCATCCCTGACAGAGGGTTGTCCAGCTGCCTCTTGAAGGCCTCTAGGGTGGGAGAGCCCACCGCCTCCCTAGGTCACTGGTTCCATTGTCGTACTGCTCTAACAGTCAGGGAGTTTTTCCTGATGTCCAGCTGGAATCTGGCTTCCTGTCACTTTAGCCCGTTATTCCGTGTCCTGCACTCTGGGAGGATCGAGAAGAGATCCTGGCCCTCCTCTGTCTGACAACCTTTTATGTATTTGAAGTGTGCTATCATGTCTCCCCTCAGTCTTCTCTTCTCCAGGCTAAACACACCCAGTTCTTTCAGTCTCTCCTCATGGGGCTTTGTTTCCAGACCCCTGATCATCCTGGCTGCCCTCCTCTGAACACGCTCCAGCTTGTCTGCGTCCTTCTTGAATTGTGGAGCCCAGAACTGGACGCAATACTCTAGATGAGGCCTAACCAGGGCCGAATAGAGAGGAACCAGTACCTCACGTGATCTGGAGGCAAAGGCTATCAAGGACTACTAGCCCTGACGGTTGTGTGCTATCTCCAGTATCCGAGGCAGGAAACCTGTGTGCCCCAGTTGCTGGGGAACATGGGCGGGAGGGTGCTGTTGCACCATGTCCTGCTTGTTCATCCCTGGCCAATGGCTGGTTGGCCACTGTGTGAACAGAGTACTGGACTAGATGGACCCTTGGTCTGATCCAGCATCAGGGCTCTTCTGGTGTTCCTACGTTCTTACATTTAACACCCATTAATGCTGTAGATTGTCGTATATATAAAAATCACACCACACTTTTCTGAGTGAGCAAAACCTGGTCATAAAAAGCATTCCACTCATTCTAAACAATTCATGCGACTTTCCCCCCAGAATTTTTCCCCTCCAAACAAACAGCTTCCCCCCAAATTCTTCTGGGCCTTTATATCTTTAATACGAAATAAACTAAGAAGTATCTTTGTTTACATATCTGCAAGAATTAAGCTTAAAATCATCATGCCCCAGGGCTTTAAAATATTTTTGTAGAGCAACTTTCCGGTTACAAGACCAGTGCCGGACTTTTACAACAGCAACAGAAGAACTAAAAATGAAAGAAAGTAAGGATATTCAACTTGATTCCATATACACAAACCAGAACACAGAGGAGAGAGCATTAAGGAGGGAGCATTAATGCCTCCTGTTCCTTGCCTGCACAGCATCAAAATTTTCCTTCTAAAAAGGCAATTAGACACCTCAAAAACAAAAACAAAACACATATATAATACAGTCAGCCTCCTTCAGATAAATCAGAGGTAGTCATGGTTACTGAAACATTTCAGATCTTTACACTTTGCTGTCATAAAACCAAGCAAGAATGAGACCTCAAAACATATCAACAAGTGCAGGTTCTTATGTATGGAGCATTTCTCGTGGTTCCTCTTAAGTCCAGCAGTTGGCTAGCTACACAAGAGTCTACTTTTTGGCTCAGTTCAGACAACACGTTTCTCAACAGTGTTTTTAGAACTCCACGATGGAGTTTCCACGCTGCGTTGACAAACGTGTTGTCTGAACTGAGCCCTTGGCTTGCTTTTTGGCGTGGTTCCACCCCTGTGTTGAAAATTCATGGAGCAAGACCACATAATCAGGATCTCTTAAAAGTTAAAAGCATGAATGGTCTGTGCGAACGCAATTCTGAGTTTGCACTCTTGCAAACTGGGAAATCCGTGGCTGCACCTGCCTGAGGCCTAACTCTCGCCCAGCGACCTTTGCAAGGTAATCAGAAAGCGCTAACAGGCCATCAGAAGAGTTTCAAGGCCATTGTTCAGTGGTAAAGCACACGCTTTGCCTGCAGAAGGACACAGGTTCGAATCCTGGCATCTCCAGGTAGGTCTACGAAAGAATTGTGGCTGGCAGCAATGGAAGGAATTTTTCCAGGCCAACTTAAGCGATGCCCGAGATTTTCTTCATGCAAAGTATATGCTCTACCACTGAGCTTTGAACTTGGGTTTCCCCAGTTCCGGTCCAACACTTTAACCACACAGAAACCACGAGAGATCCTATTCACAGTCCTCTGCTAACGTGCTCATTTGGCCCTTCCGATTCAAGGCTGGAACACTGCTAAACGGAACCTAAGCCCGTTAAGGTCAATGCATTCCGTTAACCATTTTGTTGTTAAGCAGCATGGTTTAGCGCGTTGTCTGAACCAGGCCACACACACACACTTACAAAGCCATCTTCAGGGTTCCGGGTTTTGTTTTGTTTTGCCAAAAGAGAAAAAGCCACAATAAATTCATAGAGTCGTAGAATAGTAGAGTTAGAAGGGGCCTATAAGGCCATCAAGTCCAACCCCACTACTCAATGCAGGAATTAATCATAGAAATTAAGCTTCTTTGATTGAGTTCTTGTGCTTCCACCCTCAAGACCTCCCCCCTCCCTCCCCAGAAAACCTGTCGCTCAATGGCAGGATTTGCATATATTAGTGAAATAATTCCACTAGTCCTCAATGTTTTAAAAAACATAACCTGCAAAGAACAGGATGTTACACAGTCTAAAATACCGAAAACTAAAGGCTGTTCCCTTTCCCACATATGTTATTTTGTTTTGTTTTCTAGCTGCCTGTCTGTAACAGGAGCTGAATTTACGTTACTCGGATAAAACATAATCTCCCACCCCACCCTGATGTAATTTTACCCTTTCAGGTGTCCCATCAGAAGTTTCGGGGAAGACATTCAAGTCCCTCCCGCAAAAGAAAGCCCCGTTCTTAAAAAGCCTGTCAGTTTCCCTTCTGTGTCATCTACTCTACTCTGCCCTTGACAGCTGAAACCTACAATGAAATTGACAAGCCAAGCGCATGCCAATGGTGCAGCTGTTTCTGCAGGCTTGCACACTTGCCAAAGACTGGGGGGAATTTTTTTAAAAAGAAAGACCCTCGTTTGCACAAATTTCAAGAGCCACACACACAATAATTCCAATTTGTGCAAAAGGCCACCATTAAAAAAGACGCCGAGTGTGTGGGGGAAACGGAACGAAATCCGCCAGGGCTGAACTGGAAAAATCCATTAAGTTTTCACCCCACAAATGGAATTTGTATATGTCCCTAGACATAGTGGGGCAACTCTAGGGAATATGTGTGAGGGGGGAATGAAGTCCTCCCGGTACATATTAAAGACATAGAGGGACTTAAGGAGCAATCCTATGCATGACACCCCCCAAAGAGGAGGAATATATTATACTTAGGAAATGTGTGGGGCAGAGTTACAGGGCAAAGAGAGACACCACCCTAGGAGGGGGAATATAAGGGCTCTCTTTCTGTCTTTATACTTGGGAAATGTGTGGGGCAGAATGGGAGGGTGAAAAGGGTCTCTGTAGGGGAGGGAGGGAGAGGTCTCTGTCTTTCTCTCTCTCTTGCTCCTTACCCCCCCCATCCCTGAGGAATGTGTGGGGCAGAGTTAAGGGGTGAAAAGAGACCCTCCCCCAAGAGGGGGAATATAGAAGAGGAGATATAAAGCTGTCTCTTTGTGTCCTTATACTTGGGAAATGTGTGGGGCGAAGTTATGGGGCAAAGAGGGATGCTATAAGGGAGTTATGGGGCAAAGAGGGATGCCATAAGGGAGGGGGGTCTCCAGCTTTTCCCCTCTCCTGCTCCTTACCCCCCCATTTCTGGGGAATGTGTGGGGCGGAGTTATGGGGCAAAGAGGGACACCACCTTAGAAGGGGGGATATAAGGGCTCTCTCTGTCTCTCTCTCTTTATCGTTGGGGAATGTGTGGGGCAGGATGGAAGGGCGAAGAGGGACGCTGTAAGGGAGGGGGGTCTCCTGCTTTTCCCCTCTCCTGCTCCTTACCCCCATCCCTGGGGAATGTGTGGGGCAGAGTTATGGGGCGAAGAGGGGCACCACCTTAGAAGGGGGGATATAAGGGCTCTCTCTCTCTCTCTCTTTATGGGGCAGGATGGAAGGGCGAAGAGGGACGCTGTAAGGCGGGGGGGGGGTGTCCGCCTCTTCCCCCCTCTCCCGCTCCTTACCCCCGGGGGTGTGTGGGGGGGGCAGAGCCGAGGGGCCAAGGCGGGGCCCACCCTAACGGCGGCGGGGCCCCTTCCTCTCCCTCCTTCCCTGCCTGCCCCCCTGCCCGCCCCCCTGCCCGGCCCCTTCCTCACCTGCTGCTGCTGCTGCTGCTGCTGCCGCGGCTCGCGGGCGGCGGCTCGGGGAAGGCTTCGGCCCCGCCGCTCTCCGCCATCTTCCCCTCCGGAGCGCGCCGATGGGGCGGGACGCGGCCAGGGGCCGGGCGGGCAGGCGGGCCAGGCGAGGCGGGCGGGCGAGGCCGGCGCCGGAGCTCCCCGCAGGCCTCCGCTTTCTCCGGGCGGCCTGGAAGGCAGGCAGGCAGGGCCCAGAGGAAAGCCCCCCCCCCGGCCCCCCCACCGCACACACACGCTTGAAGAATAATAATAATTAATAATGTAACAATGTGGTAAAAAAGATAAACGGGTTTTATTTAGGGTGAACGGAAGGAAAAAGAGGACCCGGCTCCTGCAGCTTCAACGGTGGTGTAGAAAAGGGGGTTTCAGCAAGGCGTCGTTGGCATGCCTGCGTCGCTGGCAGAAGTCATCTCAATAGTCAAACCTGCAGGAGCCCTGCCCTCTGTAGCTAGAGAGGCCGGATGCGAAAGAGGGCAGGGCTCCCGCAGCTCCAACTGCTGTACTAGAGGGGCCAGGTGCAAAACCACCATGTTTAGACAGAGAAAAAGTCCTACAATCCTATGCATGTTTAGACAGAAAAAATCCTACAATCCTATGCATGTTTAGACAGGAAAAGTCCTACAATCCTATGCATGTTTAGATAGGAAAAAAAGTCCTACAATCTTATGCATGTTTAGATAGGAAAAAGTCCTACAATCCTATGCATGTTTAGATAGGAAAAAAAGTCCTACAACTCCTAACGTTGGCTGGGTAATGCTGGGAGCTGTAGGACTTTTTTCTGTCTAAACAAGCCTGGGGATGTGCTTTTAGTTACTTTTACTATTTCAATCCCATACTCACCTTCCTCACGTGCCTTCTTATGTTCTCAACATAACAATGCACACGTTGCTATAATGACTAAGAATTATCCTCTTCCTCATCCCATTCATTTTTATTTCTACTTGATGCTGAATATGGTCTTAAGTTTTACAACACGTTGAGAGTAATCCCTAACATACATTCATCAGAAAACATGGGAGAGTTACAAGTGCGAAGTGCAGCCTTGCCTGGGCCACCTATACAGTTCCGCGCTCTGTCTGGAAGCCCCCGCCAGGTGCAGAACTTACACAGGCAATGAGCCGTCTACAGGTAGAGCTGGTCAACTTCAAATTCCCTCTTCTGTCCATTGGTGTGCTTTGGACTAGAAGTCTTTCAGGAGGGCCCAGAAAATCCACGAATGACAGAACCCTGGGCTGTATGTTGACGAAAAATACAACCATCGTGGTATTGCTCCTTTTGCAAAACTCTGTTGTTTTGTTGAATCCTGCCCTGTGTGGGTTTGTGGTTTGATCATTACTAAAACCAGAATCCTTGCGAAGCTAATCATATTCCTCGACAGATGGCAAGCACTGATGAAGCGCGGCGTGTGCCAAAACAATGCCAGAGGAGGCGCGGGACATAGAAGGCGGTAGTCAGAGGCGGGATAAACACTGAATGCCAATTATCTCAGGCAAAAGGGGAAAGAAGGCTGTTCCTTCTCATGCCCTATTTGTGACCAACCACGGTCAGAGACGGGATACTGGGTGAGTATTGTCCATTGGTCCATTCCAACATGGCTGCCCTTAGGTTCTTATGACAGGCCTATCCATTGCTACAATAAACAAACGTTAACAATTGAACCTTAGTGTTCAAGAAGCAGGTGTCTCTACATTACGGGCGGAGAACTGCACCCTTACCATTTCTTCTTCTTCTGGGGTCTCTCTGCATCGACTACGGCTCCTTTAGACGGCGACCGCATAATTTATAATTGAAAATGTCCCCTCTTGGCAACGCTCCATGAAGCTAAATAGAACAGCGCCATCTAGTGGCTCGTGATATCCTGCGATAATTTTAAATAGTGCATTATTTCTGATCTTTTTAAAAAGTGAGATTCCTGGGGGAAAGTACGGGAGACGTCCTGGAGGTTAGCGGTGTCATGTAAAGGACCCGCATAGTTCCATGAATGGCCAATCACAGAATCGCTCATGTAGAGGATTTCTGAGTACAAGATGCTGGAGGGGGGGGGTTAACCAAAAGTGGTTGCTTTTATGGTGGACAGCCTGCAGACATTTGGCTAGCCACTGCTTGCTTCTGCCTGTTTATTTTTCCTTATGCTGTGTTGGAGAGGATGTGAAATTAATGGAACCCAAATCCATATGTGGTGGGAATGTAGGAAGGTTAGGAAGTTTTGGGACAAGATTTTTCAAGAAATAGGAAAAATCACCGGCCAAGAGAATTGTAAAACACCAGAGTTAGCTTTATTGAATATGTATGTTAAAAAAAATAGAGAGATAAAAGAAAAAGTATCAATGGGGTTTTTATTGGCAGCCACAAGGCAATTAATAGCAAGTATCATAGAATCATAGAATAGCAGAGTTGGAAGGGGCCTACAAGGCCATCAAGTCCAACCCCCTGCTCAGGAAGCTGGAAGGCAGCTTGAATGTTGACAATATCAATGTGGAAAAAGAAAATTTGGGATATAGCGATAAATGAAAAGCCGACACAGAAGCTAAGAGTGCTTAGAGGAATAAGGAAAAGAGATAATTTCAAGATGGAGTGGCAAAAACTTGTAGACTATATGAAAAAATAATCGAACAGAACAACTCTGGCAGAAGCTTACAGAAATTTGAGGGACTCATGAAAAGAAGAATATATATAAATAAATCATTGGTTAATATACCACACTGGAATAGAAAAAGAAAAGATGTAAGAAGAAAAACTTTGAACTGGACCAGGTGCGGGAGGGAATGGGGAGGAATTTTGAATTAGTATCAATGTGTTTCGTTTTTGTTTTCACTCTGTTTTATTTTTGAAAACTCAATAAAAAATAGTAACAATAAAAAAAAGACTGAAATGCTTTTCCTAAGGTTTACTGCCTGCCACTGGGATGTGGCTCCAAACAGCTTCCCCGAAATTGAATTCACTCCTCCGGCTGAAAGTGATTCAACAGCGCCGCCATGCTGTAACCAGGCTGAAATAAGTGTCCCAAGAATTCAAACAAAATGGAACCAGGATATCTGAAAGTCCGTCTGCTTCCCCTGAGCCTGCCTGTACTCCATGCTCTTATTCTGTGTCCCACCAACAAGCAAAAGCTAGACCGGAGAGAATACAGGTCAGGGCCTTCCCTGTGATGGCCCCCCATTTCTAGAACTTGCTCCCCAAAGAGATAAGTCTAGCTCTTTCACTCGGCATTTCAGCAAGCAGCGAAAGTGTTTTTCTTTTGCTCAGCGTTTAATGATTTTGAGCCAGGAGCCGATGGTGGGCCATCATACATTTTGTTGCTTGGTCGTCAGAAACGGTTTATAAATGTACTGGACAGCACCTTGGGGGCAAGGCAGTATAGAAATATTTTAATGAATGAGTGCTGGGCCGTGCTGCGAGTTGTAGCAGTTTTTTCCTGTCTAAACATAACTACAACTGTCCCCTCTGTCATCTCCATCTTTTTCTGTTGTTTTCTCTGCTCAACCTTCTTTGAGCAGTTTTGTCTCCAGGTTTTCCAGGGCCGCCCCCCCCCCCACTTTTATTATGCAATCATTGCCTCATTTATATAGTTTTACTGGGGGTGCATCTGTTAAGGAGGGAAAGGCAGAAAAGCTGCACTATGTCTTTGGATTGCGACCTCTAGAAGCTTCTCTACACAGAGGAAAAATACCGCAGCCTTACTGGGGGCTTGCATCCTGGCAGCCTTCCCACCATCACAGCAGGCTTCTTTACATATGACCATGTGACTTCCCTTCTCAGAAAGGTCCCTTTTGCTTTATGAGACAGCGCCATCTAGTGGCGGAGAGATCCTATGATATCCCAGATCACCGCAGTAGTTAAGCACTTGTGAATTAAACATGGGCCCTGTCTAGAAGACACCTGAAACCATGGCTTTAACCAGGGTGATTAAGCCAGAAAGCCAGGCTGTGTTCAGAAGACACCTGAAACCATGGCTTTAACCATGGTGAATAAGGCTTTTTCCTTAGTCACCACGGTTAATGTCGCAGTTTGAGGTGACTTCTCAATGGAGCCGTTATGACTTAGCATATCATGTAAACCATGGTTTAGCAAGTTGTGTGAACCATTCCTAACCATGGTGGCTACATAACCACGGTTCAAACACGCTCACTGACCACTTGCTACAAAATGATTAGTGACCTCATCATGGCTTAGTGTGTTGTCTGAACAGGCCCACAACCTCCTTCCTGCCCCCCCTGCTTTTTTTAAAGCGAGATTCTCCAGGGATAGCGCGGGAGATGACCCGAATGTTGATGACGCCAGGTAACGGACCCGCAAACGTCCGTGAGTGGCCAATCACGAGGGTGCAATAAATCACCCATGTAATGCTCTAGGAGACACCAGTTTACAAAGCACTCTATAAACCAGTGCCTGAGCTTTCTCCCAGTCCTACCCTCCCGACGTCTTTTCCTTTCATGTCATGTCTTTTCTACGGTAATCCGGACGGCCGGGGCTGCCTGAGTGTTAATCTTTGTAAACTGCTCTGGGATCTTATTTCAGCGGAGGATGGCATTAGAGGAACAAACAAATAAATCCACCAAGGCTCTTGTTACGTTCGCCGCCACGCGTGTGGCCCACAGCCCTCGCCTTCACCGTTCGGCGATAAACATGGGATTTGGTAACCCTGTGCGTGTCTCACAATGTGTAGGGCCCTCCCCGAGCAAGCGTAAAAACAAGACAGTCACATGAAAGCGTGGGAAGCAATACCGTTCGAGAAATGTTTGCCCGTGTGCTGCTTCGATGTTGCTGCAGCGAACACACCCCACCTACCGGTGCGGATTTTCTTCAGCCCGTACTCACAAAAGAGCCACCCACACGAAACGCACAGGCACACAGCGTGCGCTTGAAAAGCTGGGCTGGATCACAGATGCCAGGTGGACAGCAATGCAGGCATCAGAAAGGGAGAAACACAACAGCCGCAGGCGAAAAACAACTCCTGACACGAGCCAAGATCGGTCAAGGACCTGGTAGAGGAAGCCAGCAGGACAAACACAAATCCCGCAAAAAATTGGAGAAATATTGCTAGGGAAGCAAGGGTCTCCCACACAGAGCACATGGCAAGGGGAAGATCCTCCAGCCCCATATATTGGCCAGAGAAGGAGGAGTTGCAGAGGGCTTCTTTCATTCTTGCCAGAAATAATCAGTTCTGAAACTACGAACGGGTGCCGGGGGTTGGCTTTTTTATTCCTCCTCCCTCCCATGCCTTTTCCTTTCGTGCCACGTCTTTTAGGCTGTTACGCCTGAGGGCAGGGACTTTTGTATCTGGTCACAAGGGCAGGGCTCCTGCAGCTTTAATTGTGGGGATGAAGAGGGATTTTCACCAGGGGCTGTGTGCATAACAATGACACCTGCTGAAATTCCCCCTTTTAATGCAACTGTTACAGGTACAGGAACCCTGTCCTCTTTTCCATAGGGTCACCCTACCCCAAACGCAGCAGGGCCAGCTTACGGTATTTTGAATTCAGCAAAACCTACGCAAAGGGCCTGTTCAGATGACATGCTACACCCCGATTAGGGCCGCTCATCCTTTTGCAGCAAATGGTTAGTGAACGTGTTTAAACCGTGGTTATGTAGCCACCGTGGTTAGGAAGGATTCACATGCTACACGAAGCCGTAATGTTTAGCCCAAAATGCTTAACCACCATAGCTTAGCATGTTGTCTGAACAGGGTCATTGGCACCTGAAGACATGCGCACGAAAGCGCTTTCTCCTGTATTCCACTCAAATTATAAAAAACACTTTCTCAACAATAGGGTGACCCTACGAAAAGGAAGACCGGGCTCCTGTATCTTTAACAGTTGCATAGAAAAGGGAATTTCAGCAGGTGTCATTTGTATGCATGTCACACCTAATGAAATTTCCTCTTCATCACAACAGTTAAAGCTGCAGGAGCTATACTGCAGCTATACTGTGACCAGATACAAAAGAGGGCAGGGCACCTGCAGCTTTAACTGTTGTGATGAAGAGGGAATTTCACCAGGTGTGACATGTATACAAACGACACCTGCTGAAATTCCCTTTTCTATGCAACTGTTAAAGATACAGGAGCCCGGTCCTCCTTTTCGTAGGGTCACCCTACTCAACAACTGTTTCTTGGCCTTTCGTAAGGTTGTAAAGATGCATCTTTTCAGTTTAGCCATTTGAAACGGTGTCGCTTTTAATGTTTCGATTGCTCTTAATTGTATAGTTTTAAGGTTTCCTTGTCTGAAATGGCAGTACCCCACCTTGAGAGCATTTTCGCAGATAAGGCAGCATTGAAAGGTTAAGAGAGCTTTCAGCTATGGGGTGGTATATAAATGTAACAAATAAATAAAATAAATAAAGTCATAAACAAAACGGACTATTTGCATTCCCGCAGCAGCCGGGTCACGTCATAAATGCCTAAATAAACATCCCTTTTCACCTTTTGAAGCTGAAGTTGGAGGCGAAGCACCGTCTGGGCGGATGTCGCGTTCCCAATCTTCAACGCATTTTTCAGAATTGAGGCTGATTCCCCACTGCAAGTTCCTTTCGAAGGCCTCAAGAGCGAAGGAACCTTGTCCTGGGCTGACCTAACAAGGCACAGCTGGGTCCAGGCGGCCAAAAGAGATTTCCTGCCTCCGGGGTGGGGTGGGGACATGATCTCAGCTGCAGCACAGAGCGGACCTGGACTTCGCCTCCTGCAAAGGCCTGAGCAGTGGCGTTCTTGAACCTGGCACAAAATCCTTACCGTGCAGAGTTCACCCGAGGAGGGGGGGAAGAGGCAATGGATCTTGTACTTGTTGTGGCACATGGAAGAATCATAGAATCATCGAATTATAGAATAGTAGAGTAGAAAGGGTCCTATAAGGCCATCGAGTCCAACCCCTTGCTCAATGCAAGAATCCACCCTAAAGCATCCCTGACAGAGGGTTGTCCAGCTGCCTCTTGAAGGCCTCTAGGGTGGGAGAGCCCACAACCTCCCTAGGTCACTGGTTCCATTGTCATACTGCTCTAACAGGCAGGAAGTTTTTCCTGATGACCAGATGGAATCTGGCTTCCTGTAACTTGAGCCCCTTATACTGTGTCCTGCATTCTGGGAGGATCGAGAAGTGACCCTGGCCCTCCTCTGTGTGACAACCTTTCCTTTGAAGAGTGCTTTCATGTCTCCCCTCCATCTTCTCTTCTCCAGGCTAAACAGGCCCAGTTCTTTCAGTCTCTCTTCATAGGGCTTTGTTTGCATCCTGGTTGCCCTCCTCTGAACACGCTCCAGCTTGTCTGCGTCCTTCTTGAATTGTGGAGCCCAGAACTGGATGCAATACTCTAGATGAGGCCTAACCAGGGCCGAATAGAGAGGAACCAGGTCCTCATGTGATTTGGAAGCTATATTTCTACTAATGCAGCCCAAAATAGCATTTGCCGATTCACTTCCACGCAGTGATGCAGTGATGGCTTTTGAAGAGGGTTGGATAAATCTCTGGAGGAGAAGGCCATCCATGGCTACTAGCCCTGATGGCTCTGTGCTACCTCCAGTATCCGAGGCAGTAAGCCTGGGTGCACCAGTTGCTGGGGAACATGGGTGGGTGACGTTGCACCATGTCCCGCTTTGTTGGTCCCTGGTCGACCTCTGTGTGAACCGAGTGCTGGTCTAGATTGACCCTCGGTCTGATCCAGCAAAGGCTCTTCTGATGCTCTAAGCTCTCATTCTGCCCTGCCAGGGTGGCTTCAAACCCCAGGAAGGATGCACCGTTCATCATATTTCCACCCACCCACCCAAACCTGACATTGGACATTGATTGCATAGAAATGCAACAAATAAATAAATACACAATTCATCCCAAAGCCAAGTGAAGGATGCCTTTCTCTACCAAACCAGTTTTATCCATACGTACAGATCTGCGGGTTGAATCAAATCGGTTAGAACTCACGTGCAATTCCCGTGAAATCAGGGCAGGGGTCTGCAACATTTCTGCAAGCTAATAACTTACATGGATGTATCTGCGTACTTTAGATTCTCCTAAAGTCATGGGTGATGGGGTAGCAATATTTAAAAAAAACCCAACGAAAACAACTTCTGGATTAAAAACACAAACACACATCCTTGCCCGTTCCTTTTCACAGCTTTTATTTTATTTTTTTTAAATTAATAAACTAAACAAACCATTTCTCTTCAACACTTCCAGGACAGACAAAAAGATTTATTAGAGATATAGATAGAGATATAGATAGATAGATAGATATGGCCTTCCATCTTGCACCGCCTGAGTGTAAACGAGGTCTTCTCTTCTGTGGCCCTCCCAAAAAAGGCGGCGGCAGGATTCAACTCTCATGGAATTAAAACAAGCCCAGGAGGACGAAGATGGGGTGGACGTAGCTTAGCGTTACGCATCTGTTGCAGAAGTTTCGGTGAAAGACAAATGAACCCCACCTCCAAAGTTCCTAAAATATATTCCTCTGCCACACTTTTCCCGCACTAGATATGTCGGAGTGCATTCAAGAGTCAAGTGTTTCGAAGCAAAGGACTTTCTACGGGCTGACAGTTTTCAGAAATCTCTCCTCGGCTAATACGGGGCAGGGGGGAAAGTTAGAGTGCAAACAGAAATATGTACAGAGAAACGAGCATTAGGCAGAATTTACAAGCGATCCGAGCTGACGCGTCAGAGTAAAAGGGTCTTCAACAACACCACAAGTTGCTTAAAGGGCCGGAGAAAGAGAACCGGGAACCAATGCAAAAATAAATCGGAAAAGCCACAACAACGACGAAAATCCTAACGCAGGTTCGAGAGGTACGAGGCGTTTGCATCATGGAGGGGAGAGGAGGTTGAAGAGTGGGTATTTCCTATGAACACATACCGGGGGACGTGAGGCGCCATGCATCCATCAAGGGGTGACTTGATTTAAAAAAAGAAAAACGTATCTGCATAAGCCCAGTGGCACTCCGTAGCTCCTTGTAGGAGCTGGTTCTAGAGGCGAAAGAAGGGGGGGCGGGAAATATTTTACACCAAGTGGCCTTGGAGAGGGAAAATACTGCATCTGTCATCACCTAAATTTCAGTCTTGAGGACTGAACGGTTGGGCCCTGTGGCAGAACTTTGCACTGAAACATTGATGGCCAAACTCTGTCCCACAAACCAATCCCATGTCCAGACTCTAGAAGTCATGGGAACCCTCCTTCAAATACTTAAAAGGTTGTCACCCAGAGGAGGGCCAGGATCTCTTCTCCATCCTCCCAGAGTGCAGGACACGGAATAATGGGCTCAAGTGACAGGAAGCCAGATTCCGGCTGGACCTCAGGAAAAACTTCCTGACTGTTAGAGCAGTACGACAGTGGAACCAGTGACCTAGGGAGGTTGTGGGCTCTCCCACACTAGAGGCAGCTGGACAACCCTCTGTCAGGGATGCTTTAGGGTGGATTCCTGCATTGAGCAGGGGGTTGGACTCAATGGCCTTAGAGGCTCCTTCCAACTCTACCATTCTATGATTCATGTCAACCTCTGCCTATTTTTCCTTCTCCTTTTGGACACGGGAAGTGACCTTCTACTGAGTCAGTGGTGACCGGATCTCTTCCAAGGGCCCGAGTAGAAAGCGGACGGTCCCATCAACGGCTCCCCAATCCCCTTTTTAAGTGATCGAACCCAGGACTTCCCGCAGGCCAAGCGCACGCTCCCCCCTCGCTAAGCCGCGGCCCACCCACATGGAGTTGCGCCAGAGTGAAAGGAAACGAAAAGCCCCCGTCCGTGAAATTCGTCGAAACCCAAAAAGACCTCTCTCCAGGAGCTGATGTTGGAGATGGTTCAATGTTGGGTCATCATTAAAAAAGAAAAGAAAAGTGCGATCCGCGGAGATAATCATGGGATTATTTGAAAGTATCTCGACACCCCGTTCCTCCGAGATGTCGTTGCTGGTGAAAAATGGGTGTGTGTGTGTGGGTGTGGGTGTGTTCTGGCATAACCCGCCGGAGCACCAAAACGCCCTACCTGGATGACAGGTGACCGGATATGAAGCTACAAGGTGGAGAGATCAGGGTGGATTTCTAAGGGACACTGAAAGGAATTGGGGAGGGGGCAGAGGGAGTGATTGGTAGAGGGTCTTAATGACCGGGGGAAAGGGGTTCTTAGAGAGCGGTCTTGTCTAAATCCACTTTGACCGGCAGCAGGCCGGCTTCCTCGTTCTCGTCAGCTGGGCAGATGGCTACGGCGATGACGGGCCGCAGCGAATACGGCACGGGTCCCTCCAGGTCGTCGAGGTACTCCTTATCCCCATTGATGCTCAGCGGCTACAGAGAAGGGGCACAGAGAGACAGCATGCTTTCAAGATACCATATTAACCTTGCGAGCCAGGGCTGGGACCTGGGTTCAAATCCTCACTCAGGAAGGAAGTCCACTCTTTCAGTATCAGAGGCAGTAAACCTATGTACACTGGTTGCTGGGGAACATGGGCGGGAGGGTGCTGTTGCCCCAGGTCCTGCTTTGTCGGTCCCTGGCTGATGGCTGGCTGACCTCTGTGTGAACCGAGTGCTGGACTAGATGGACCCTTGGTCTTGTCATGTCTAACCCTACTGCCCCTATTTTGGGAGAAGGTGTTTCAGGTAATCCATCAGAATCAGATATGGAAATAGAGAAGGAGGTGCCAGACACCATCCAGCCTGGACCAGTGGGGGAGGAAGCTCTCACGGGCGATTCCCCAGCTGGGAGTCAGCCCTCTCCACACTCCACACTCAGTGGAAAGTGAGCTTTCTTCCGGAGGAGAGCGTCCTGACAAGCTAGCTGATGCTAGGGTCCGCCGGAAGCTCAAACGCACGGGGCGGAAGGAAGGCGTGAGAAAGTCGGTTTGATTGCGCCAGAACCTGCCTCCGCACCAGGCGCTTTGAGAAGTGGCTTCCTATTCTTCTTGAACAGACAATTGTCTTGCTTAGTTTGCATAGTTTTGCCTAGGGGGTTGTTTCCAAGAGGTTACTCTATTCAGGCAGAAGAGACATTTATCACTTAATAAAAGCTTTGTGGGTTACCTAGCAGGCCTCGTCATTTGCCTCCTCAGCAGGGCTCTTCTGATGTGCTTACAATGTGCGTTGGGTCTTGGAGAAGGCGATCCAGGGCTACTAGCCCCTGATGGTTATGTGCGGCCTCCAGTATTTGAGGCAGTGAGCCTGGGTGCACTGGGTGCTAGGTGGGAGGGTGCTAGGTTGAGTGGCGTGTAATTTTTATCTGCTTTTACTATGGCTTTATGACCGGGGGGTGTTTTTAGTGTGAAAGAATTCTCTGAGTGATTTTATTTATTTAGCTTGAATTGCGTCATAGGGGAGGTCCTTCAGCCCCGGACATCATTTTAGCTACCCTTTTTCCAGTTTCTGGCCCCTGCTCAAGATAAATAAAGGAATAAGCGAATTCTCGGCAGGCTTGGACGGAGCAATTCCCACGCGCCACGGCTGTTTCCCCCCTACCTGAGTCTTGACGTGTTGATCCGGTGCGGTCACGAGGCTGGCGCAGCTGAGCCAGAGCATCACCATGATGGAGAGGAAGAGGCAAGCGGCCAGGATCCAGCGAGGCAGCCCCGAACGCCTGTAACACCCGGACGCCCCCCGCCAGAGAGAGACAAGGTCAGGGACGGCCCTCGGATCAGAGGACGCTTCAAACTGGCTGAGAGAAAGGGCGTGGAGTGGGCCGGCGTGGAAGAGAGGAGATGGTGGCACCTCTTTGGAAGATGCCAGTGGGGCAATATGGTACCCAGACAGCCCATAAAATCTCCCTCCTCCTCCTGGAGCTATCTAGCTCCTCCCCTAAGCCACCCTTATGGAATCATAGAATAGTAGAGTTGGAAGGGTCCTCTAAGGCCATGGAGTCCACCCCCTGCTCAGTGCAGGAATCCACCTTCAAGCATCCCTGACAGAGAGCTGTCTCTTGAAGGCCTCTAGCGTGGGAGAGCCCACAACCTCGCTAGGTCACTGGTTCCACTGACGTACTGCTCTAACAATCAGGAAGTTTTTCCTGATGTTTTGTCACACAGCTCTAACAGTCAGGGCATTTTGCCTGATGTCCAGCCGGAATCTGGCTTCCTGTAACTTGAGCCCGTTATTTATTTATTTATTTATTTATTTATTTATTTCATTTTTATACCGCCCAATAGCCGAAGCTCTCTGGGCGGTTCACAAAATTCCGTGTCCTGCACTCTGGGAGGATCGAGAAGAGATCCTGGCCCTCCTCTGTGTGACAACCTTTCAAGTATTTGAAGAGTGCTATCATGTCTCCCCTCAACCTTCTCTTCTCCAGGCTAAACCTGCCCAGTTCTTTCAGTCTCTCCTCCTAGGGCTTTGTTTCCAGACCCCTGATCGTCCTGGTTGCCTTCCTCTGAATCTCCTCCAGCTTGTCTGCGTCCTCCTTGAAGTGTGGCGCCCGGAACTGAATGCAATACTCAAGGTGACGCCTCACCAGCGCCAAATACAGGGGAACCAATATCTCACACGATTTGGATCAAGCAAAACTGGAATAAATTATTTTTGCTCGATCTATTACAGTTGTGCTAGGTTTTTTTGTGGTTTGTGGAGAGAAGGAGAGAGATTCCCCCATGCGTAACCATTTGCAGAAGTAATTCGGCCGCTCCTCCGTCTTTGGAAATGACAACCCGCACGACCCGACCTGTTCTTGCACCCGGAAGGGCTAGAAACGAGATCCTATCCTTGTACTCACAAGGTCTAGAAACTTGACTTCAAAATGAAAGAAAAAAGGAACGGGTGCTTGAAT
Organism: Elgaria multicarinata webbii; assembly: GCF_023053635.1. Classification (NCBI taxonomy): domain Eukaryota; kingdom Metazoa; phylum Chordata; class Lepidosauria; order Squamata; family Anguidae; genus Elgaria; species Elgaria multicarinata. Next base: position 12,927,700 of record NC_086193.1, on the reverse strand, counting down.
TTCCCTCCAGCTGAATTCTGAACTTCCGTGGGATCTGTTTATAGGTTATGAGAGCCGCCCAGGAGCTATTTCGTCCCGTGTTTTCCCCCCACAGCTGCTGTCTCTGGGGTCTGTCTCTTCCCCGCCTCCTCATTTATCCTTGGTTCCCCCCCTTCTCTCTCCCTCTTTCCACAGCCCAAGACCAACCGGCCCAAATCGCTCAGCTGTCTTACTTGGACATACAGCCGAGGAAATCGTGCTCCAAAGGCGTTTGGGTCTCCGCCGGGGGCTGGAATTTGGCTCGGCTTTTCGGCTCTTCAACGGGAGGCCGGTCCAGTTTCTCCCGAAGGCCTGAGGAGGCAAAGAAAAGCCTGTCAGTTTATGGCCGGACACAGGGGCTCAAACGCTCATGGGTCGGAAAAGGAGGAGAGCGCTGGCACACAGCAATAGTGAGCAGAGGCCTGACAGTATATAGCAACTTATAATAATTTATTTATTTATTTATTTCACTTGTACACCGCTCCCATAGCCAGGGCTCTCTGGGCGGTTTACAGAAATTCTAAAATTAAGATTAAAACGAGTATACAAAATTAAAAATTCTAAAACACGGAACATACACACATAAAGCATTAAAAACCGTTAAAAAAAACTAAACATGTGGGTGATTAAGATGTGCCGCTGTATGCCTGGGCAAAGAGGAAAGTCTTAACCTGGCGCCGGAAAGATAGCAGCGTTGGCGCCAGGCGAGCCTCGTCAGGGAGATCGTTCCACAGTCTGGGGGCCACCACCGAAAAGGCCCTGTCCCTCGTTGCCACACTCCGAGCCTCTCTCGGTGTAGGCACTCGGAGGACCTTAGATGTTGAATGTAGTGACCGGGTATGTTCACGTCGGGAGAGGCGTTCCGTCAGGTATTGTGGTCCCAAGCCGTGTAAGGCTTTATAGGTCAAAACCAGCACCTTGAATTGGGCTCGGAAACATACAGGCAGCCAGTGCAAGCGGACCAGAGCAGGTGTTATATGGTCGAACCTTCTGATTCCCGAAATCAATCTGGCCGCTGCATTTTGCACGAGCTGCAGCTTCCGAACCGTCTTCAAAGGCAGCCCTACGTAGAGCGCATTGCAGTAATCTAACTTGGAGGTCACCAGACAACTGAAGCCAGGTTATCCCTGTCCAGATAGGGGCGTAGCTGGGCCACCAACCGGAGCTTGTAGAAGGCACTCCATGCCACCGAGGTCACCTGAGCCTCAAGTGACAATGATGGATCTAAAAGAACCCCCAAGCTACGAACCTGCTCCTAATGATGTATTTATTTGTTACCCGCGTCTCCCTCTGGATCGAGGCGGGGCACAACACAAATGCAAACACCGTCAACTACATATAACTAATTAAAACATTTAAAACGAATGCATTATTAAAAGCAGCACATTATTATAAAGGCCTCTTAAAATTCTCCCGGCTGAGAAAAACTCCAGCCTGAAATCCTGCCAAGGCTACCGGTCAGTGTGGACAATACAGGGCTAGATGGACTGGGGGGGGGTCTGACTCGTAGAGTCGGTTTCCAACGTTCCGGCCCTTCCTTCGGAACCATGAGGAACGGAAACTTGGCTTTGTTTTTAAGGAAAGCAGCACAGCTCGGTGCTAGATGGATAAGGGTTCTCTGTCTTCCTGACGCTTTCATTGTTTGTGTCTGGCATTGCTGCCTCCTCTTGAAACTACCTATTTCTTGGCTAAATAATCCTGACATTTATTGCATGTCATGGAGCTCCCACAAAATGTGTCCAAAATGAGTCACTGTAGAAAGCCACTATTTCACACACACACACACACACACACACACACACACACACACAAAGGAAAAGCCGTCTGGCCTTGGATTTGCAAGGCAGCGAGCGTGCTGCACAAAAAAATAATTGAAATCGCCGAGAGTTGGTAACCGGTACCGATAAAGAAGATACAGGTTCACAAGCAAGTTTACAATGAACTCTGGTTTCCCTTTATCTCACCTCCTTTACCTGTGTGAGGTTTCAGGGTATTGGAAGCAGAAACGGTCCAGGCTTTCTCCGAAACCTCCGACTTGGGTGCCTGGACCTCTGAAACAGGGTACTCGATTTCCGGTTGTGACTAGGGACGAAAAGAGAGAGAGAGAAAGATGCAAACGCTGAACAAACAGGAGGCATATATGGAGCCCAACTCCAGCCTGTTCAGAAGTGGTAAGGGATGGATTTTATCTTGCGACCGAGGGAATCAACGAAATCAAACCAGATCCATGCAGAACCTTCACACCGGCTGACGCTTCCGGTCTAAAGGTCTTTCCACTTCTTCCGGGTCCTCCTTGCTCAAATTTGCTTACATTATTATTAATTCTTCTTCTTATTATTATTATCATCATCAGGGCTGGCCCTTCCATGAAGCAGCCTGATGCGACTACATCAGGCGGCAAAGTTTTGGGAGACGTCGCTGGCTGCACTCACCGCTTCGCTGGCTGCACTCACCGCTTTGTGGTCCCAACAGCCACCTGTACTCACATGTCTCCCGGCCACCTGGACCACTTGCTTGGCCAGCTTAATGGCCGGCTAGCCTTTTCCGCCTCTCTCCGAAGTTGTTTTTGTGCTTTGGGCGGCTTTAAATTTCTGTATAGTTGTTTTTAATGTTCACTATTTTTAACCTTCGTAAATGGCCCAGAGAGCTTCGGCTATGGGGCGGTATATAAATGTAATAAATAAATAAGTCTTGAAGTCTCAAGTCTTGCGAGACTTCTGGGATGAAGTCCCACGAGATTCCCTGTCCCCGGAAGTGTTGCAAGACTCGAGACTTTGGGGAGAGGCGGGGTGAGCACACACACACCAAAGGAAAAACAGTCAGGTGGGGGGTTAGGCAGTACAGGGACAATTTTGGTTTCTTTCTTCTCACATGAACATCCCCACACATTTCAGCGCATATTTTTTCCAGGTGTGTGCATCAACTGTGCACATCTTTTCCCGTTGATTACTGGGTAAATCCTGATCAAAACCCAACATACAGCTCTAGTTGCTGGCACAATTTTTTTAACTAAAAAAATATTTATAAACCTACAAAGGAAGCAATTGTCAGGCTTCCTTTAGGTTTTAGCTCAAAAACTTCCAACAACATGCACATTTTTGAATGCAACTTTGCCCTGAATATTCAGAGTTTTGTATAGAACATTTCCTAGTCTACACCTTTTTCTATGCAAACCGCAAACCGTGCTAAATTTCCCCCAACCCAGACTATCTTCCTCTTAACCCCACCCTGAGCCTGCTATTACCAACCTGGAACACCACAACTTTTCCATCGTCTGCCTGCAAGTAGAAGGTCCACGTAGAGGAAATGAAGCTCTGGGCCGAACTGACGATATCGTTGCAAAAACTGGAGACCAGGTCGAAGACGGAGAACGAGGTGGGTTTCGGATCTTGGATCTGTTAAATTGCAAAACGAAACTGGCACCCGTGAACTCATTCTTTCTCCCCTGCGGTTTACCCTTCTCTAATTCAAACAGTCGCCTCTGGTGACTCGGGAACAGCTTCCAGGCAACCAAACTAGGAAAACCTCTGTAAACTCTGAGGAAAATAGAGAGTTGTCTCTCTGCTTTGCCTCTCAGGTTATCCATCTGCCACATGATAGTTAACAGGAGTACATATCCACAGGCTGTATAGTGTACCCCTAGATATAAGTTTTGGGGGATGAAAAGCAAGGATGGGTGCCGGCATTTATGCCCTGCTTGTGGGCTTCCTGGAGGCATCCAGTTGGCCACTGTACAAAGTTGGTTGTGGGACTAGGTTAGGATGCAAAAGCCCTGATCAGGCTCTAACCACTACACCACCTTGGCTCTTAAATGTTTCCCAATCTTGCACACTCCTGCGTTTTAATAATCGCATCAATTTTGCTTTGGTTGGTACTTTCTTATATGAGTATAACTCGTTTTCTGGTTTGTTTCATTCCCAGCAGGCTGAGCTGAGGGAGAGGAGTAGGGGCGCAAGGCCATTCTATTAGGGTGACCCTATGGAAAGGAGGACCGGGCTCCTGTATCTTTAACAGCTGTAGAGAAAAGGGGATTTCAGCAGGTGTCCTTTGTATGTATGCAGCACCGGGTGAAATGACCTCTTTGTCACAATAGTAGAAGCTGCAGGAGCTATACTAGAGTGACCAGATACAACAGAAGGCAGGGCTCCTGCAGCTTCAACTGTTGGGATGAAGAGGGAATTTCACCAGGTGCTACTTGCATAATAATGACACCTGCTGAAATTCAGCATCCAAGACCATCCTCTGGGTACCTCCTCCGTGGGAGGCTCAGGCACGGGGCAACGAGGCATGGGGCCTTCTCAGTGGTGACCCCCTCAATTACGGAACGAGCTCCCTGACGAGGCACAGATTGTCCATATACGTTGCCCACTGGGCATGCTATCTGTTTATACATCGTTACATGAATGGCTTTTGGGCTTTACATAACGCATTTTAATGGCTTTTAATTTTTTGGTGAGCTGCCCGAAGAACTTCAGCTACGGGGCTGCACAGAAACATCATAAGTGAATGACATGAAATGAAAATGAATTGGATATTACATTTTATAAAAGCCCCGCGCCTAGGCCTCATCTAGAGTATAGTGTCCAGTTCTGGGCTCCACAATTGAAGAAGGACGCAGAAAAGCTGGAGCATGTTCAGAGGAGGGCAAGGAGGATGATCAGGGGTCTGGAAACAAAGCCCTATGAAGAGAGACTGAAAGAACTGGGCACATTTAGCCTGGAGAAGAGAAGATGGAGGGGAGACATGAGAGCACTCTTCAAGGATTTGACAGGTTGTCGCACAGAGGAGGGCCAGGATCTCTTCTCGATCCTCCCAGAGTGCAGGACACGGAATAATGGGCTCAAGTTAAAGGAAGCCAGATTCCGGCTGGACATCAGGAAAAATGTCCTGACTGTGAGAACAGTACGACAGTGGAATCAGTGACCTAGGGAGGTTGTGGGCTCTCCCACACTAGAGGCCTTCAAGAGGCAGCTGGACAACCCTCTGTCAGGGATGCTTTGAGGTGGATTCCTGCATTGAGCAGGGGGTTGGACTGGATGGCCTTGTAGGCCCCTTCCAACTCTGCTATTCTATGATTCTATGATTCTTAGGCATGAAACTGCTCGAACCGGTTGGTTGTTGGGATCAGCTTGTGTTTTGCGACTCCCCTCGGGGACGCAGCACCGTCGTGATACGCCAAAACTGACTAGTAGACCCTGAGTGAATGGCATACGTTCATGCGCTCTAACCACTGCACCGTCTTTCCTCTCATCGCCCGTACCCCTGGCTCCGGGCCCTCGCGATTAATCCGAAAGGAGCGCCAACCCACACGTCATTCCCACGCGGGGAACGTTTCGTTTTGCTGCAGCGAACAGGTGCAAGCAAGTCACCAGCACGCAGGGTGCACCCAATCCCAGCGCCGTTCCAGCCTGCCTACGGGCGCTTTGGGGAAGCTGGCAGAGAGGATCAAGGCCCAGTTTTCTGGCGCTGCAGCTGTCTCAGCGCCTGCCTGCCTCCGTCCCCTCGCCAGCGTTTGATCAGTTTCATAAAACTGCCATTTCCTGTCCGGCTTAGCCGACACAATGACACCCTTCCAATGCCAATTTGGTCTTAGTAGGTTGGCAGCCAAAGAGCTTCTAAAAAGAAAGAGAGACATTTTTGTAGGGCTGGCAGCCGGATAGGACAAAAAATAACCGCATAGTTTTGGCTTTTTTCGCCTTGGTTGTTAAAGCAAGTTTCTATCCCTCATGGAGGCGGAGAGAAGGCGCGGGAGGCGTCCCGGGCAGAAGGCCAGCAGCTGGCCGTTTCGCCAGTTTAAAAAGGCCCTTTGGATCAGCTCCCAGGCATCGCTGGGGTTCCAGCCCTGGAGTCCAGGGGCGTCGTTCGTCCTCAGCCCATCAGGCCCACGCCCCGGCTCTATTCCCCTGGGCCCCCGATCTATTCCCCACAGCCCCGAGTGTTCAATGGTGGCGTGGAAGATGTTTTGCTCAGCTTCACTGCCCTGCAGGCAAAAGTTTTCAAGAGAGATTGCACCTGAGAACTTAACCCTTCCGTCCCCACAAGTTGGAACAGACCCCACCCCAAAATCCCCCCGTCGGGAAATTAAGCATATTTTAAAAAACTACCATGGGTGCGAAATCCTTTTCTGAGCTTAATTGGGATACCGGGGCGGGTGGGTGTGTGGGAGAGCATTTCTAGGGGAATCCCAGTTGAAAAAACTGAATCCTACCCTCTGTGCAATGCTGAGCTCCTCTCCCAAATCCCCCCCCAGGGTGACCCTATGAAAAGGAGGACCGGGCTCCTGTATCCTTAACAGTTGCACAGAAAAGGGAATTCCAGCAGGTGTCGTTTGTATATATGGGGAACCTGGTGAAATTCCCTCTTCATCACAGCAGTTAAAGCTGCAGGAGCTATACTAGAGTGACCAGATTTAAAAGAGGGCAGCTTTAACTGTTGTGATGAAGAGGGAATTTCACCAGGTTCCCCGTATATACAAATGGCACCTGCTGAAATTCCCTTTTCAATGCAACTGTTAAAGATACAGGAGCCCTGTCCTCCTTTTCATAGGGTCACCCTATCGCCTCAATGGAAATAAAACTTTGGATAAGGTGACCCTATGAAAAGGAGGACAGAGCTCCTGTAGCCTTAACAGTTGCATAGAAAAGGGAATTTCAGCAGGGGTCATTTGTATATATGGGGAACCTGGTGAAACTCCCTCTTCATCACTACAGTTAAAGGTGCAGGAGCTATACTAGAGTGACCAGATTTAAAAGAAGGCAGGGCTCCTGCAGCTTTAAGTGCGGTGGTGAAGAGGGAATTTCACCAGGTTCTCCATGTATACAAATGACACCTGCTGAAATTCCCTTTTCAATGCAACTGTTAAAGATGCAGGAGCCCTGTCCTCCTTTTCATAGGGTCACCCTAACTTTGGAGGGAACAAAACCTTATGGCTGACTGGGGAATGTTGGGACTTTTTCACCCCCTGCTGGCTGAGGAATGTGTTTTTTGCCGGCTTGGGAATGCTGAGAGTCGCACGAATTTCAGGTGGTTTGCAATAAATGATACCGTCAGCACCAACGCAGTCTACTCAGGCCGGGGGCCCGGTCTGTCCACATTCAACAAGGGGAAAAGGGACGGGACTCAAGTTACCTTTTCTCCGCTATTCTCTACTGCTGCATCCGGCATCTGCGTTCTGCATCCCGTTGTGCAACCAAATTGTTCTTCCCTGCCAACGTAAGCTTCCATGCAGGCTACAAGGTTCAAGAAAGAGAGAAGGTGGAGGGCAATTGGATATGGTCAAGACCTGCGAGATCCAACTTTTTAGGTTTTTGTTTCTTTCCTGCTAGGACTCTGAGCAAATGAATCTGCGGAACTCACTGCCACAGGATGGGGCGATGGCTTAGGAAGCTTTGAAAGGGGGTCCCACAAAATCGCAGAGGATCTGTTTATACTGACGGCAGTAAGGTTGTGATAGTTAATGGAGCTTCCATGTTCAGGGGCAGTGTACCTGCAAATATGTTATGAGGCAGGGGGATAACGGTGGAAGGCTACGACTTGCAGCCTCACTTCTCACAGGCATCTGTGAGAAGTGAAGGATGTTTAAACCCCTTCAGCCCGAAGGCCGAGTATTCTATTGAAACCGTTTTTCACGGACTAAATTGTTTTAAATTTTGTATATTTATATTTTTATGCTGTATTTTGTTGTCTGATGAACTGTGGTAACGCCCCACGCCCCCCGAAAATAACCCAGCACTCTTTGGCGCCCTAGAGGCAACCGAACAACCTAACAAAAATAACTAACCTTTGCAAAGCGAAATAACAACAACGGGTTTAAAATAAAAGAAACACAAAAGTTAAATCAATAAATAACCTGGTGCTCTTTGGCGCCCTAAGAGGCAATGTCAATCCCATGAAGTGGATGGGTGGGAGATTCAGGACAAGTCAAAGGAAGGGCGTCTTCACACAGTGCAGAGTTAAACTGTGGAACTCCCTTCCACAAGATGTGGGGATGGCCACCACTTTGGATGGCTTTCAAAGGGGGTTGGATCAATTCCTGGAGGAGGAGAAGGCGATCAAGGGCTACTAGCCCTGATGGCTATGCGCTACCTCCAGTATCCGAGGCAGTAAGCCTGTGTGTGCCAGTTGCTGGGGAACATGGGCGGGAGGGTGCTGTTGCACCGTGTCCTGTTTTGTGGGTCCCTGGTCGACGGCTGGTCGGCCCCTGTGTGAACAGAGTGCTGGACTAGATGGACCCAATTCGCACTCGGCTCTGGTTGGCTTCCTGCCTTGAGCAGGGGGTTGGACTTGATGGCCTTAGAGGCCCCTTCCAACTCGACTATTCTCTGATTCTATGACCCTCGGTCTGATCCAGCAGGGCTCTTGTGATGTTGTCCTTTGCAAAGCGAGCTTCTGGAAATGGCAGGTTCTCTTTTTCTTGCTACATGCCTGAGTTGGGAGGCATGTAGCGAGTCGGGGGAGCGTGGGTGTGTTTTGGGCTTGGAGAGGGCCTTCTCCCCACCCGCCCTTTTCCTCTCTGTGGGAACTTCTTGCAGAAGCTCCGAAAAAGCGTCGGAGATGACAGCGCGAAGTGCGAAAGGGAAGGTCTGGACAGTGTAACGGGGCGTGTGAGGGGAGGGGGCTTAAAGGAGGGTGGGGGCCAGGAAGGACATCGACTCACCCGATTCGCACTCGGCTCTGGTTGCATTCAGGTCGGCGGTGGCGTCCACAAAATGACAGATGGAAAACAGCCGGCAGCCGCGGTAACAGGCGTTGAGAACAGCGTCCTTGGGGGGAGAAAGGAAATTGGGGGGGGGGAGAATTAAGAAGCACATTCCCCGAAACTGTGGAAGCAATTTGTGCAGCCACCGAACACCCTTCCCCGACCAGGCGCCCTCCGGGACTACAACCCCCATCCTCCTCCAGCTGGCATAACTTAGTTCTATAATGCCTAGCCAAAATCCGCCCTCCCCTGCCATTTCCACCCCTCATGTTTAATCCGGAGCCGCAGAGACCAGTTCTGCACCAACTTCCTCGAGGTGTTTGAAGACTGCTATGTCGTACGCATACATTTATGAAAACCGGTTCTGAGGGCTTTTTTTACTCTTATTTTTTTACTATTACATTTATATCCCAACTCCCTAAGGAGAGGGGTTACATGGTCCTCCCCGTGCTCTCCATTTTATCCTCACGACAACCCTGTGAGGTAGGTTAGGCTGAACGTCAGGGAGTCTCACGGCTGAATGGGGATTCGAACTCAAGTCTCCCGAGTGTCATCCCAACGCTCTCACCAGATGGCCATGTCCCCCTCCCCCGCCTGCCTACCGACTACCCCCCAGATTTGTTTTGGTTGTTTGGTGCCAAAATACCTCTCTTTAGACTCCCTGACAGGCAGTAAAAGCTTTCAGCTAAAATATGCCGGCATTTGGCTCCGCCCACGGTCAAAACGCAGCCCCCGAGAACTCCTTTAAAATCAATTCCGGCCCGTGGGCTGAGAAAGGTTTCACACCTCTGCTTCAAGGGTCACCGAAACATCGGGCCCTTTAAATGCACAATCCGTGCCAGACAAACGCTAAGGATCGTTACTCTCCGTTTTCTAAAACCGGAAATGGAAAGAGCGGTTGTTGCGGGGTGGCAGATAAGAGGCAGGTTTGAATCTGACCTAGGACACCTTGGGTGAAGGAGTCTGCCCTCTTCTCTCAACCTCAGCTTTCGAAATCTGTGATGTGGCGGTAACTTGGGCTGGCCTACCTTAGTGGGTCGTTGTAAAGTGTGGTGCAATGGACTGGGAGGCCACTGGGTGGAAGGCCAGTGGAAGGCCACTGGGTGTCTTTGGGCCAGCCACAGACTCTCAGCCCAGCCTACCTCTCAGGGTTGTTGTTGTGAGGGTAAAATGGAGCGGAGGAGGATTATGTATGCCACCTTGGGTTTCCTTTGAGGGGAAAAAAGGGCAGGATATAAATGCAATAATAATAATAATAATTCCATCTTCATCACAACAGTTAAAGCTGCAAGAGCCCTGCCCTCAAGGGGGCAGGGCTCCTGCAGCTTGAACTGATGAAGAGGGAATTTCACCAGGGGCTGCATGCCTAATCATGACACCTGCTGAAATCCATACAACCGTTAAAGATCCAGGAGCCCGGTCCTCCTTTTAATATAGACACCGTACACAGCACACCGCTCATTTCCAGAACGCCACAAGATGACGTGACGTTATTTGTGGCCTAAATGGTGAGTTCTGGAAACAGACAGAGAAGACACACACACACACACACACACACACACACACACAAAATCCTCTCCATCCGCTGCAGTGGATAAATTGTGATTTAGGATATTTCCCCCAACACACAAGACATAATCACAATTCTGATTTTGGGACACAGCATGGCTTTTTATATGATTTCATTCAATGCAAAAAATGAATACTGGGGGGAAAAACCCAGTAAACATATTCTGAGTACACGTGGGGCAGGAACACCGGGGGGGGGGGGGCGCTTGGTAGCTCCCTTGGCAATGTGAGCAAGCCTACTCAGACGTAAGTCCCACTAAGTGCAATTGGGCTTACTCCCCAGGTAAATCCGGACCAGACTGCAGCCTCAGACTAACCAGAAATCCTTCTGGTGGGGTTGGAGTACATGAAAGGCTGAAATCAAAGCTTTTATGAAATGGGGGTCCCCCCCCCACAAAAAATGTGTGTGGCGGGTGTGTGTCTGTGACAGATTGACACCTGCACCGGAGGAAAAAGCCAGACCTACATGATGCAAAAGGAAAACTGGAATAAAGCAAGCAGACTCTCCCCCCACACGCACACCACACACCCCAAAACCCACAAAAATGAAAATATTCAATGGGGCATTTCTGATTCCAGACTTTGTGCAAATAGATTTGCTTGGGATTTGGTTTCTCTTTCTCTCTCTCTCTCTCTCTTTTCCCCCCCTTCCCTGCTTCTCTTAGCCTGGAAAAGATGGACGCTCTTCTTCTTCCCTAGTTCTTCGGCAGGCAGGAGCAGAAAAACATCATATTATATCTTGATATTTTGTTACTGCTGTCTCCCCCCCCCCCCCACAAATCACCCCCTTTTCAACATCATGATCAATTTCTGACCTCCCCTATTTAAAAGGCTCCTTGGTTAGAACAGGCGTGGATCTTGTTGGATGACAGAAGTAGGGATGTAAATAATAATAATAATAATAATAATAATAATAATAATAATAATAATAATAATAATAATAATATCTCTTGCTCCTTTTCTGTTTTGAAACATGAAGCCCAGGAAAGGAGATGAGAGACCGGGGTGGATTTCTGTGGGTCTGGTTGGCAACGCAGCCTAATAATAATAATGATGATGATGATGATGATGATGACGACGAGAATAGTTATCAGTTGCTGCTTCCTTTTCCTTTAAAAAACAACGCCGGGTTTTTAACCGGTGAAGCCCAGAAGAGGCGATCAGAGGCAGGGGGAGAGTCGGCGGGCGGCCGCCGGGCAGGCTTTTCCCCGGCCAGGCGAGCTGGTCTGGCGACGCCGCCTCTTGTTATGAAGAGTAACGCCACGAACCCTCCTTCCTTGCTCCTTCTCTTTTGAAAACGAAAGCTGGAGGCTGAGCGGCGAAGCGCAGGAAAGGCCACCAGCGAGGGAGGGGGGCATTGGGGGGGGCGGCGGGGGGGGGGCGGTTTGCGGCGCACCCTCCTCCTCCTCCTCCTCCTCCTCCTCCTCCTCCTTGTGCTAATCGCCAGTGGCGAGCCGGGGGTGGCCCCGGGCAGGCGCTTCCCGGCGCGCCGCGGTTACCTGGGCCGGGCGGAGGCGGTGCGGGCAGCGCGCCTGGCAGGCGGAGAGGTCGCCCAGCTGGGCGGCGAAGGGGTCCCCGCGCGGCTGCGGGGGCGGCTCCGGGGGCGGCGGCGTGGCGGGCCGGCCGGCGGCCAAGGGCGGCAGCAGCAGCGGCAGCAGCAGGGGCAGCAGCCCCCGCCAGGGCGGCGGCGGCGGCGGCGGAGGGCGCGCGGCGCTCGGGGCCATGGTGCGCTGCCCGCCCGCGCCGGCCCCGGGGTGGCTCTGGTCGGGCTGCGCCGCGGGGCCTCCTCCGTGCGTGCGTGCGTGCGTGCGCCCGGAGGCTGCGGCAAGGGGAGGCGGCGGCGGCGGCGGCGGAGGAGGAGGAGGAGGCAGGCGAGCCGCTCGCTCGGCCGCGCGAGCAGGAGGCGGAGGCGGAGAGGCGTCGGGGGCGCGCCGGCCGGCCGGCCGAGCAGCGGAGCAGCCTGGGAGAGAGGCGGGGAGCGAAGGCGCCGGGGGGGGGGGAGGAGCCGCAGCGGCAGGAGAGAGGTGCCGGGGCGCAAGGAGGAAAGGAGAGCCGGGAGGGAGGCCAGGATGCGGCCACGGTGGGGAGAGGTGCCGGGGCTCAGGGAACGAAGGGAGGGAAGGACAGGAAAAAGAGGTGCCGGGGCTCACGGAACGAAGGGAGGGAAGGATAGGCAGAAGAGGTACCGGGGCAAAAGGAGGAAAGGAGAGAGAGGCAAGGATGCGGCCAAGGTGGAGGGTGGCTAAAGGAGAGAGGTACCGGGGCTCACGGAATGAAGGGAGGGAGTGATAGGAAAGAGAGGTGCCAGGGTACAAGGAGGAAAGGAGAGAGGCCAGCATGCGGCCACGGTGGGGGCGGCTAAAGGAGAGAGGTGCCGGGGCTCAAAGAAAGAAGAAGAGAAAGGGAGGGAGAGGAAAGAGAGGTGCTGGGACCCAAGAAAGCAAGAGAACATCAGAACATCCGAAGAGCCCTGAGGCTGGACCAGACCAAGGGTCCATCTAGTCCAGCCCTCTGTTCACACAGGGGCCAACCAGCAGGACGTGGTGCAACAGCACCCTCCCGCCCATGTTCCCCAGCAACTGGTGCACACAGGCTGACTGCCTCGGATACTGGAGATAGCACAGAGGCGGGCAAGGACCAAACACCACCTTGGTGGAGGTGGCCATGAAAGAGAGGAAAAGAAGAAGGAATGGTTAGGAAAGACAGGTGCTGGGGCTCAAAGATGGCATAGATAACGGGGTGCATGGAAGCCGGGAATGACTAATAAAGGGAGGTGCTGGAGCAGAAGGCAGAGAGCAAGGAAGGGATGCGGCCGCCTGGGAGGTTTTAGGACAGAAAACCGGGATGTGAGTCCAAGGGAAGCCCTGACGGTGCCTCAGGGGGTCGAATGGAATTGAATGGGGAGGGCGAGGAAGCGATTGCTCTCCAGAAAAATAGAGGGAGGTCCTTGGTTCTTCGCACAGGCGTGCGCAAGGGGTGTGCCGGGTGTGTCCAGGCACACCCTAAAGTCCCCAGCAAGACGCATCTGCTCAGTCGGCAATGGCCCTCCCACAGACAGAGAAGCCAAGCGCCTAGTAGGGCATCAGTGTCTACAGTGTTTAATAAATACATGAATTAAAAAATGTCCTTTATGACTGAGTATTCAATTAATGTTCACCTTTAAAAAATAAATAAATTCGAAGGGACTCTTTGGATATTTGAAGACGCCCATCAAGCCTCCCATTAAACCTTTCTCTCCTCACAGGACTTGGTTGTTAGACGCCTCATTCTTCCGGCCGTCCTCCTCCGGATAAGCTCCGGTTGTCCAAAGTCCTCCTTAAAATGCAGTGCTGAGTCGGAGCAGGCTCATTCTCCGCTTCGCCGGAGGGCAGCCTAGAAACGTTGCATCGCCACAAACCTAAGGACCAGCACCTTGTTTTGTTAAAAAGACGGCAAGTGAAGACAATCTGGATCCTGAAATCTGCAGGTTTTTCGCCGTTCAGTCGGGATCGCGTCACCAATTGCGTAACAGGGAGGTTTGAAAGATCTCCTTAAGAGGTGATGAAGAAGAAGTAGATAGCAATCATTGCATGTGCCATTGCATTGCGACTTCCTCAAATTCCTTGATTTATCAATCAATCAACCAATAAAATTAGCGACATCAACTGATTTGCCTTTTGTGAAAAACCATTTTTTTTTTTTGCTTGTTATTGTGGTTTGTTATATTTATTCTTGTCCCGACCCATCCTCTGGGTACTTGGTATACATCAGGAGTGCTGAACCTTCTACCACCCGAGAGGGTCTCGGGGGCCGCCTCCTACTGGTGGGTGGAGCCAAAGGCAAAAGTGGGCGGGGCCAAAAATACCAGCCTATTTTAGCTGAAAGCTCTTCCTGGCGGGAACTAGTTTTCAACCTTTTAGCATGGGGGAAAATAGCACCAAAGCCAAGAAAAAGCCCAATGCTTGGTGGTTGGGTCAAAAGGGGTGTGGCCAGAAGACGGAGGCGTGGCATTCCAGGGAAACTGAAGTTCAACCTTCCTGGTATTCATGCCCCACCAGTCACTTTATCCAAACAACACCCCTGCGAGGTGGATTTGACTGTGAGAAAACGATTCAACTTAAGCTAAGATTTGAACCGCTGTCCAATGTTTTGGCTACTACTACAGTGAAAATGTTGAGAAATTTGGACCAGTTCTGTTCAGCTCTTGCCCTCCCAGAGCTCGGGCTGGTGTTTCAATCTGGAATTCCTTTCCCCCCCCTCCGCCCTAAATTCAGCATTCCTCAACGGACGTTTCCGAACACCACATTTCCAGAAGGACATTGACAGGTTAGAACAGGTTCAGAGGAGGGCAGCGACGAGGATACCAGGACCGGAGGACAGGCTGAAGGAACTTGGGAGGTTCAGTCTGGAGAAAAGAAGAACGAGGGGAGACATGACAGCAGCGTTCAAGTGCATAAAACGATGCCACAGAGCAGATGGTCAAGAAGTATTTTCCGTCGCCACAGAAATTAGGAGCCGAAATAATGGCCGTAAGTTACAGCTCCCTAGAGTCTGAATAAATATCAGAAAAAACGTCCTGATGATGAGATCTGTACAACGGTGGACCAGTCTTGTGGGTTCTCCATCTCTGGAGGTTTTTAAGAAGACGCCGGACAGCCCCCTCTCATGGATGGTAATTGGTTTTCCTGCACTTTGCAGAGGGTTGGACTAGATGGTCCTTGGGGTCCCTCCCGACTCCCCGATTCTAGGATTCGATGAAAAGAGAAACGCCTCCGTTGCTGTGGCGACCTGCTTCTGACAGGCCGTTAGTGACGTCACACCTGCGGCTGCCAGGTGTGCGGCCTTCTTGCCGATGACGTCACCCCCCGGCTTGGCTTCCCCTTCATTTTTCACCCGGCCCGTGACGGCCAACTTGGCAACCTCGCCGCGCCTCATCCGTCTTCGGAGGCGGCGAAAGGGCGTTTGAAAAAGCGGTGGCATCATGGCCCAGGAATGTTTGGGACGCTCCGAAAGCGAACATCTGTTCGGGTCACCAACGGTTTTCTGCGCCACAGGGCGGAAAGCCGCAGGGCGCCTCGGCGTTCCCGTTCGGGCCCACAGCAGGCGGGCGGCCTGCCGAAACGCCAACCCTGCGGGGGGCATGGCGGCCTCCCACGCTCTGGGCCACCCGGGTGGAGATGCACCCCCCTCTCTGCAACCCCCTCGGACGGAGCCTAGAGCAACTCATCCATCATTTGCTGGTGGATACCAAATTTAAAGGCCCGTTCACAGCAGAATCATAGCCATCTATTATTACAGTAATGAACAAAGACACTTAAAGCAATTAATATTACAGTTACATTATATATTTCTGAGAAAGGTGATGGGGAAAGAGTGTTAAATGTTAGGAAAGGTGAGACTGTGGTCCTCCAGGGAAGCATTTGCAGTCAGCAAAGATATTTGAGGGACGGGGAGACCGTATCCCACAGGGTAGAGCAAAAGCTTCAAAGCACAGCAAAAGCTACAAAAGTAGGAATGCATTAATTTCGGAGACATTGGATGTCTCACTTGTTCTTTAGTCCAGTGGTTTTAACATTCAGATGTTATGTAGAACAGGTTGGTCTTAATTGTGTGCTGTGAAATCAGACCTGTGACCAAGGCCATGTTTGGGTGGGCACGCCCCCTTGAGGGCTGGACATATTGGTGGGCACGCCCCTTTGGGGACTGGACATGTTGGTGGGCACGCCCCCTTTGGGGCTGGACATGTTGGTGGGCATGCCCCTTTGGGGGCTGGACATGTTGGTGGGCATGCCCCTTTGGGGGCTGGACATGTTGGTGGGCACGCCCCCTTGAGGGCTGGACATGTTGGTGGGCACGCCCCCTTGGGGGCTGGACATGTTGGTGGGCACGCCCCCTTGGGGGCAGCCATGTTGTACTCTTTTTTGGTTTTCAAAATATGGTCACACTAATGTTGCCTTCTTTCCTCCAAGAAAGAGTCCTACACAAGCTGTCTCCCTGCTGTTGTAGCCTCACAACAACCCTGTGAGGCAGGCGAGCCATCTCTATATATCATAATGTGAACTGCCCAGAGAGCTTCGGCTATTGGGCGGTATAAAAATGCAATGAATAAATATTAAATAAATAAATTTTATTCATTCATTCATTTATTGCATTTCTATACCACCCAATAGCCAAAGACTTCTGGACAGTTGTTGTGGATATTATTATTATTATATTTATTTATATCCCGCCTTTTCCCCAGTACTGCGACTCAAGGCGGTTTACCAGATTAAAACATGTACAATTAAAACATATAATTTGATTTCACAAAAATCAAAACCATGAAGCCAATTCAAAGTAGAAAACAAATTACCGTATAAAAGCCCAAATAATAAAAGCACAATGTCAAAGCCCAACCAGGATAAAAATGAGCAGCAATGCAGAGATTAATACAGATTTAAAATACAGATTTAAAACAGCAAAGTTAATAATGATAAACTGTTAAAATACGGGGGAAATAAAAAGGTGTAGAAAAGAGTGTAACGTAGATGCCAGGCGAACCTTGCTAGGGAGCTTGTTCCACAGCCAAGGTGCCACAGCAGAGAAGGCCCTGTTCCTGGTAGCCACCTGCCTCACTTCCTTGGGCAGGGGCTCGCAGAGAAGGACCCCTGAGGATGACCTTAGGGTCCGGGCAGGTACATATGGGAGGAGGCGTTCCTTCAGATAGCCTGGCCCCAAGCCGTTTAGGGCTTTGAATGTTAATACCAGCACTTTGAATCGGGCCTGGACCTGGACAGGCAACCAGTGAAGCTGGAAAAGGACTGGCGTGATGTGGTCTCAGTCCCTCTTAACAAGCAAACATTTTGCAGAACTTTGGCCCAGCAGGGGGTAAAGTGGAACCATGTGCTAAACATTTGAGAAAGCCGCTTCATGGCCATGGGATTGCGCTTTAAGCTGGGACATGCATAGGATTGCGCCTTCCACTGTCTGAGCGCGCACAGGATTGCCGTGCAGCAGACAATTTTCAAAGGGGGAATTTTGCCGCTGAGGAGAGAAAGCATAACTCCCTTTCCCCCACATGGTGCAACAATTCCCTAAGCGATTAATCTTAGGGAAAAATAAGATTATTTCCCTTCGTTTTGGATCATCTGATTCCAGGGGGCGCAAATGACAGCAGAATTTATTTTTATTTGCGCTTAGTTGGATCGGAAACCCACTGGCTGCTTTGGCCTGCTGGGAAATGTAAAGAAATCTTTATGAGTTTGCATATATCGATATAAATTTGCATATGCAGATTTCATGAAGATTTCTGTCCAATGGGGCCCGGGGCCTAAATATTTCCCATGCCTAGCAACGCCCCCTTGTGGTTCCCCCCTTTTTTCATCTGTACTCCTTGACAAAGGGAGTCCTATTGCAACCAAAAGGTTTCCTTCGGAGTAAATGCGGTCAGGGACGGGCTATTTATCTACCCCTCGCCAGAGGGGAAGGAAGAAAAGGCATCCCCCCCCGCCGCCTCTCCATTTGGTCTCATCCTGTTCTTTTTTGCCACCAAGACCGGATTAATCTTGGCTTGTGAAACTTTTAATGGTCCCAGTCCGTGCCAAAAGCCGCCCACCCCTGCTGGTCTGTTTAACAACGTCCTCATTAATTTTTATGTCCGGCTGAGCAAAAGTCATTAACCTTGATTGAACAACACCAAAGCCCTTGGAAGCTAAACGCTGTTGGGTGGGAAAAAGGACTTTGGAGCCACGCTGACCTAGAGACATACGGATTGGGTCGAACCCGCTCCGGCTGGGTTTCGTAGGGTCTCGGACATCTTTCATGGTGTCATCTGATGGAATCAGATTATTTGTAGAAATCTACAAGGATTTTGTTCCGCTTGTGAGAGTCTGCTTTAGCACTAAGTTGCTTTCATGTTAATGTGCATTCGTGCTAATGTGCCCTTGCTCTAACTCACATTCACACTAATGTGCCCTGGCTCTAACTCGAATTCGCGCTAACGTGCCCTTGCTCTAGTGCGCATTCACGCTAATGTGCCCCTGCTGTAGTGCGCATTCGCGCTAACGTGCCCTTGCTCTAACTCACATTTGCGCTAACATGCCCTTGCTGTAGTGTGCATTCGTGCTAATGTGCCCTTGCTGTAGTGTGCATTTGTGCTAATGTGCCCTTGCTGTAGTGTGCATTTGTGCTAATGTGCCCTTGCTGTAGTGCGCATTTGCGCTAACGTGCCCTTGCTCTAACTTACATTTGTGCTAACGTGCCCTTGCTCTAGTGCGCATTCCCGCTAATGTGCCCTTGCTGTAATGAGCATTCGCGCTAACGTGCCCTTGCTCAAACTCACATTTGTGCTAACGTGCCCTTGCTCTAGTGCGCATTCGCGCTAATGTGCCCTTGCTGTAATGAGCATTCACGCTAACGTGCCGTTGCTCTCACTTTCGCACTAACGTGCCCTTGCTGTAGTGTGCATTTGTGCTAACGTACCTTTGCTCTAACTCACTTTCGCGCTAATATGCCCATGCTCTAATGTGCATTCGCACTAATGTGCCCTTGCTCTAATGTACATTCATGCTAATAAACACTTGCTCTAATGCGCATTCCTCATCTGGCAGCCGTCTGAAGAAAATCCGTTATAGGGCGGCCTATAAATATTGCTAACGGATACAGTAATGCATTAGTTGGGTGTTGTGGCTCTTAGCCCCGCCCCTTTCCTTAGACCCCACCCCAAGCCACACCTTCTCACTTTCAAGCTCCGCCCGCTCCAGGTTGACCTACTGGGACTGCACTGTGGAGGAGCTACGGACACCCAGCAGTAGCTCCAATTGGAAGCTCCAGCAGACACATGTTTTATTGCATGTTCGTTACTGGGCCCTCATGGATTATCTGCCTCCCGGCCTTCCTAGCCTTCTTCACGCCACAAAAAATCACCCCAGTAGACCTGACATTTTTAAAGACGGAAGTTGACGCTATCCCCTGCCAGGTGCGGGAGAAGCCATCAAAACAGCCCACCGAAGGGGCCGCACGCGAGTGGTGTTGACTTCCTCTTTCGAAAGAGGAAGTAATGACGGATGAAAGCGCGGGCGGAGAAGCGACGGTAAGCAAACGCGATTCCCCCCTCCCCCCCATGTGATGACGCTCTCATTTCCCCAGGAGTAAGCGCAGGTCGCTTCTTCCTGGGTTTCCTTGAGTGTAAGATCGACTTTCTCCATTTTCCGCCAACGCGTAAGATTTATGGCCGTGCTGTTGCAACCCATATGCTTGGGAGCCGGGCCGATGGAGAAACAAACCCATCTCTCTTTCCACCTGCGCCAGCCGGGCTCTACCCCTACGCCGTCCCCCCTCGACCCTACTTTCTCTTTCATCTCCCTCCCGTGGATACCGACCTTTCTGCACCCGCGCTCATTAACGTAATTTATGGCCACGCCAAATCCCGTCTTCCCAAAGCGTGCCAATGGCTAATGAGGAACACATGGGAGGAGAAGAGAATCAGAGCGGGTGAGACGGCCCCAGGCGAAATGGGGCGGGGGGGGGCGTTGATCGGGGTGGGCTTTTTTTTGGCAGTTCTCCTTGAATCCAGCTCCGGGAAAAGGAGGAAAACTCCTTTGCAAAACCTGGGGCGGGCGGGGGGGGGAAGCGAGATATTCCTGCATTTCTGCAACCTCCAATTCTCCGTTTCAGGCACGAAACGCCCCTATCTGGACAGGGATAACCTAGCTTCAGTCGTCCATGCTCCGGTAACCTCCAAATTAGATTACTGCAATGCCCTCTACGTGGGGCAGCCTTTGAAGACAGTTCGGAAGCTGCAGCTCGTGCAAAATGCAGCGTAGATCATAGAATCAAAGAATAGTAGAGTTGGAAGGGGCCTATAAAGCCATCGAGTCCAACCCCCTGCTCAATGCAGGAATCCACCCTAAAGCATCCCTTACAGATGGTTGTCCAGCTGCCTCTTGAAGGCCTCTAGTGTGGGATAGCCCACAACTTCCCTAGGTCAAAGGTTCCATTGTTGTACTGCTCTAACAGTCAGGAAGTTTTTCCTGATGTCCAACCGGAATCTGGCTTCCTTTAACTTGAGCCCGTTATTCCATGTCCTGCACTCTGGGAGGATGGAGAAGAGATCCTGGCCCTCCTCTGTGTGACAACCTTTCAAGTATTTGAAGAGTGCTATCATATCTCCCCTCCGTTTTCTCTTCTCCAGGCTAAACGTGCCCAGTTCTTTCAGTCTCTCTTCACAGGGCTTTGTTTCCAGACCCCTGATCATCCTGGCTGCCCTCCTCTGAACACGCTCGCGCTTGTCTGTGTCCTTCTTGAATTGTGGAGCCCAGAACTGGACGCAATACTCGAGATGAGGCCTAACCAGGGCCGAATAGAGGGGAACCCGTACCTCATGCGATTTGGAAGCTATACTTTTATTCATGCAGCCTGAAATAGCATTGGCCTTTCTTGCAGCCACATTACACCGTTGGCTCATATTCAGCTTGTGATAAGGCAAAGACTCTCTGCAGCAAAGATTGGGTGAATCCTTTTCCTTCTGCCAAGGACCTGCCTCCCCAAGTAAAAGTTCTGCCCCCTGCTGCCAGATTTTGTAGCCTAGTCTGTCCTAACCTGATGCCCTCTGGAGGTTTGGGACTTCAATTCCCATCAGCTACCAGCCAGTGTGGACCACGGTCAGGAATGCTGGGAGCTGTCGTCCAAAAACATTTGGAGGGGACGAGGTTGAACCACATGCTGCTGTTAGATGTGCAGAGGAACCCTGACTGGGGAGAGGGCTGGCACACTGTAACAAGGGTTGCCAACTTTTTGTTTTATACTTGCCCCTGCTCCTTTGCCTTTAGAAGCAGCTTGAAGGGAAGGTGTTGGCAAGTCATGAGGCTGTGTTGACTTTCCATCAAACAAGGCTTCTGTTTAAAAAAGGCAGAGGAGCTGGATTTTGTGCCGGTAAGTTGGCAACAAACCAATTCACGGACTGCAGTAGGCGGTCATGCATGGGGCAGCAGAAATGGGTTGCAGATTTACACACACTCTCTGCGCACCTGCTAACAATATGCACAGCATTCAGGTATGTGCTCCCAGCCCCGGGACTCCAAAAGCACTAAATCCACTCGGCCTTTAATGGGAAAAATCTTCTAGTTATGGTAACCGAAAATTTACAGCCTGACTTTCTTTCCCTTCTCCCTCGTACTTCTTTGGTCACACGAAGGTCACGCTCCGTAACAGGGATTCCTCCTGAAATCTTCTTCGGCCAGGCTTTCCGCTGGATTCGGGAGTTCCAAATTTACCCGGTCTCGCTCCGCGGCACATTAAATATTGTTTTTAAAATGTCCATATTTTATGTTGTGGCAGGATGGCAGTATTTGCAATTGCAACATTTAAGAACATCAGAAGAGCCCTGATGCTGGATCAGACCAAGGGTCCGTCTAGCCCAGCACTCTGTTCACACAGCAGCCAACCAGCTGTCAGCTAGGGACCCACAACGCAGGGCATGAATGCAACAGCACCCTCCCGCCCATGTTCCCCAGCAACTGGGGCACACAGGCTTACTGCCTTGGATACTGGAGGGAGCACAAACCATCACGGCCAGTAGCCATAGATCGCCTTCTCCTCCAGAAATTTATCCAACCCCCTTTTAAAGACATCCAGACATCTATTTCGCATAATCAAGTGATTGTTGTCTTAGCGTCTGTACCTGAGGTATCTATGCACCTTGTTTCCGGTTTATTGGACTCCACAACAACTTTCTAATAAGGGCTTGTCAGTTTCACCAAATTGCTGTAATGCACTTAATGCTTCTTTTTGTGCATACGTTTCGGCAATGCCCGATAATTGCCTCCTTTTGCAAGGAGGTCATAGTACGGATAAACTTTGTATTGGAACTGTCTCTCATATTGAATGCTTATTTATTTAGTAATTTATTTACAATATTTACACACCGCTCCATATCCAAAATGGATTCCTGAGTGGTGAACATAGGTATAAACAGTAAAAGAAAGGAAATTTTAAAAGCCAATTAAAATTGTTCAATTTAAAAACGAAGGAACCAGAAAAACAGTGGTTAGTTAGTTGAGGAAGGCTTCTCGAAATAGTTGTTTTCAGGAGGCGCCAGAAGCAGCCTCGTGTTGGGACCTGCCTGACCTCCAGGGGCAGGGAGTTCCAAAGGGAAGGGGCCACCACACTAAAGGCTCTTACGTTATGCACATCCTCCTAACTTATTTTCCAGTTTCTTGGAAGTTAATGTACGATGAGCGCAAACGGATTTCCTGAGTGTTTGTGACAGCCAAGACACTGATATCGCAACATTGGAAGGATAAACGTTCACCTCCCATAATGCAACGGGCTGCTCTAACATTGTTGTACTGTTAGAGCAGTACAACAATGGAACCAGTTCCCTAGGGAGGTTGTGGGCTGGACATCAGGAAAAACTTCCTGACTGTTAGAGCAGTGCGACGGTGGAATCAGCTACCTAGGGAGGTTGTGGCCTCTCCCACACTAGAGGCATTCAAGAGGCAGCTGGACAACCATCTGTCAGGGATGCTTTAGCATGGATTCCTGCATTGAGCAGGGGGTTGGACTGGATGGCCTTATAGGACCCTTCCAACTCTACTATTCTATGATTCTATGATTCTGTGACTGAACAACGCTATCATAACATTTGAACGGGTGCGCCACTCGCGAATGGATAAATACAGGGATATCCGGCCTGCTTTTCTTGAAACCCATGTGTAACCTCGCCACGATGGGAACTGTGGTTCAACGGACAGGCTGGGTCTGTTTTTCCCACCTTCCACTCACTGGAGTCGCTGAGAACGATGTTAACATCCTGAAACGTCAGGTCAGACGAGGGAAGCGGCAACCTGAGACAATTGGACCTACCCTAGAGAGAAAGAAAGAAGAATAATTATAAAATAAAAAATAAAAAATTGGCCTTCCGTGTTCCAACAGAAACACTTCAAGAAACCAGGAAAACCTTCAAGCAAGGCGTGGGTGGACCTTGTTTGCAAATTTCGACACGGCGGACGTTAGGAAAACACCGGATTCATTTAAAGGAACTTCAAGGGCTTTTAAGCTTCTTTGTTGTCTCGGCGTTTCCCCCCCTCACAACTGTCACGGAACTAAATTTTGCCGTCAGCACCTGGGTGGGGTTTGGAGACGGGCCCAGAGACCCACAGGCTTCGTTTGGGTGCAGCAAACACCTGAAATGTCAGTGAGATGGAGATCTTTCATTATTATTATTATTATTATTATTATTATTATTATTATTATTATTATTATTATCATCCCTCTTCCCCCACTGCAACGTTTAAGATCCATCAGGGCCAGGAAGCAGCATAAGAGCAGGTCAAATTCTTCTAGGGTGACCCTATGGAAAAGAGGACAGGGCTCCTGTACCTTTAACTAGGGTGACCCATAAAAAGAAGGGCAGGGCTCCTGTACCTTTAACTAGGCTGACCCTATAGAAAGGAGGCCAGGGCTCCTGTACCTTTAACTAGGGTGACCCTATGGAAAAGAGGACAGGGCTCCTGTACCTTTAACTAGGGTGACCCATAAAAAGGAGGGCAGGGCTCCTGTACCTTTAACTAGGCTGACCCTATAGAAAGGAGGACAGGGCTCCTGTACCTTTAACTAGGGTGACCCATAAAAAGGAGGGCAGGGCTCCTATACCTTTAACTAGGGTGACCCTATAGAAAGGAGGACAGGGCTCCTGTACCTTTAACTAGGGTGACCCTATGGAAAAGAGGACAGGGCGCCTTAATCCCAAATAACCTCAGCAAGATCAGAACACCTAAACCAAACTGCTCCTCCTTGACTGGACCACGTGACTTGGACGTAGCCGTGAGAGTCATCCCCAAGCCCCCGCAGGGCCGTCGTGCAAAAGACGAAGCAGGCGTGTTCTCTGTTGCTCCGGAGGGCAGGGCGAGGTCCGGTGGGTGAAATTTGCAGGGGAGAAGTTTTTAAACATTAGGAGAAGCTTCCTAAGAGAAAGAGCTGATGGGTATACACAGAGGGATCCTGGAACTGAACCCTGCAGTGCAGAGCCTGTCTTGAACAGCGGGTTGGACTAGATGACCTCTGAGGGCCCTCCTGAGTTTCCATGCCGTGTTCTGCGCGCAGCCTTAGTCGGCGAGAAAAGAGTTAACGGGGTGGATGGGCGGAGGTTACTAAACTGCCCATTAATCCGGCGTTTGTGAGCAGCCTTTTCAAGTAGGAACAGCCAAACCGTGGGATTTTTCGCATTGCTAGGCCGTTTTATTTCCCCCAACAGTCCTTTTAAAAGGAGGATGCAGACCGGATCTGGCTGCCTCCTCCATCCCAGAGTTCCCCCAGCTTAAAAAGCAGAAGAGCTAAAGACGAACTTCCACAACGCTTCGCTGGCAGCAACCCCCCACCGCCCTCAGTGGGACCTACTTCGGAGTAAACGTGCCTCAGATTGGGGCCGCATCCCGGGCTGTGAGAAGCAGGCCAGAGGGGTGCCACACAGGATGGGAATAAACATTCTGTTTGACGGAGCAAAGAGAGAGAGAGAGATTTCAGTTTCTTGTAATCCCCAAAGTCTGGGGTCACCTAAAGAAACTGCGACTGGTAGGTTTTCCATGGCAGAGGTGTTGAAATGTGGACCTATGGGCCGAACCTGCCCAAATCTAGCCCTCCTGGCTTTGCCTGTTGGCCACGCCCCCTTCCCGTGACCCCATCCCCTTTCCTCCTGTTTTGCTGGCTTTCCGGCTTCTGCATAATTTCGTCCCCATTTTGAAGGGATGAAACTCCTCCTCTAAAGCTGCGTGCAGGACAGGAATGCCACAGCAGCCTCCCACCCATGTTCCCCAGCAACTGGCGCCCACAGGCTGACTGCCTCTGATACTGGAGGTGGCACTTAGCCATCAGGGCTAGGAGCCATGGATAGCCTTCTCCTCCAGGAATTCATCCAACTCCCTTTGAAAGCCATCCAAATTGGTGGTCATCACTACATCTTGTGGCAGTGAGTTCCACAGTTTAACTCTGCGCTGTGTGAAGAAGTCCTTCCTTTTCTTTGTCCTGAATCTCCCACCCATCAGCTTCATGGGATATGACCCCGTTGGGTTCTAGTATTATGGGAGAGGGAGAAAAATGTCTCCCCGTCCACATTCTCCGTACGAGGCCTCATTTTGTCCACCTCTCTCCTGTCTTTTTTCCAAGCTAAACAATCCCAGCTGTTGTCACCTTCCTTCCTAGGGGAGATGCTCCAGCCCCTTCATCGTTTGAGCCGCCCTTTTCGGCACTTTTTCCAGCTCCGTAACACCCTTTTTTAGGTGGGGTGACCAGAACGGTGCACAGTATTCCGCGTGTGGTGGCACCCTCGATTTGTATAAAGGCAGTAAGATCCTGGCAGTTTGATCCTCAATTCCTTTTCTAATGACGCCTTACATGGAGTTCGCCTTCTTGACAGCGGCCTGCACTTTGGATTTCTTCATGCAAAGCGTAAATCGTGTGTGGAACTGGTGTCCACGTTGTGTTGTGAGCCGGAGAAAAGCTCAGCGGACGTACGACACTGTACGACACGGCTGTATGCAGAGCGGGCTGCGGTCTTTTCCCCCAAATCAAACTTAAGCTGCCAGTCCTCATGAATCTAAAGAAAGGGCTGGTTAAAAAGGGGCCCTGAGATCATTGGTCTGCCTCCACTAGCTTTCCTCAAACCGGTACACCTCTCAGCATCCTCCAGCCAGCATGATGGGAACTGTTTCTGAAGGAAGGGCGGATTTAGGAAGGAACGTAGGAAGCAGTGGTATATCAAGTCGAACCGTTGATCCATGTCGAGGCAACGCTGTCGAAAGTGTCTAGGAAGGAAAGAGGGAGCGAGAGGGAGCGAGATTGAAGCCAAGAGAAGAAGTTTCTGTTGGTTTGGGGGCCCTCTTTCCACCACCTTCCTTTTGAGGTTTTCTGACCTTTGTTCTCCAAACCACGAAGGGGGCTGTTTGACTGAGCAGGCCACCGGTCTGTGGGCCGAGTGATTCATCCTGCGAAAGGCCGGAGGAGGAGGAAGAAGAAAATAGGCCTCGCATGGGATTCCTGGCAGCCTGGGTGAGTCAGCGCAAGCGAGGGACGCGTTGTCCCTTTTCTGGGCATTGCGTGCACGTGGCATGTTGTGTGTGTGTGTGGTGGGGGAGAGTTGCATCGCCTGATCTCACAGACAATTGCGATCCCCCACAAAGTTTCTTAATCATTTCCTCTGTTCTCCCTCCCCAGACATTTCTAGGCCAGTGGGTCATTTTTAAAAGAGGACAAAGTTGCCAACGTTCAGTTCAGTCTCTGGCTGCTCCGTCATCAGATCCGGTTTCTCCATGGAAGAGGGTTCGGGTGGTGGAGAAAACCGCCCAGTAGATTCCTCAGTGGACCGGCTTGCAGAGCATTTTTTAAACTTTGGAGAGGATTTCGCCGCTGCGCATTAGTGCAAGTGGAACGAAATTCTCAGAGGAAAGGCGCCGGACGGTCTGCGAAACACAGAGAGAACGGAATTAACCAACCCCATCTATCCCTACGTGGGTTAGCCACTGATGAAAACAAGAGAACACAAAACGAAAGGACAAAAGAGATTTCGCTTCGGTCTCCCCTCGGCCCTGAAGCTGACTGGGTGACTTTGGGCCCAGCACTGACCCTCAGCCTAACCTCCCTCGCAGGGTTGTTGTGAGGCTCAGACGGAGAGAAGGAGGATCGTGTCAGCCTCGCAAGAGGAAAAAACGGCAGGGTAACTGTAATAATAAATAAACTCTGCATATGCTCAGGAGCAATGGAGACGGGCTCAGTATTGAACAAAACTTGGATTAGAATTTGTGTAGCATGGATGCTAAGAGCCATGTCAGAAAGCAGCGAGTTCAGTGTCATGGACAGGGTGGGTGGCATCATCATCGTCGTCATCATCATCATCATCATCTCCTCAGCCTCAGTCTTCCCTTTGTATAATATGGGGACAAGATACTGGCCCACCTTACATGCCTGCAATAAGAATTACTGAGACAATGTTGTTGTTATTAATAGTAAGATGTTGTAACGACTATTTTGTTTGATTCTTGTTATTATAAGAGAATCAAAGACATTTCCTAGAGGGGGCTCTTCCATGAAAAGAAAAATTCAAGAATGCAAATAAATACATAAAGGGTCAACAAAACAGTAACAAAATGTGCACTGGTCATACAGGGTCATTCAAGTATTGCTAATGAAATGCTAAGTTCCCCCGGTTATGCTGTGCTACCTCTTAATTCAGATTCTTTTGTGTGCTGTTCCTCTTTGCCAGAAAGGTGGGGATATAATTTAAATTAAATTAAACAAACACATCCCCTCGCATTCCTTGCCGCACCCAATGGTGAATGTGCTGTACTGTGTTAGGCTGCAGGCACAGGACTAATGAGATGCTGTCCATACTAAGCCACTGATGTCCCTTGGTCTAACACCATGGAAACGAGCTATTTTTCCTTCATATTAAAGAGAAAACCCTGCAGAATCAAACCATCTTTTTCCACAACAGTTAGTACATTCTATGATGTCTGATAGCCATTTGGGTTTGGGATCCAGGTCGGTTGATCCATCAACCCACCTCGGATAGACTACGGATAACTTTCTTCCTCATGGCTGAGTCAAAATACATCGCCATCCGAAGCTGTATCACTTCGCCTAGCCAGCTGCCCTCACCAAGCCTCCGAGGTGTGATTCAGGTAAGGGCTCCAGAATGTCTGCATTTCAAAGGATTGTTAACTCATTGGATCGGGGCCATGCAGCCGATGGCGCTGATGAATGGTAAAACAGAAGGGCTCAAAAATCCTGTTAAGTTAGTCCAAGATACACACACACACACACACACACACACACACACAGAGAGAGAGAGAGAGAGAGAGAGAGAGAGAGAGAGACGTTAGACGAATTCTGGCAGGATTAATGCCGCACTTTATAAAAAGCCTTGGAAAGCAATTAGTGTTCTGCAACCAAAGGGGGATATTTTTTTTTCCAGATTTGCAATTGCTGTATGTGATTCGATAGCTGAGAGGGTTTTTTTGTTTTGCATTGCTTGGGTTTTGGAACCCAAAGCCTGAATCCGGCATTTAAAAATGAAATAGAGAGCTTCGGCTATTGGGCGGTATAAAAATGTAATAAATAAATAAATAAATAAATAAATAAATAAATAAATAAATAAAAGACAAATAGATTGCTGTCTCGTTGGAGTTAAACCTTTCGTCCTTTCCCTGACTTGGTTCCCCCTGCAGGTGTTCTGGACTACAACTCCCAGCATCCCTGGGCCGTTTCCCATGGGGCTGATGAGTGTTGAAGTCCAAACTATTTAGCGGCAACAGGGGCCTGTGGGTTGAATCCATTCCGGGTTTCTGTCAGAACCTGTCAGAACTCTAAAGGACCTCTCCAAGGTATGACTTTAAACCTGAGCGGATTCACTGCCCTGTTGACATCAGAGACACCAACCGCCACTGCCTGGGATTAAACCTGGCACCTTCCGCAAAGCAAGGTTTGATTGGCGGCCCTTCCTTGAAAAATAATGTTAAGTTTCTAGTCCACATGGTTATAAATAAAGGTGCTGTTCCACTGAGCGACAGCCAATAGGTAAATGTAGATTGGATAGATAGATGATAGACAGATCATAGAATCATAGAATAGTAGAGTTGGAAGGGGTCTGTAAGGCCAACGAGTCCAACCCCCTGCTCAATGCAGGAATCCACCTTAAAGCATCCCTGACAGATGGTTGTCCAGCTGCCTCTTGAAGGCCTCTAGTGTGGGAGAGCCCACAACCTCCCTAGGTCACAGGTTCAATTGTCGTATTGCTCTAACAGTCAGGAAGTTTTTCCTGATGTCCAACCGGAATCTGGCTTCCTTTAACTTGAGCCCGTTATTCCATGTCCTGCACTCTGGGAGGATCGATAAGAGATCCTGGCCCTCCTCTATGTGACAACCTTTCAAGTATTTGAAGAGTGCTATCATGTCTCCCCTCCGTTTTCTCTTCTCCAGGCTAAACCTGCCCAGTTCTTTCAGTCTCTCTTCATAGGGCTTTGTTTCCAGACCCCTGATCATCCTGGTTGCCCTCCTCTGAACACGCTCCAGCTTGTCTGTGTCCTTCTTGAATTGTGGAGCCTAGAACTGGACGCAATACTCGAGATGAGGCCTAACCAGGGCCGAATAGAGAGGAACCAGGACCTCTCGCGATTTGGAAGCTATACTTCTATTCATGCAGCCCGAAATAGCATTGGCCTTTCTTGCAGCCACATTACACCGTTGGCTCATATTCAGCTTGTGATAAGGCAAAGCTCCCCAAAATCACCTGCTCCAATACTCTCTGCAGCAAAGATTGGGTGAATCCTTTTCTGTCTGCCAAAGACCTGCCTCCCCAAGTAAAAGTTCTGCCCCCTGCTACCAGATTTTGTAGCCTAGTCTGTCCTAACCTGATGCCCTCTGGAGGTTTGGGACTTCAATTCCCATCAGCTACCAGCCAGTGTGGACCACAGCCATATTGCACTGTTGGCTCATATTCAGCTTGCGATCTACAACAATTCCAAGATCTTTCTTGTTTGTAGTATTGCTGAGCCAAGTGTCCCCCATCTTGTAACTGTGCCTTTGGTTTCTATTCCCTAAATGTAGAACTTGGCATTTATCCCTATTAAATTTCATTCTGTTGTTTTCAGCCCTGCACTCCAGCCTATCAAGATCACTTTGAAGTTTGTTTCTGTCTTCCAGGGTATTAGCTATCCCACCCAATTTTGTGTCATCTGCAAATTTGATCAGCGTTCCCTGCACCTCCTCGTCCAAATCATTAATAAAAATGTTGAAGAGCACTGGGCCCAGGACTGAGCCCTGCGGCACCCCACTCGTTGCCTCTCCCCAGTTTGAGAAGGTTCCATTGATAAGTACTCTTTGAGTCCGA
This sequence comes from Elgaria multicarinata webbii, assembly GCF_023053635.1. NCBI lineage: Eukaryota > Metazoa > Chordata > Lepidosauria > Squamata > Anguidae > Elgaria > Elgaria multicarinata. The sequence goes on along the minus strand of NC_086193.1, from coordinate 12,897,578 downwards.
TTCTGTAGCCAACTGTGGATCCACCTAATAGTTGTTCCATCTAGCCCACTTTTAGCTAGTTTGTTAATCAGAAGGTCATGTGGTACTTTGTCAAAAGCTTTGCTGAAGTCAAGATATATGACGTCCACAGCATTCCCACAGTCCACAAGGGAGGTTACCCAATCAAACAATGAGATCAGATTAGTCTGGCAGGATTTGTTCCTGACAAATCCATGTTGGCTTCTAGTAATCACTGCATTGATTTTAAGGTGTTTACAGATTGACTTCTTTATAATCTGCTCCAGAATTTCCCCAGGGATGGATGTCAGACTGACTGGTCTGTAGTTCCCAGGTTCCTCCTTTTCGCCCTTTTTGAAGATAGGGACAACGTTAGCCCTCCTCCAGTCGTCCGGCACCTCACCCGTCTTCCATGATTTTGCAAAGATAATAGACAAAGGTTCTGAGAGTTCTTCCGCTAGCTCCTTCATTACTCTGGGATGCAGTTCATCGGGCCCTGGAGATTTGAACTCAATCAAGGAAATTAGGTGTTCTTTGACCATTTGTTTATCAATCTCAAACTGCAATCCTGCCCCCTCAACTTCTGCTTCACTTTTTCCAGGGGGTTCATAGACCCGCTTTTGGGAGAAGCCCGAGGCAAAGTAGGAATTGAGCACTTCAGCCTTTTCTTTGTCGTGAATAGATGAAGGGAAGGAATGAATTAAAAAAGGCAAATACGCATATTTCTACACTGTTGCTGATTTTATCCTGGTTGTGCTTTTATACTTTATTTCACATCACGTTTTTATATGGTTGTTTTATACTTCGAATGGTTTTAATCTTTGTGAACCACCCAGAGAGCTTAGGCTATTGGGTGGTATAAAAATGCAATAAATAAATAAATAAATAGTGTTTATTTGTTGTTTCAACCATCATATGCACTTACAAATGCATACACCCAACAATACGTGAATACAGATGAGCAAAAGAAACTCTGTAATACAAAGGCTTAAACTACTAAAAAAGACACTAGCAGAACTTGTCATTAGAAGGCGCCAATAAATGTGTAAAAGTTAGTTCTAATACAAAGAGACGCAAACACGCCTTTACATGAAAAGATGCCCATAAATGTATATGGTGAACTAACACGTATATGTATTTTCCCAAAAGTTCTCTCCCCCCGCAACCACAGGGACCCTCAAAGTTGACGGTGTAAGGAGATTAAAAAGAATAAAAAATCTCTCACCAATATGAGTTGGTCTTTGGCCAATTTTCGGCTTCTCACGTGTCTGCGCGGTCCCAAAGCTGTGAGATCTTAGCTCATTCATTCCCCATGCCAGCCGGGACTCCCAAGAGAAGGCCGCCAGTGTGCCGTGGGAAAGCAATGAGATAAAAAGAAAATCATGCCAAAATTCCATGAGCCGAAAAGGAGCTGGGCACAGAGGAGGTGGCTCGTTGCAGCTCCGATTGAGTCACTGTTCTGGGTTTGCCCATTCCGATTCGCCTCTGTGCATGGGGTGTGATGGATTCCTTGCACCTGGATGGGACACGATTGGATCATTCAGCTGCTCCTCACCCAGGAGAATGTCCCACCCAACCCAGAGATGTTGCCCCGCTGCCTCTCTGCATGAGTCATTGCTCTGGCCGTAGTTTCTTCCCATCAGCCTCCACTGGGGTGGCAGTAACGCTGCATCTTTGTGGTAGGAGCCTTTATCCAAAACTCACCTTTCCCCCTGGCACATCCCCTCCGGAGGTTCAATCGCAGCGCTAAAAAGATGGGAGGTGCCTCAGAGGTCATGTAGTCCAACTCCATGCCGATGCAAGGAATCCACAGAATTCCCGTTGCGACCCTGTATGAGTCTCTGCCAATCAGGAAGCTCATCCACGATAGTTAATCACGCAAGAGAAGAGCGAACGAACTTCCCCACATGCTGGCAATTCTTAATTTTATACATTATAAGTGAAAAAATGCTTTAGAATGCAGGAATGGTGCTTGTCGCTATTTTTTTAATTGAGGCAGGAAGCACGGTTCAAAAGCAGGCTTAACTTTGCTCTATATTCTTTTTCAGGCTTGGATGGAGAAGAGGGCAAACCAACTGGCAATTTTACTTTGCTTCGAAATCATGTTGATCTCAGATTTAAATGAACGACATCAGAACGTCAGGAGAGCCCTGCAGGATCAGACCCAGGCCCCATCTAGTCCAGCGCTCTGTTCACACAGAGGCCGACCAGCTGCTCACAGGAAACCCACAAGCATGAGTGCAGCAGCACCCTCTCGGCCATGTCATACTGGCTCTGATAATGGAGTTATTATAAAGCCATCCGGCGCATCAGATCATGCAATCGCGCACGATCAACCTAGAGAAGCCGTTGGATCCAGACTTAAAGTAGATCCACCAAATTCAGTGAGACTTGCATTAATCTAGTTTACATCCCATTGAGTTCAATGGGACTAACCTAAGTATGACTAAGATCCCACCCAATGTATGGGACTGATTTTTGTTTTCCACCTTGAGGCATATGCAAAAGGTGGGACACAAATCTCTCCCCCCCATCATAAAATCATCGTATCATAGAATAGTAGAGTTGGAAGGGGCCTACAAGGCCATCAAGTCCAACCCCCTGCCCAATGCAGGAATCCACCCTACATCCCTGACAGAGGGTTGTCCAGCTGCCTCTTGAAGGCCTCTAGTGTGGGAGAGCCCACAACCTCCCTAGGTCACTGGTTCTATTGTCGTACTGCTCAAACAGTCAGGAAGTTTTTCCTGATGTCCAGCCGGAATCGGGCTTCCTGTCCCTTGAGCCCGTTATTCCGTGTCCTGCACTCTGGGAGGATCGAGAAGAGATCCTGGCCCTCCTCTGTGTGACAACCTTTTAAGTATTTGAAGAGTGCTATCATGTCTCCCCTCAATCTTCTCTTCTCCAGGCTAAACATGCCCAGTTCTTTCAGTCTCTCTTCATAGGGCTTTGTTTCCAGACCCCTGATCATCCTGGTTGCCCTCCTCTGAACACGCTCCAGCTTGTCTGCGTCCTTCTTGAATTGTGGAGCCCAGAACTGGATGTAATACTCTAGATGAGGCCTAACCAGGGCCGAATAGAGAGGAACCAGGACCTCACGTGATTTGGAAGCTATACTTCTATTAATGCAGCCCAAAATAGCATTTGCCTTTCTTGCAGCCATATCGCTCTGTTGGCTCCTGTTCAGCTTGTGATCAACAACAATTCCAAAATCCTTCTCGTTTGTAGTATTGCTGAGCCAAGTATCCCCCATCTTGTAACTGCATTTGGTTTCTATTTCCTAGATGTAGAACTTGGCATTTATCCCTATTAAATGTCAAAAGTGAACTGCTGTGAACACTCAAAATGTAGATCAATATAAGTGATGATGATGAAGAAGATGATTCCATCCTGAAAGATACCTTCTGAGAATCTGCTGTTTCCCTAGAATTTTGTTAAGGATAGAGGGATGTTCATTGTGACACAGGATTCGTAACTGATACAGAAGCAGGAAGAGTTTATGGGATGACGACGATGACGATGACGACAACGGAGAAGAAGAAGAAGAAGAAGACCCCAAACCAATCTGCAAGCATTTGACTTACACAGAACTCTTTGGCAGTATGTTTTGTGGGGACCTGTGTAACTTCAAAGCTGGCACAGCTAGGTCAGCCTAATAAAAACATTATCATGCCCATAAAACATTTTTTAAACTGAGCTGTCTGGTGCTCGGATCATCTGCCTGGTCAAGGTGAAGAGGTTTGGGGGCAGGTGGGTGAAGAAAGTGGGTCGCTGAGCTGGATGGAATCTCCCTCTTTCACTCCCCTCAACGATTGCTTGTAGAGCAGAAATGGGATGGTGGTGGGTAGATTTTTTTTTCTTTGATAGATTTTTGTTTTAAGGGCATCATTCCAACAGCCAAAGAAAAATCAAAGTAAAAGAAAAAAATCAGGAAAAGAGAAAAAGAAGAGAAAAAAGGGAAGGAAAGAAAGAGGAAATGGAAGAAGGGAGAAAGGAAGAAAAGCAGGTAGAAAAGGAGAAAGGAAAGAAGGAAGGGTAAATCTATGTGCAGCACTTGCTGGGGAACATGGGTGGGGAGAGTGCTGTTGCACCCATGTCCTGCTTTGTGGGTCCCTGGCCGACAGCTGGTTGGCCCCTGTGTGAACAGAGTGCTGGACTACATGGACCCTTGGTCTGATCCAGCATCCGGGCTCTTTTTATATTCTTATATCGCCTCCTGTATGTGCCTGGACTCTGAGATCATCTTCAGGGGTCCTTCTCCGAGAGACCCCGCCTAAGGAAGTGAGGCAGGTGACTATCAGGAGCAGGGCCTTTTCTGCTGTGGCACCCCGGTTGTAGAATGAGTTCTGCTCATGGCCAGCTGGCTGGGCCCCTGTGTGGACAGAGTGCTGGACTAGATTGGACCCTCGGCCTGATCCAGCATCAGGGCTCAATGATGTTCTTAAAAGAGAAAGGACCAGAAAGAAAGAGAAAAGGGGGGGAAAGAAGCAAAGAAGAAAACAGAAAAGGAAGAAGGAAAGGAAAAGAAAAGAAAGGGAGAAAAAAGATGGAACGAAACAGAAAAAAGAAAGAGAGAAGGAAGGAAAGGAAGAAAGGAAACAGAAAAGAAAGAAAAGGGGAAAAAGAAGGAAGGAAGAAAACAGAAGAAAAAGAAAGGAAAGGAGAAAAGGAGGAAGGAAGGAAGACAGGAAGAGAACAGAAAAGAAAAGAAAAGGGGAGAGAGAGAGAGAGAGAGAGAGAGAGAGAGAGAGAGAGAGAGAGAGAAGGAAAGCTATCACACGCACACACAAAAGAATCCACCCTACAATAGAAGAGCCAAAATAGTTGAGTAGGTATTTACTGCACTGAGTCAGAAGTGATCTTTTCAGCGGGCTGATTGAGTAACTTCCAAAAGAAGGTCAGAAGAAGGAGAGGAAGAAAGAGAAGGCGAAGAAAGGGTCTGGAAAAGACGCCTTGGGGGGGGGGGGTTTGGGGGGGGGTCTTGACTTTTAGCCCCGGACCGGCGGCTCTCCTGCAAGCCCAGAGGCGCAGGGTGGATCCCTGGCCGGGAGGTGTGCGTGTGCGCCCCGTGTGCGCAAGGGCTCGTGCGATTCAAACTCCAGCTACCCCCCACCCTTTCCTAAAAAAAAAAAACACCCCACAGGGCCGGGTTAGGGCGGGGTAGGGCGGGGAATAAAAGGCACATTAAGGAAATTTGTCAAGTCTGATCTGCTCAGACTTGCTTAGGAAATCGCCTGTTTAGCTCTTTACATTTGCCTGTTGGGGTGGAGAGGTGAAAAAGAGAGAGAAAAAGTTTTGGGGAGTGGAAGAAAAAGCGGTACCGCCTTCCAGCTGCTTGTGAGGACAACCTGAAAGGGGGATTTTTGGGAGGGGGGGTCAAAAGGGAGGGGGTCCTTGGAAGAAGAAGTGGAAACGATTCCACCCAATCTTTTTATAACCCCCCCCCCCTTTCCCACTATGATGAAAGTATTTTTCCTCTGGCTGTCAATCCTCCGGGTGGATTCTCTGATGTGTAAGTAGAACTTTTCTCTCTTTTTTTGGACTTCTCTCTCTCTCTCTCTCCTTGTTATTTCATTTTTAAAAAAAATCTGATTATTTTTAAGGAGCGGAGAAAGGTGGGGTGCAGACGGTGGGGTGCACAAGCAGGCAGTGATAGGAAATCAAGGTGAGAAGAGAGAATATAGAGATTGACCAGAAGGCGATTATGATGAGAGATGGGGGTTTTGGGGGGGGGATTTCAAGGGTCCCCAGCCGTGATTTATTAATATTTTTTAAAAAGCCCCTTCCCTTCCTTTAAAAGACACCAAAAAATGGCTTTAGTGTTTAATATTTCTGGAGTGCTCTTTATACTTGACTTTAATTTGTAATGATTATTTTTAAAGTACGCTGCACATGGACATAATAATAATAATAATAATAATAATAATAATAATAATAACAACAACAACAACAACAACAATAATAATGTTTAAAGTGAAAAGCAAACGGGGGAATAATACATCTTTGCCGTGCCAAGCGAAAGTACCGTAAAACCAGGGCAAACAATTAAAAATCCACCAACAGGAATCCACTCCTCCAAGAGTGGTTCTTTCCCCCTGAACAAAAAGCAAATAAAATATCTTAATGCTTTGGGTGGTTTATCTTCCCGCCCTGCCTTTTTTCTTTAAAATGCCTCTAAGGATTAGCGTAATCCTTCCACACCCCTGTCTCCAAATCTGGGTGCCCCCCCCTTACCTCCTGTGTAAATAATTGGGTGTAATGTGTATATGTGAAGGTGTTGTTTTTTAGTTTTGAAAAGGCCTGATGCATCTTTGGGTATTCTAGGGTGTGTATTAAAAGGGGGAGGTGAAATTAAGTCAGAAATTTACTTTTCATCTCCCCCCCACACACAATTTACACCTCTGGATATTTTATTTCTGCACAGAAATTTCCATGCTTCCTTTTCAGTTCACTCCTAAGCTAGATTGATGTCCTAAATAATGTCTTTCCCCCCTTTTTTGGGGAGGGGGGGATCTGGCATGAAAATCCCCCCTAATAGAAAACTAAAATCTCAGCATGCTGCAGGATGGGGGAAATGGGCACGCAGAAAAAAAAGGGAACTACCTGGCTGGCGAGAGGGGGTGGAAACAGAAAATATTGTCCACGCACAAACCCTTTTCACGTCCCTTTTTAGGAAATTTGCTTGTGAACAGTTTAGAAAGGCAATGCCCCCCCCTTCTTTAAATCTGCCTTGCGGTGTTTATGTTTGCAAGATGGGGGCAGGCGGGGGGGTGTTCTCAGTTTTTAAGGAACAAAGAATTTATTTATTCTTGAGGGAGGCGATGGGGGAAAAGGCAGGCTGGCATCCAAAAGGATACCAGAGACATATATAATTAGAAAGGAGAAAGACAAAAGGCAGACAGACCACCAGGCAAAAAAAGATTTGGGGTACACATTCCCCCCCAAAAAAAAACCCCTACCCCCCCATCACCCAGGTGAGGAATACTGTCTGTTGTCCCTCCCTGCAAAGAGGGAGGTATGAAAATAGGCTGTTCCATTTCTTAAACAAAGGTATACATCATTATGTCTGGAATAAATTTTATTTTTCCGTGTGTGTGTGTGTGTGTGTGTGTGTGTGTGTGTGTGTGTTAGTTAGTTCTAATCCTAAACCCTATCGTCCTATTGCTGCAACCCAGAAGTGTTTAAATCCAGGTTCCTAGAGAGAATCCAGATTTAATGCGGTCATTTTCTTTCTTGTGGAATCGCGATTTGATCAACCCACTGAGTTTAACCACTTGTTTCCTTGTTTCATTTTGGTAAGAATTAATACACCCCCACCTCCATGCTGCAATGCAAATTGCTTTGCAAATTCCATGTCTTCTAGGGCTTCCACCAGCACTAAATCCCTTCAAAATGGACCCTCATGGATCTGTTCCTCCTCAAATATAGGTGTGGTGGAGAGAATCTATAACTTGTCCATGAAAACAGAATTGCCCCCAAGTCATTGTAAGAGATCTCCAGTGAATCTTAGCCCATTGTACTACTGTTTCTACCCCAAAAGGAGAAAATCAACGTCACTTTACTGTAGTGGAAAGAGACAGCTGATCAATTTCCCTATGGTGGGTGCGCGGGGGGGGGGGGGGAATGACCACCCATCCCAATATTTCAAATCCCACTTAATCAGAGAGTAATAAAAGTGTCATATTCTGTCATGGGATCCTCCAGCCATATTTCCGGATAAAGGGCAGCAGAGAATTCACTGCCTTTCACTCCGATTTGTCGTATTGCATCTGAACGGCGTTTTTAAAGTGTGTATTTGTGAAGCAGATCTGTAACCAACCTCGTAGAACTTCCGCGTCAAAAAGTGGAATACAAAAATAAATAAATTCTATTTTTAAAAAAGGCAATAGAAAATCTACGCTTTTCTGGATAAAATGGTAGGAAGGACGTTACCCCCCTAGAGGGCAATAGATAACTTAAGTGCATTTTAAAATAAAAATAAAAAAATGGTTAGTACTAACCCTTGTGCATCCTTTGGGCCAAAAAGTGGATTTAAAATCTTCTAATTTAAAAAAGGGGGGAAGGCAACAGAGAATCCACACCACAGCTTCCTGAATAATAGACTACAGAGAAATGCATTTTGCACGAGGAAACAGATTATCTATTCCATCTGCTTCCAGATAAGGGATAACAGAGAATCAATGTTTTACCCAGGAATGGATGATAGATAATTGACCTCATACCTTTCCAGATATTATTCAGTCAAAAATCAAGTCTTACCCCTATAGAAGACAATAAGAAACCCACTCTGTACGCGGTCTAATTTTCCTTCACTACGAACAATAATCTCATTTCTCCCCTTTTCAACAAATGAAAACAAAAAAGAAGAGGGAGAAAGGAATGTTTGCTTCTACTGCACCACCCGCTATGTTTTCCAGCAGTAAACAGTGGGTCTCTGCCCACCGGGAGGTTACAATCTATGATGGTGAGGATAGAGAGTATATACTTTGTGGAGGTTGTCAATGAACATTTCTCTCTCTGTGTGTATGTGTACCTTGAAAGTCCCGTTCCCCCTGCTGCGCACTAAAAATCATACATTTATACTTTTGTCTTCAGAACAATGAGAAATCTTGATCTACATTTTGTGAGTGTGGAGGGGAAGAAATTCCCCTCTTTCTTAATCCCATTAACGAACACCTTCGTATCCTCATCCACGGCACAGGCCTTTGCCAGGCACTCTTCTGGTGGCATTTTTAAATTTGGGAAGAGGTCAAAACAGGGGCAGGAGAATGCGTTGGCATTCTTAAAGGACTAGCCAGGCCGTACGGCAATGTAAATTGACATGTGAAGGAGAACCCCGGCTTGGTTTTTCTCTCTCCCCTCGAGCGTCTCGGTTCGAACTCTGCCTGACTCATGGCAAACATCTCGCGGAGAAAGTGGACACGGAACCTTTCCGCGCATAGGAGCGAGTGAACTTTCACAAGCCTCCCTCGTCCCCGTCCCCCCCGGAGAGCTGTAAACACAAAATTAGGCGTTCGTTCCTGGAGCGAATTTCGTGGATTCCCCAAAGACGAGAGGTGATGGTTGGGAAAGAGGTCGTAACTTCGCCGTCTTGTGCAAACACACACACACACACACACACACACACAGACTGTCAGTCTGGTCGAAGAACAGGAAGTTTACACTTCCTCTTCAGGGTGAGAAATTTGTCCGAGGAGGCGTTGTTTTTCGAGAGCGCATGATGCGAAGCCAGGCCAAGAAAAACTCCTGCCGCTGTCGGGACGGCTGGACACCCTTAAGCTGAACAAATTGTCCCGGAAAACAGTTCCTTCTCATACTTACCCACGAGAATCTGGAAGGAAACCTAATGCTGAGGCAGTGTGTCGGCTCCGTCCTGACACGACACCTGAGTTCGAGGACAGTCGTGCATGGCTGGGCAATTTTGACCAAGGAGCCCTCCTAGACATCCCGTTTCCTGAGGGATTATGGCTTTCCCCTCTTTCCCTCCAAAAGCAACGGGAGAAGGAGTGTAGAATTCTCAAAAATATTGCTGTTATCGCCGCACAGGAACATGCCCCACGGAGAACATGCAAACTCCCTTTCTGGAAGGTCTCCGTTTTGACCACGCGCACAAGGACATTTCGATCTGGCCTTTCCGCCCGGGAGTTAAGAGTACTCTGGCTGAGAATGATGGGAGCTGGAGTTGAACACTCTTGCAGGTTGGGGAATGGCGCTACCTTTGCCACACAAGTGCCACCTTAAGAGGCATTCCGCCATCTTTCTTTGCCACACAAGTGCCACCTTAAAAAGAGGCATTCCGCCATCTTTGCCACATAGGTGCCACCTTAAAAAGAGGCATTCTGCCATCTTTGCTACACAGGCACTACTTTAAGAGGCACTCCACCATCTTTGCCACACAGGTGCCACCTTAAAAAGAGGCATTCTGCCATCTTTGCCACACAGCTGCCACCTTAAGAGGCATTCCACCATCTTTGCCACGTAGGACGGAAGTCCCTTTTAAGCTGACTGCTTAGGATACCCAGATACCTCTCCTTTCTTCAGCATTTATTATTAGCAATATCAAAAGTGGGCAAAACGTGGGCCGCACGCCGCGTGGGGCACCCCCTCCCCGCCCCAGCCTTCAGCGCACCATTGCCGGGAAGCAATTGCAGGAGCGTAATCCCAACGGAAGCTCATTTAACGTCTAGCTGCTCGATGCTGAACAAGCTTCTGCCAGGATTAGGTTCCTCCTTCCACTCCCAGGTGATGCTGCAATTTGCCAGCGGACGGGAAACCACGACACCGAGGGGTTCTCCCCTCCCTGTTCTTTAATTCCACTGAAGAGTTCTGGCACGGTCCGGGGACTGATCTCCAAACACCTGGGCTGGTTCGAGAGAATTCCTTCTACTCGCTGAGGTCAAGAGGCTCCGATTAATTCCCTTGGCCCACCCCCTCGCTAAATCAAGCGGCCTCGTACCTTATAACTCCGTGGGTCCGCTGCAGAATCCAAGTGGGGGGAAACACAGGAGTGGGGAGGATGTAGGTACGAGAATGGCGTCAGAACCCGTGACATTTAGACCATGTTGACGTGTCCTTTCTCAGCATCCCGCTCGTAGGATCACATGATTTCTTGGGGGGGGGGGGGCGGAATCTAAACCTCTGGTTTCTTTTCTTCAAAAGTCCCAAGGCCCCTTTGAGTTGAGGGAGGCGGGGGGGTGTGATGAAGAGAGAATTTGCTGGCCCTAAACGGCCCAAGGATCTGTCTCGTCTGAAAGTCACATGGCCACACCTCGAGAAAAATGTGACAGCCAGGGTGGCAAAGTCAGGCTAAAGTGTTATTTTGGGAAGACCTGGGTTCAAATTCCCACTCACGGTCTCTTAACCCAGGGATAGCACGCACGGACAGGATAGCACGTGTGGAAATTCCCTATCCACCAGCAAGCTTCTTTTGCTCTTATCTACAATCACTGAGAGGAGATAAGAAAGTACCTAAAGGCGGTTTGCCTTGGCATTATATTAATTGACCCTCTTTAAGTGCGAGGGCTGAATTGCATTCCAGAGACGCTCTCGGGAGCCAGTAGTGGGCGGAGCTGAAAGTAAAGGGGGCGGGGCATGAACTTCTGCACCCCAACTGTATAGAGGTGCTGCAAAGACTTTGAGCTGTGTTGCTGCATGGAACCAAAGTCTGCATTCTCGACCAAGGACTCGGCTTAGCCTACCTCACAGAACTGTGGTGAGAATCCAAGAGCTCTGAACTCCTTGGAGGAAGGATGGCAAATTAGATACCTTATGGAAGGCCCCACCCTCTTACGCTGGCACGTTTGGCTGAGTGCCTCTCTGAGCACACGCAGAGTGCCTTCCCGTCCCATGTGGGAGGCAATGTTTCTGAGACAGACGGACAGACAGACAAGTTGACTCTCTGAGCACACGCAGAGTGCCTTCCCGTCCCAAGTGGGAGGCAACATTTTTGAGACAGACAGACAGACAGGCAGGCAGCCAGACAAGTTAACTGTGCTTCTAATCCTAGTGAGTTGCCTTTCCTAAGAACTAAATAAAGCCCTCTGTGGTCAGATCGGCGGTCGATGTCCCCAGTATCCTGTTTCCAACCGTGGACAGTCGGATACCTCCATGACGTCCACCAACAGGACACGGAAACATCATTGCCACCCCTGCGGAATATCCTTGCCAGCAACTGGTGCTCTTGAGATAGACTGAACAGGGGGCTTCTATTTAGCTGCTACGGCTAGACGCCCCTTCAACAAATTGGCCCAGGCCATTCAAAGCTGAGCTAATGGCTGCTGTTGCGTTTTTGCCCCAGTGATTCCCACAGGTTAACTTTGCACCAGGTGAGGAAGGCTGTGGCATGTCTTCCTTTTAGCTGATGCCTACGAGGCCACTCGGAATAAGCCCCACTGAATTCAATGGTACTTGCTTCTGAGTAGACTTGTCCAGGATTGAGCCAGGAGTCTTTGTTGAGGGTAAGGTGACCCTATGGAAAAGAGGACCGGGCTCCTGTATCTTTAACAGTTGCATAGAAAAGGGAATTTCAGCAGCTGTCATTTGTATGCAAGTGACACCTGGTGGCAATCCCCTCTTCATCACAACAATTAAAGCTGCAGGAGCCCTGCCCTCTTGACCAGATCCAAAACAGATGCCACTCACACGTCTCCAAAAGAAGACGACAGAAGTGGAGGTAGATTTGCATAAAATTTCCCTATGTTAATTGCTACAGGGCGATTCAAATGTGGAAATGGTAATTATCATTTCAAATTTAGAAATAGTGGCAAGAATTGGAGGTGTGTGCTGTTTTAATGGGTTGGGTGCTGTTTATTTCGTTTACTGTTGTGTTTTAATGGGGCTTTTAATTTATTTGTTTTTATTTTATGTTTTAATTAAGGTTTGCATTTTACTGTTAGCTGACTTGTTGCTTTTAAAGCAATCCTTTTTAATGCAATTTTATCATTCGTTTTTGCTTTTATTGCATGTGTCGCCTTGAGAGCATCAGCTATAAAGTGACTCATAAATTGGATTATTATTATTATTATTATTATTATTATTATTATTATTATTAATTTCTCTTTTCTCTCTCATGGTGGTTTTTCTAGACAGACATGATGGGCTTTGCCAAGTCATGCTGTCTTTTACTGATTCAAGAATTTCCTGACAATTGAGCATTTTTAAAATATGACTGCTTTCTGTGTGGATGTATTTTGGTAGGCTCAGTTTCCAAAGGCTTTTTGTGTAGTTTTTTGATGTGATGCCAGTGACTGATATGACTAGTGGAATAACTGTGAACTTTTCCTCTTGCCGTAGTTCTTTAACTTCCATAGTCAATAGCGTATATTTTCCTCTTCTACATTTTTGTCATTATGTATTGCTATGTCGATGAGATAAGTGTGTTTTTCTTTTTTTTCTATAACTATTATGTCTGGTCAGTTTCAAGGTTATTATTATATAATAAATGATTTTTATTATTATCATCAATAATATCAATAATGCACCATTTTGGTGGCAAGATCCTAATAAAATGAATGAATAAATAAGTAAAAATATAATATGATTTAAATATAAATACAATGCATCTTCCAGTAATTGGGAAGGGTTTGACCAACTTTTCCGCACATCTGTTCCACCTGCTATCCAGGTGCTAAGAGTGCTTCCTCTGTTCCCTCTTTTTTGGGTTCCTTATCTTCAAATTAGATTTGGACCAGACACTTTTTTAAATAGAGGACACCTTCATACAAAGAATTGTCTTGTGATGGCCATTCAAACACAAAAGCCTTCTCTAAAGTAGGGCATGCGGCCACCCTGATTTCCGTCTGCACCAGACGTCTCTCTGTAAATATTATGCATCCATAAATAACAAGCTCAATCAGTATTTTTTTAAAAAAAATGCAAACAATTCACATAGTTTGAAGTCAAACTGCAATCTTCACTCTTTCCAGCGTTCCTCCCCCCCCCACTCCAAAAAAATTATGTGTTTGTTGATTTTGGCCCCTTTCCCTTTTCTAAAGATGACCCAGAGTGTCGTGATAGCCCAAATGAGAAGGGATGTCCATTATGTTTTACAGAACTGTAAATGTCCGGGGATTAGGGGACGTTTCCATTTAAATAAACACGGGAGTTAAATATATGCTTATTATGACTAGGAACGCTAAAAGGCACGTGGCCGCCCTTTCGGAGATTCATTAATCTCGAAGATTTCTCCCCTACCACATCTGCAGTGTTTGAGGCGGCTTCCGAAATGTAAAATAACAGTAATGACTCCCCCCTTTTTTCTTGAGAGTGTCAGAGAAAGAGAGAGAGAGAGAGAAAGAGAGATGTGTAAAATTTGAATGTTATGAATTTGATCTCTCAAATAATCGCAGCTGACAGAAAAACCATTGTCGTCATCATCTTCTTCTTCATCATCTTCATCATCATCATCATCATCATCTAGCTCTCTTTTCTCATTTGTGGAGTTTTTTGCCAAGTCCTGCTGTTTTTTACTGATTCAGGAATTTACTGACTAATTGAGCCTGTTTTAAGTATGACGGCTTTCTGGAGGTCGGCGTGGATGTATTTTGGTAGGCCCAGTTTCTGAAGGTGTTCTGTAAAAATAATAATAATAATTATGTGATGCCGCTGACAAACAGAATAATTGTAACCTTTTCCTGTTGCCATAGTTCTTTAACTTCCATAGCCAGTGGTGCATCTATTTCTCTCTTTTCCTCTTCCTTTTCTACAACATTTTTGTTATTAGGTATTGCTATGTCGATGAGATACGTGTGTTTTCCCTTTTTGTCTATAACTGTTGTGTCAGCTCGGTTGCAGGGTATTGTCTTGTCCGTATGAATGGTTCTGTCCCAGTATATTTTATGATCTGCATTTACCAAGATTGTTTCGGATGAGTATGTACAGTATAGTGTAGGTTGTTGGATGAAGTTGAATTTGATGGCCAGTGGTTGATGAATTATTTCTGCAGCTGTATTGTGCCTGTCTGTATAGTCCATTCCTGCCAGAATGTTACATCCTCTTGTTACATGGTCTATTATTGCTTGGATGACATTTCCTACATAAATCTGTTGTTACACTGTTATCTCTTATGATGTGTTTTTGGTAGTTCTTGGTTGCTATAACTTGATCCTGTATAGCTATTAGGAATCTTTCTGTTTCAGGAAATAGCTCACCCTTCCTGAGCCATTCGTAGGATTGTTCTTTGTTTATTTGTGGGTTCAGTATCATGTGGTAGCTCAGCTAGAAACCCACTCGTCCTGTTCCCCAAATGAAAAACCAAAGGGCAGTTACGTAACCAACAAGGTCTTGTGTCCATGTAAAACAGGGGCATTGAAACTCAGGCCACGGGCGAAATCCGGCTTGCTTTGGATCCCTAATCCGTCCCTTTGGAATGAAAATATTGTGCCCCCGGTTATTAAAAATAATAATGCTCCATTGGCATCATCACAACCGAGTACCGGATACGGTGCGGCACAGGAATCGTAGCGTGCCCTCTGTCTTCCTCAACCTGTCTCTGTGGCTCACCTTGTGGCGTGTCCTCTCTTCTCCCCTTGGCTGCTTAGCAAAAGCGATTTCCCCTCCCCTGTGTGGGACTTGAACCCTTGTCCCAGGAGAGCTGTGTTTGCTCTTAGCAGGTATCCTGCCTGCTGAGCTCTGTGCGTTCTCTGTTGCATGCCTCTTCTCCTTCCTCCTTTTTGTGCGGGTTGTGCTCACCAAACAGCCGTTGCGTGTGGCGTGCGGGGATTCGAACCCCTGTCTGTAGGGGTGCCTCAGGCCTTGTGTTACCGGGCCATTGCTTGCTGTGCCATCGGGGATGATGACGTGGGCAAGCGCTGTGGCGGCCTTTTGCCTGTGGCAGCACCAGGATGGGCACAAGGGGTGTGTCCTCACTGCTGTCAGTTCATTGGCTGCCTCTGTATGTGTGGGTGACACCCCCAGAGTTCCTGATTGGTGGGCTATGGGGGGATTTCATGAACACATTGTGCGTCACGTCTGCCATTTTATGCCGCGTTTGTATTTCCCGGTTGTATGTTTTTGCTCTCTGCTCATCTGAGATGTTGTCAATTCTGCCGGCGTAACAGTGGTGTCAGAGAAATCAAAATAACTTTAGATTTCCATGAATCCGAGCCATGGGTTAATCAGCGTGCCCGTTTCCCCTGAGTTGCATGGATTCGGTAGACTTGCAAACTTTTTATTTAAAAAATCAGAATTTTGCGTAAATTTAGTCACAGAAAAACCTGTTTTTTAAAAAAAACCAGCTGAAACTGCACAGTTTCACCATAAGCATGAAAAATCATATTTTTGGGGTGGGGAGAGCTGCACATTTAGGGGGATTTGTGCTTTTGAGGGGTTTCAGAATTTTCACAAGAGCGAATCTGAACAAATGCAAATTTGCGCAAATTCAGGCAATGAAGGAAAAACCCAATTCTGTGAACGAGCGGTCCACTGAATTCAAAATCCGCAAAAGACAGATGAAACTGAGTTTTAAAAAATCTGCATATTCCTCATCTCTGATCCCAGCATACTATTTCTATAGGATCACGGTATTGACCATATTACAGATGGTCAGCTTGCAATCGCAAATAAAACTTGATTAAAATGATAATGAAACAAGCGCATTAAAAACACACACAATTAAAATACATCATTTCCTTCCTGACTTTCTTCAAAGCCAAACCTATTTGTCTGTCTCACATTCCCAGCCCCCCTTTGACCGGCATCATCGGCGGCATGATCATCATCATCATCATTTTATTATTATATAACAAGGGAAGGCCCCAAATCTGGCCATTTTAATTATTTTTATCACCTTTGCTGCCACCTTTTCCTCCTCCTCCTGCACCAGCTGTTTAAAACACCAATAATGAAGAGGGTAAAAAATCAACAACTCACAACTGCAGCCTGCAGCCGTTTCAAACGAAAAGAATAAATGTTTCCGACACCTCGGAAATGTGGTTTCACTTTCCACCGTTCCTTAACACCTGATCAGTAAATGGATGCCCCCCCCCTTTTCTTCCCTAAAACGAGAAAGCAATAACCCCTCTCGCAGATATATACGAGGACGGGAATAAGTGTTTTGCAGGCATCTCCTCTTCTCTCTCCATCCTCCCACTGTTTTACGTTTCCAATTTGAAAATGTCACACCTTTCGCTTTTAAAACACATGTTTGGGTCTGTGCCTGTGGGGCGGGAGAGGAGCGAGAGGGAGGCCTATTCCTCCGAAAACACGTCCTTTCCCCGCTGTGCCGAAGGCACGTCTGTTTTCACCGCGGGCCGGCGGGCGTTAGCAGGGTTGCGTTCAGACGGGGCGCGTGTCTTGTCTCTCTGCAAACCTTGGCTCCGGGGATTGGGACCGCCAAACAGAAGGCACATCTTTGAGCAGGGTAGCAACGCTTGCCATCTTTCTAGGGGGAGGTCTTCGCGAGGTGAAAATGAAGCCACGAACTCATTTATTTCGTCTCACCATCGCCTGTAGTCAAACACATTTGCCGGGGCACAAACTTATCGTCACTGTAAATGCAGAAATAAAAGAGGGGAATCACGTAAGTTGCGCCAACATCTCCCTGCACCCCCCAAAAAAACTCTAATATATACAACACCCACATATTCTGCCTCTGCAATGGTCAGCTACCATGGGGGGGGAAATGTTATAATGTCACGATATGCAGTGAGTTCTATAAAAGATTATGGAGAAGGTACCAGGGCTGTGGATTCTTCTTCTTCTTCTTCTTCTTCTATACCGCCCCATAGCCAAAGCTCTCTGGGCAGTTTTCATAAGATCAAAACGATTAAAAGCGATATACAAAACTTTAAACCATAAAAACTTACAGTATACACAAGAACATACTTCTAAAAACAACTATAAGCTGTCAGCCGAAGCTAGAAACAGATCCGGGATCAGTTCAGCTCAGCACATTCTGCTAAATGTCAGGAAAAGGGAAAAGTCTTGACCTGGCGCCAAAAAGATAGCAACGTTGGCGCCAGGTGGGCCTTGTCAGCAAGATCATTCCATAATTGGGGGGGCCACCACCGAAAAGGCCCTCTCCCTTGTGTTTCTGTCTTTCGAGCTTCCCTCGGTGTAGGCACTTGGAGGAGGACCTTAGATGTGGAGCGTGGTGTACAGGTAGGTTCAAGTCGGGGAAGGCGTTCCGTCAGGTATTGTGGTCCCAAGCCGTGGAAGGCTTTCAAGGTGAGAACCAGCACCTTGAATCGGGGTTGGAAACATACAGGCAGCCAACGCGAGCGGGCCAGAATGGGTGTGATATGTTCAAACCTCCTGGTTCCTGTTATCAATCTGGCCGCTGCACCTTGCACAAGTGCCGTTTTTGGGGTGCCGGAATGCCGTGTTGAGGAATGATTCGTCCTGCCCATGAAAAAAATCCTCCCCCACCTGTCTGATAACAGGATCAAGCAGCAATTGCTCCTCACCCTTGGAAGGGGGGGGGGAAAGGACCCTTCTCTCTTTCTCCTTCGTTTCCCTCCCCAACACTCGTATTTTTCCGACGTTGGCAGAGGGACGCTTCTGACGCTGTGAGTCCGAACTGGCAAGATAGAGGGACGTCGAAAAGGAAAGCGAACGGGTGGGTGGTAGGGAAGCCAACCCACACCTGCCCCCTTGAACCTTGATCAGCCGAGGGCATACTGTGTAGAATTAATCTTAGACCCTGGGTTCTCAGATGTCCCAGCAGACCGAACGAATTACCTTCATATTGGGTTGGCCTTTGCTTGAGTGGTACCAGATGTTCAGGGTTTTCTCCTTGCTCCCTTCCCTCCAAAGGCCCAATTAGTGTTTGCAAAGGCCATGGGGTCTACTCAACGGAGAGAGGGGGAAAGGGGGGGCTCTCGGGCTGTCTCGGACAGAGCGAGAGAACCAAGATGGCTGCTGCTGGCGCCGCCAGCAAACAGGACGAAAGAGCATTTGCGCAAAACGTGCCCAGGCCAATTGCAAGGGATAAATGAGGGGGTGCAGAAACGCCGGCCAGCCCTCCCAGGGTCCCAATTTGGCCTCCCGACCCCAAATATTCACAGCCTCCTTTCCCATGACCACTGATCATTTGGTGTTTTGGTGGTGTTCCCCCCCCACACACATTTAAAAAAAGGCTGAAATGTTTCTCTTAAGGTTCAGTAAGGGGTATAAGCTAAAACCTATTGGCACTGTTGGGTTTTTGGCTCCGCCTTTTTTGCCTGTGGCCACGCCTACCCTTGGAATGCGGCCCCCTGGAATTCAGCCCTGGGGATGAAAAAGGTTCGACACCCCTGACATAGATCCAAATTTGGAAACAGGGGCCATACTTGAAGTAGAAATACAAAAGATTTCACCACAGCAGGGAAGACGGTAACCAGGTGAGAAGTATGATTGCTCAGTCTTCTGTCCAGGTGTTCTTACATGTGTCGCCCTTACTCTTTCTTTTTTGGGTTCTTCATCTTCAAGCCAGACTTGGGCTGGTCAGCTGTTCAGACAGGAGAGGCCTTCAAAGAGAGGACTACCTGCTGTCCAGGAGGAATGTGTCCACCGTACCTGCAGGGCATGGAATAATGGGCTCAAGTTACAGGGAGCCAGATTCCGCTGGACATCAGGAAAAACGTCCTGACTGTTAGAGCGGTATGACAAAACATCAGGAAAAATATCCTGACTGTTAGAGCAGTATGACAATGGAACCCATGACCTAGGGAGGTGGTGGGCTCTCCCACACTGGAGCCTTCAGTCAAGGATGCTTGAAGGTGGATTCCTGCATTGAGCAGGGGGTTGGACTCGATGGCCTTAGAGTGTCTCCTGCTCCTCTTCCTCGCTGCCACTGTTGTCTGGGCGAGAGGCAAGGTGAACAAGCAGGTTGCCATAGAGAAAAGGAAGAGAAACTCCAGGGGCCTCTTGTCCTGACGGGGCGCATTCCCTGGGCATGTGCCGACCCTTGACGCTGCCTCTGAAGACGAATCCGAGAGTATGATGCTTTTATGCGTCCATCTTTCCGCGTTAAGTGTCGCTTGAAAAGCGTCGGGGGGGACACATGCAGGAATCCTTCGACATCCGCGCTCCGTTACTCGCATCGAAGTCTTGTCGTAAACTGCTCCCCCGCCCCCTACTACTGCACACACGTTTCTCTACGCCCATCCTAAAAGTGGGAGCCCCCCCCACAAGACAACACCTTGACTCTGCCCCAAAGAGAAAGTGTGTCAGGCAGCGCCATCTGGTGGCACTAGCCCAAAGGACACCCTAGATCCCTCTCCCTTGCAAAGAGTATGCTGCACGTGGATTTCAGAAAGGAAATGGCATGAAAGGATTCATTTATCCGTGTAAAATATTTGTAAGCCGCCTTCTATGGTTAAACCAATAAGTCCATTTGACGCCAGTCCTTTTCCAGCTTCACTGGCTGCCAGTCCAGGTCCGATTCAAAGTACTGGTATTAACATCTGAAGCCCTAAACGGCTTGGGGCCAGGTTACCTGAAGGAACGCCTCCTCCCCTATGTACCTGCCCGGACCCTAAGGTCATCCTCAGGGGTCCTTCTCCGTGAGCCCCTGCCAAAGGAAGTGAGGCAGGTGGCTACCAGGAGCAGGGCCTTCTCTGCTGTGGCACCCCGGCTGTGGAACGAGCTCCCCGGAGAGGTTCACCTAGCGCCTATATTGTATTTTTTCCTGAGCAAGGTGAAGACCTTTTATTTTCCCAGTATTTTAGCATCCTACTCCTTTAGCTGTTTTAAATCTGTATGTTAAATCTCTGCGTTTCTGCTCTTTTTTTTCTGGTTGTGTTTTTATATCATGGTTTTAAGCTTCCGTACTTTAGATTTTATACTGTACTTTAAGGTTTTAATTTTTGTGGACTTCCCAGAGTGCTTTGGCTTTCGAGCGGTATAGAAATGGAAGAAATGACATAAATAATAAAAATAAACCTTCACAATGTGGCTTCCAATACAACAGGTTGGATTCAGACATGTCTGTACATAGAGTAGCCCCATTGAAATTGTTAGGACTCACTTAGTTACACCCAAGTTACATCTCATTGATTTCAATGGGTCTACTCTGCGTAGGACTAAGTCTGGATCTAACCCATCTAGTTACAATATATAAACAGTGACATTTTTAAAAACAAACGAACCCATAAACACCTTAAAATAACATTAATAATGAATCATAGAATAGTAGAGTTGGAAGGGGCCTATAAGGCCATGGAGTCCAACCCCCTGCTCAATGCAGGGAATAAGAGCCCATGATAACTAGGAATAGATAAATATGTCCATTTTGACTTCTGTTTCTCATTTTTCTTGAAACTTTCAGAATTCTTCCAGCCATAGATTTGGTTCATCCTGAAACTCAGAATATTTTTTTTCCTGGTTTGCTTGAAAATGGATGCACCTACATCAGCCTTCCTCAACCTGGGGCGCTCCACATGTGTTGGACTACAACTCCCAGAATGCCCCAGCCAGCTGGCTGCGGCATTCTGGGAGATGCAGTCCAACACATCTGGAGCACCCCAGGTTGAGGAAGGCTGACCTACATGTATTTTTATACACAATTTTGCCTAATGTACACCTTTTTTGTGTACATTAAACACATCTACAACTCCTGGCATTCCCTTGCTCACTGGCCAAAACTTTTAAGCCAAAAGATGCTGGCGTTTTGGCCCCGCCTTTTGTCTCTGGCCCCGCCCCCTTGCTTTGGCCACGCCCACCTCTGGAACGCAGCCCCCGAGAGCTCCGAAATGGAATTTGGATTTCGGGCTGAAAGAGGGTGGAACACAGCCCGGTGTACGCACGTGCCGTTACTGGCCGCACAGGGGACCCGACACTTCGTGTCCGAGATGATTTTGGGGATGTAGCTGATGAGCAAAGAAAGAGTTTGACTTTCCGTCTTTCTTTTTTCTTTCCGCTGCAGACCCGGCCGTTATAACGCCCCAAGACCCCACCCTCCTCATTGGCTCTTCGCTAACAGCCAGCTGTTTTGTCAGCGCTGAATCGGGCCTGAAGGCCCAGGACCTCTACTGGACCCTGAACGGCCGACGGCTCCCGGCAGAGACCTACAAGGTCGTCGGGGCCAACACTTTGACGGTGACCCTTTCGAACCTGAACGGATCTCAGCAACAGTCGGGGGATAATCTCGTCTGCCATAGCAAAGAGGGCAGCGTAATCTTGGCTGGATCGTGTCTCTACGTAGGACGTACGTCTGTCCCCCACTGCCTCGCCGTCCCACGAGGCGGAACGGCAGTACGAAATGCGCCAGTTTGGGTTGCCGCCGGCCAGCCGGACATACCCTTTCCCAAAAGACTCCATTACTTCCCCTCTTGCTGTTCCAACGGCCAATCTGTTCCTTGTACACTGAGTGTGCTCAGTCAACGGGCTTGTTTGTGTTGCGAGGGTCAGGATATTTTGTGCGCTTCTAAAAGCGTTGATTGTTCCCTTTTGGGCATGGAGGGAGCCATTTTGACATTTGGAGAATGGGTTTGCTAGGGCTGTTGAACCTCAGACAGATGAGTCAAATCTGGGCCAATTTTTAATTTCCCCAACTCCTGATTATTTTGAGGGTTTCCCAGCTGTTGCAACATTTCCCGACATTTCAAAATGACTGACTGCAAAGGCATGGGAGTGACGCTGGCAAAATACATTTTCTAGGCGGGTTTGGGAGCAGGGCCTCAATAAACTGCGTAAGCCCCCTCCCTGTGATAAGCTGAAGCAGGATAAATGAGGCAAAATAATCAAATATATGCCAACGAGGTTCGTTAGCAGCGCTGTATATCAGGAGCAAAATCCCGATACTCTCGGTACCGGCTAAATATTGGTCACTATGAAGGTGTTGATAGATGTATTGCTTCTGCATGGAGTGGAGAAAATGGACAGGGAGACATTTTTCTCCCTCTCTGAAAATACAAGAAGCGAAAGAGTGTGAAGAAGTCCTTAATTTGATCTGTCCTGAATCTCCCACCCATCATCCCATGAAGCTGATGGCTGGGAGATTCAGGACAGATCAAATTAAGGACTTCTTCACACAGCGCAGAATTAAACTATGGAACTCACTACCACAAGATGTGGTGATGGCCATCAATTTGGATGGCTTTAGGTTATCCATGGCTACGAGCCCTGATGGTTACGTGCCACCTCCAGTATCCGAGGCTGTAAGCCTTGCGTGCACCAGTTGCTGGGGAACATGGGCGGGAGGGTGCTGTTGCACCGTGTCCTGCTTTGTTGGTCTCTGGTCGACAGCTGGTTGGCCACTGTGTGAACCAAGTGCTGGACTAGATGGACCCTCGGTCTGATCCAGCAGGGCGCTTCTGATGATCTTAAAAGGCAAACTCAGGGGATTTATTCTACATCACTCCATTGATTTCAAGAAAGGTGAGGGAAGAAGTCTTCTGCCAAAAGAATCCAGGAGTTGGTGGGGAGGGGGCAACAGAGTTCAGAGTTCAGGGGGGGGGGCAAGAAAAGTCAGAATCTGTAGTGCGGACCACGAAAAGTCAGAATGAAGAGAGCGGCAGGTGTTCCCAACTTTTTGTGACTGGTCATGCCGTCCGCATCAATTTGTGGTGGTGCCTGGCACCGTTTTTCAAAGTGTCAAAGGTGTCCGCAGATCCCAAAAGGTTGTCTGACCCTGTTTTATAGGATATGGTAGGTGATGGTGGTAACTTTCTAAGAAGGGAGGCCGGAGTGGATGCGATCGTGAGGTGAGGGGGTTAAATGCTTCTCTGCTTGCCCCGTTTCCACACGGACACAAACTATTTATTCTTCTAATTGTAACGATCCATTTATTCTTCGCATGGTCACGTCCCTGTCTGTTCAGTCCAGGGCTCTGGGGCCTTTAGAGGCTAAATTCTTCTTTTTTCTCTCTCGTCTTGGGAGTTGGTTACCAGACCCTCCCGGGCCCCATCTTTCC
This sequence comes from Elgaria multicarinata webbii, assembly GCF_023053635.1. Lineage (NCBI taxonomy): Eukaryota > Metazoa > Chordata > Lepidosauria > Squamata > Anguidae > Elgaria > Elgaria multicarinata. The sequence goes on along the minus strand of NC_086193.1, from coordinate 12,874,252 downwards.
ATCGCCTTCGATGGGAGGAATACGGTCCTCCAAGAGATGAAAGCCCTTTTGGCTTTGCGAAATTACAGTTGTCCGAATCAATATTCGTAAAGATGTTTATCGCGGGCTATTTTTAAGATCCCCTCGGCGAGAGTTTCAGAAACTTCGGATGGGAACGGCAAAACTTCCCGCCCCGTATCCACCGCCCTCGCCGTTGCTACCCAAAGGAAAACTGCAGGGCACGCTTGAAGTTTTCTTTTGCATTGCCAAATGAGGGAGGCGTTACTGCCATTAAAAGCAAAAAACAGATTAACTCTTAGTTTTCAGTGGTTTGGGGGGCGTTTGTGTTTTCCTCTTAACAGCACGCTCTGATTACCGATATATAAATGTATGTGTGTTTACATCCTCCAGTGAAACCAGAGAAGCCAACCAACATCTCGTGCTGGTCCAAGAACCTGAAAGATCTCACCTGCCGATGGGTCCCGGGAACGGAAGGCGAAACTTACCTGCATACCAATTATACCCTTAAGTACAAATTGAGGTAGGCCAGAAGGGCAGGGTGGGAGGGAATATGGAAAGTGCGGGACAGAGCACCCTCCCCTGACCTGGAGCCCTCCAAGTGGGTTGGACCACAACTCCCAGCATCCTGGCTGGAGATTCTGGGCGTTGTGGTCCGAACACATCTGGGGGCACCAGGCTGAGGAAGGCTGAGCTATATCTAGGCTGCATTCCAAGGGGCCGTCAGATTAAGAGTGAATAATATAAGAACATCAGAAGATCCCTGCTGGATCAGACCAAGGGTCCATCTAGTTCAGTTCTCTGTTCACTCAGTCGCCAACCAGGGACCCACAACCAGGACACGGTGCAACAGCACTCTCCCACCCATGTTCCCCTGAAACTGGTGCACACAGGCGGACTGCCTCGAATACTGGAGGTGGCACACAACCATCAGGGCTAGTAGCCATGGAGGGCCTTCTCCTCCAGGAATTTACCCAGCTCCCTTTTAAAGCCATCCAAATGGGTGGCCATCACTACATCTTGTGGCAGTGAGTTCCATATAAACAACCTGGTCACCTCCAGCTGTTTTGGATGACAACTCCCACAATTCCTGACTGCTGGCTGTGCTGCTTGGGGCTGATGGGAGCTGTAGTCCAAAAACATTTCCTACTTCTGATCTGGGGTTCTAGATAAGGCCTCTTCTCCTCTCCCGGCTTTCCCCTGACAATTTGGTATTTTCCCACTTCTGTTGGATTGCCTGTCCTAAGGCTCAGGAGAGTCACTTAGTTACGTCATCAGCCTGCCTGCACTTTAAAATCAGCAAAATGAGAGAGAGGGCCTTTCCCGCAGTGGCCCCTCGCCTCTGGGAGAAGTTGCTGCATGTTCCATCAGGGCAGGCTTTTAGGAAGGCCCTGAAAAAGTACTGTTTCACGTTGGCTCTTCGCTGACGGTGTTTTGTCGGATAAGATTGTAGCTGCAGTTGTAGGCTTTGTTTTCTGCTGGTGTGGGTTGTTTCTTCAGAACGTTTGCTGCCGGGTTTTGCGGCTTTAAACATGGCGGTCCTTGGAACACCGTGAGGAGTGGAGATTCGCACCCACTCCCCAGAATTCTCCCCTCCCCCCCATACACAATTCTGGGACGTAAAAACCCCAGAAGAGCCGCACTGGATCAGACCACAGTCCACTCTTCAGTTCGCACACTGGCCAACCAGATGCCCCGATGGGAAAGCCACAAACAGGACTCGCCAGCTCGTATCCCCCAGCGCGCTGCCTCCGATACTGGAGGCCATCTACAGCCATCATGGCTAGTAGCCTTGAGAATGCATTGCGAAATAGGGTTGTGCTTCCTTTTTAGGTGGTACGGCCGTGACAACACTTGCCTCGAGTATCACACCGCCGGACTGTACTCCTGTCACATCCCCAAGGACTTGGCGCTCTTCACGCCCTACGAGATCTGGGTGGAAGCCTCCAATCAGCTTGGATGGGCTATATCTGAACGAGTCATGCTGGACATCGTCGACGTCGGTAAGCAGCATCCCCTACACTTCTATATAAATACAACCCCCCTATAAAAATCCCCTGTAAATCTCCTCTTCCTCTCTCTATTATTCCCCCACTCCCATCCAACTGGGAGCCATCAAGGGCCGGTTCAGCCATGCCGATTCTCCGAAGCTCCGCTCGTCGCTCATTAACATGCCCGAATTGCACCCGAGTCTGCAATCCCCTCTTGCTTTGCGCAAACAGGAAAATCGCGCAAATTGAGCAGCAACCAAACGGGAGATTTGCGCAGATCCCCCCCCCCAAAATTTGTATATCTAGTATATCACGGCAACTGAAGCTGCAGGAGCCCTGCCCTCTTTTGGATCTGGTCACTCTCGTATATGACAGCAGTTCAAGCTGCAGGAGCCTTGCCCTTGTTTGGATCGGGTCACTCTAGTATATCAGAGCAGTTTAAGCTGCAGGAGCCTTGCCCTCTTTTGGATCTGCTCACTCTAGTATATCAGAGCAGTTTAAGCTGCAGGAGCCTTGCCCTTGTTTGGCTCTGCTCACTTTAGTATATCAGAGCAGTTTAAGCTGCAGGAGCCTTGCCCTCTTTTGGATCTGCTCACTCTAGTATATGACAGCAGTTCAAGCTGCAGGAGCCTTGCCCTTGTTTGGATCCAGTCACTCTAGTATATCAGAGCAGTTCAAGCTGCAGGAGCCCTGCCCTCTTTTGGATCTGGTCACTCTAGTATATGACAGCAGTTAAAGCTGCAGGAGCCCTGCCATCTTTTGCATCTGCTCATTCTAGTATATGAAAGCAGTTAAAGCTGCAAGATCTGGTCACTCTAGCTAAAGAGGGCAGGGCTCCTGCAGCTTTAACTGTTGTGATGAAGAGGGAATTGCTCCCAGTGCTGCACAAATAACACCTGCTGAAATGACCTTTTCAGTACAGCTTTTAAAGATACAGGCGCCCGGTCCTCCTTTTCCTATGGTCACCCCAAGCAAGACAAAAAATCACCCTGGAGTTAGATTGTCACCTGCGCTGTTGCGATTCCGAACTTAGCTGCGCTCTTTGGCGTGTGATGTCACCACCGGGCACCTGTGACATCACACAAAGGGGGGATCGAATGACCTGCTTTGCAGAGCCAAGGAATGTTTGGGGTGGGAGGTGGTGGCGAGCTGGGCTGTCCGTTGCATCCCGAAGGGGAGGAAGGAAGCAGGAGACCCAAGTGGAATTGCTCTTGATCTAATTAGGGGATTTCTCCTGTATTCCTCTCTTCCCCCCCCCCTTCCAGACATCTGTTCCTTCTTAACCCTTTCCCTTTCAGCCTGGCCCCTTGCCAAGGTCAAATCTTGCACACGCTGGCCAAGCCAGTGATAGCACGTGGAGGGACACACAGAGAGAGAGAGAGGGATCCCATGCCCGTAGAAAGAAGATCTCTCCCGTATAAGGCAACGAAGACAGTTGCAAACTTGGTTTCCTCTTACCTCTGTGACGGAAGCCCTGAGCCAAGATCACAGCTTGGGCTCCGGGCATTTTCCTGAGCTGTGCCGGAGAAACAATTCAAGTGCGATCAGGAGGCCACCAACACGCCTGACCGCACAGACGGGGGTGCCCGATGCATCTCTGCTTGATTCCCAGCTCTGGTTTGGTTCCCTTTCAGCTCCTTTACAAAACGCATCACTGGCTTAGGTTGAACCTCTGCCGTTGGGAGGCCCACCCTGGCTGGCCCGTTGAAGGCGCAGCTCCGTCACGGCACACGAGCATTAGAGGGTCTCCGAAAACACGGCAGGTTTTTCCTTCCCCGATTCAGAGAGAGCTCAGAACTCATGAACCAATTCCGAGCTGAGGGCGCTGCCGTCTGCATTTTGACCATGCCTCCAGTTCCTTCAATAACTGTTTTCCAGGATTCTGACTTTTTAAATTATACACACCTCCCCACCCATTTTGCTCCCCATAGTCACAACGGATCCGCCCTCGGATGTCCACGTGAGCCGCGTTGGAGACTTAGAGGATCAACTAAGTGTCCGGTGGAGTGCCCCTCCGGCCCTCAAGGACTTCCTCTTCCAGGCCAAATATCAGATCCAGTACCGGGTCGAGGACAGCTCGGAGTGGAAGGTGAGATGCCGTCGCCGCTGTGCACATTCATTCCCATGTGCGGTTCAACCTCTCTGTGACGCCTTCCTTTTTCTTTCTCGTATTCCTTTGGCCCTTTTCTTTTCTTTTCTTCGTGGGTGGGGCCAAAGGCAGGAGAGCCTTAGGCCAAAATAACAAAAAATATCTGAATCTTTTAGCTTAAAGCTGTTATTAGAACATAAGATCCCTGATGCTGGATCTCACCAAGGGTCCATCTAGTCCAGCGCTCTGCTCACACAGTGGACAACCAGCTGTCGACCAGGGACCCACAAAGCAGGACATGAATGCAACAGCACCCTCCCGCCCATGTTCCCCAGCGACTGGTGCACACTGGCTTACTGCCTCGGATACTGGAGGTAGCACAGAGCCATCAAGGCTAGCAGCCATGGATAGCCTTCTCCTCCAGGAATTCATCCAACCCCCTTTGAAAGCCATCCAAATTGGTGGCCATCACTACATCTTGTGGCAGTGAGTTCCATAATTTAACTGTGTAAATAAGTGTTCCTTCGTTCTGTCCTGAATCTCCCACCCATCAGCTTCATGAGATGACCCCACTGGGTTCTAGTATTATGGGAGAGGGAGAAAAATGTCTCCCTGTCCATGTTCTCCTCACCGTGTATCTTTTTGAACACCTCTGTCCTGTCTCCCGTCAGCCTCCTCTTCTCCAAGTTAAACAATCCCAGCTGTTGTAACCTTCCCTCCTAGGGGAGATGCTCCAGCCCCCTGGATCATTTTAATTGCATAACGAAATAAAGAGAGAAGAGTATTTTGGTGGACTGCAGGGACTTCAAGATGCTTCACTGGTGCGCCGTTTTACCAACGCGCAGGTGCGCAGCTGCGCAACAGTGAGACACGACACAGAAGGAACCGTCATGAAATCACACGTGGAATCTCACCACAATTTGGTGGCGGTTCTTTTTAGCAAACTTTTATCCAGGCAGACCCCCATACCAGGAGGGAAAGGAACTTGCAAACAGACAGGATTTCGGAGTTGCCACGCCTGCTCCATTTCTGGAATTTATTTCCGGAATTCTAGTTAAACCAGAATTCTGGAGTGTGGGAGGCAGGGGAGAAGGAACCTAAGGAAAAAGAAAGGGATGTATAGGTTGGGGGGGATGCAGTTCCAGGGCTCCCCCTGCAATAACTGGAGCAATGATGTCATTTGGTGGGATGCCAACAAGCGAATGAGGTCATATCATTTTGGGGTGTCACTTTAGAATGGAGGATCCCAAACAATTCCACAGAGGCAGTGCCCGTTCCAGGTTTTGGGGCAAGTGAGTCTACCTTCTCACCACCACAATCACCAGCTGCTTTTGCTCCACCTCTTACTCATCATTGATCCCACTCGCTTGCTTGACGGGTAGAAAGCCAGAGGGTCAAGTAGGTCGTGGGGTCTCCTCCAACGCCTCCTCCCCACCAGAGTTGCCTGGTTCAGAGCGAAAGGAAGGTTGCGATGATCAAGGGGGGAGGAGGGACGTCTGGGGATGCCCAATCATGTCTACCCTTAATGCCACTGCTATCCAATGCCTGGATGCTTCCTTTCTTTTCTTTGATGGAGCCCCTACTTCATGCTTGCAGTTTACATATGGGAACAGTGCTTTGCAAGACACGTTAAAAGTTAAAGGCCGTGTTTCAACTCGCTGGTGCTCTTCGGCTAAAGCTCACTGCATTTGGCAAGTTGAACCTCTGTAGTCAGCAGCCCCGTATTCAACGGAGCTTTCTCCCAGGTAACTGTGCTCATGGGTGCGGTCAGGCCCCCGTAAACCGAATTGTGAGATTCATCTTCGCGGTTTGTTCGTTTGGGGTCTGGATCGACGGGCGGGAACTCACTTCAAGGAATGAACGCCCTTCTGCTTTCTTTCGGCAGGTTGTGGACAACGTGGGTAATCAAACGTCCTGCCGTCTGGCCGGGCTGAGGCCTGGCACGGTTTACTTTGTCCAGGTTCGCTGCAATCCGTTTGGCATCTACGGTTCGAAGAAAGCAGGCATCTGGAGCGACTGGAGCAACCCCACAGCGGCCTCCACGCCTCGGAACGGTGAGCCGGCCAAAGTTTGCCATCTGCGCCCTCCCTTTGTCAGCAAGGACCCAGAAAGTGGGGTTCACGTGCTCCCCCCTGCCAGGTGCCTGCACTCGCGGTTCCATTCTCAGCGGGCTCCCCAGGCGTCCTTCCAGCCCGGGTCTGCGCCGTCGCCTTCAGAAATCCGAGCAGACGTCCGGAGAAAGCGATTCCGTGACCTGCGCCGTCTTCAGGGAAGGAAACCGAGAGCCTCTGGAGAGATCCTGACCTTGAAGAATGCCTGGCACCTGGATTTCTTGTTCTGGAGCCAGGCTAGAGGCCTTATTTCCCAGCAGGGAAGTCCACGAGCGATTGGCCCTGAACATCGCAACAACTCCTTCACTCCTCCCATGTCGGCTTTCGCATATAACGTCATCCTTTGCAACACCTGACCTAGGGTGGGGGGAATGGCGGCGGTCGGGGTGTGTGTGTGTGTGTGTGTATGTGATTTGCCAGCTTTTCTTTGCACATTTAATTCCACGTTTTCAATGCACACAAGTTTTGTTTGTGGTGTGTGTGTGTTGAAACAACAGCAGGCAGGCAATGTCTTTTTAAAAATGGTCAAACAGGCAACCCAAGAATGGGATTTCCCACCCCCTAAAAACAAAGTGAAGGACTTCTAGGGTTGTACATATCCGTATTTGTTTTATTTTCATTTAAACTTTTATAACCTGCCTTATTTCTAGCCCATTGTGTTAAGCTTTAATTGTTTTAAACGGATGAGCGCTGCCTAGATGGCGTTTTGGCAAAGGTGGCGGTATATAGAGGACGGCAATAATGATAAACGTGTCATGAATTTGTGGAACTCACCACCACATGATGTGAGTGTAGTGATGCTAAAAGCAAAACAACAGTCAAATGAATTCATGGATGGAGATGAGGTCTAATGTTCTCTATTAGCCATGAGAGCAAAAAACCAAACAAAAAACCAGACCTTCATGTTAAGAGGTGGTATAGCTTCCAAACAGAGGTGCTGGTTCCGTTCTATTCAGTCCTGGTTAGGTCTGATCTTGAGGATTGCGTCCAGTTCTGGGCTCCACACTTCAAGAAGGATGCAGACAAGCTGGATTGGGTTCAGAGGAGGGCAACCAGGATGATCAGGGGTCTGGAAACAAAGCCCTATGAAGAGAGACTGAAAGAACTGGGCATGTTTAGCCTGGAGAAGAGAAGACTGAGGGGAGACATGATAGCACTCTTCAAATATTTAAAAGGTTGTCACACAGAGGAGGGCCGGGATCTCTTCTCGATCCTCCCAGAGTGCAGGAGATGGAATAAGGGGCTCAAGCGACAGGAAGCCAGATTCCGGCTGGACATCAGGAAAAACGTCCTGACTGTTTGAGCAGTACGACAATGGAACCAGTGACCTAGGGAGGTGGTAGGCTCTCCCACACTAGAGGCGTTCAAGATGGACAACCATCTGTCAGGGAGGCTTTAGGGTGGATTCCTGCATTGAGCAGGAGGTTGGACTTGATGGCCTTAGAGGCCTCTTTGAACTCTATTATTCTATGTGTCCTACAAGGGTTAGGTGCTGTAGACGGGATCAAATGTGTATTTTGTCCCCGATCTCCATCTCCAGTATACAAAGGTTGATTGAGTTTCTACACTGGGATTCTCATGGAATCGCGCTTTGAGCATTGATACCTTCCGCTTTTCTTCAACCCTCTCTCCCCCTCCCTCCCTCCTTTCTTTCTCTCTTAGGGCGAACACCGGGCGTCTGTGAGCCAAAAAGCGGAGAACACAACAACACGCTCCGCCGGGAACTCAAGCAGTTCTTCGGGTGGATGCGCAAACATGGGAGCTCCTACGGCTGTGCCAACCTGAGCATCAAAATGTACGACCAGTGGCGCGTCTCGTTGCAGAAGTCGCACAAAACACGGAACCAGGTAGGTAAGGATTTCCGCGTTCTCCTCCTTGGAAGGTTGGAGGGTTGTGCATTTACGTTGGGGCTATAAATAAGCCGCTCACCTATGGCGAAGTGGTCAGTGCCTCCAGGCGACCACTCTGCTACCTGCCTACGGTAAAGGAGAAGGGAAGGGAGATTCAACTTTATACTGTGATTAAAAACTGACTTGGATTTACCTGGGCATTTTTGTGAGAACTGTTGAGGAGTAGTAACTTATACTGTGGATACTTGCAAGAGTGAGCTAGTTTCTAAAAAAAAAAAAGTGGCGGAGGTGCTCAGAAACAAGTACTCAGACCCAGGAGCTCTGCCCCAAATCAGTACTTGAGTTAAAAGGGGTTCTAGAGGGATCCGCCTCATTTTTTTAATGACCCCATGAGTCACAGTGGGCCTGAAACTGTGGACCTATGAACACGGTGGGCCTGAGGCTGAAATCCCATGAGCCACAGTGGGCCTAGAACTGTGGTCCTATGAGCCCTGGTGGGCCTGAGGCAGAAATCCCATGAGCCACTGTGCGCCTGAAACTGTAGTTCTATGAGCCACAGTGGGCCTGGAACTGTGGGCCTATGAATATGGTGGGCCTAAGACCAAAGTCCCATGAACCTCTGTGGGCCAGAAACTATAGCCCACGAGCCACAGTGGGGCTGAAACTGAGGCTCTATGAGGTACTGTGGGCCGGAGGCTTGCGGCCACTGTGGGCCACTCTGACCTAGCCCTCTCTCTTCCCAGGTCCTATCCGGCGATAAATCGTAGCGAAACTGTGATGGTGGAACACGGAGTTTTCCGATAGCCAGTGCGGTCGCTGTGCCCAGTTTTCCTTTAGGATGCGCTGAGGAGGCAAAGCGAAGGGGGCAGAGGAAGAAGCAGGAATGCTGTCTGGTGCTGCGTGCCATCGCCCCCTCTGCCAGATGGCAAGGAGCCAGCCTACCACCTATGACCTCTTCCCATCACCAAATAAATCTTAGCTACGTTTCCTTCTTGAGCCCCCGAGAGGAGAACCGTAAACATCCCCGGCTTTTCCCACCTCGTTGCATGGCGATCTTTATAAATGCCACCAGAGGTTTCAGCGGCTACCGGGGGTTATATTTCCCACGCACAACCTTGTCAGCATCGGGGGTCTCCATCCCAGCGCGAAGCAGAAACGACCCCCTCCTTAACACAATAAGAAACGAGGTTTCAGTTCACTCCCAAAATTTGGAAGGGGAGAAGGAAAAAGGGACGAATTTGGCCCCAGAGTTTCACAATCTTCTAATATATATCTGTGTGTGTGTGTGCGAGTGTTCTTTTTAAAATAAATTCTCGATTCGTATGTTTTAGTTATCCTTTCTGGGTTTGTCATATACGCGCCAACGATTCATACCATTCAGATGACACCCGGGTATGCAACAGTTCATCTGCTACCGGGCCAGGTTGAAGGTTGCGGTCCTAGGTGATAAAGCCCTGAACAAGGATACTTTGAGAACTGGTGACAACTTTTCAAGCAGATATTTCCTGCTCGATAACTAAAGTCCAGTTGCTCTTTTATTGATGTTTCCATTTTTATTCTTTGCAGCGTTGTTTTGGATATTTAAATTTGTTGTTCTCTTCTCGGATACCTCTCCATGGGGAGCGGTTTAGAAATCCTGTAATAAATCTATCCATAGTCTTCCGTGGTTGGTCACCAGGGGTCTGGAAACAAAGCCCTCTGAAGAGAGACTGAAAGAACTGGGCATGTTTAGCCTGGAGAAGAGAAGACGGAGGGGAGACATGAGAGCACTTCAAATACTTCAAAGGTTGTCCCACAGAGGAGGGCCAGGATCTCTTCTCGATCCTCCCAGAGTGCAGGACACAGAATAACGGGCTCAAGTTAAAGGAAGCCAGATTCCGGCTGGACATCAGGAAAAACTTCCTGACAGTTAGAGCAGTACGACGATGGAATCAATGCCCTAGGGAGGTTGTGGGCTCTCCCACACTAGAGGCCTTCAAGAGGCAGCTGGACAACCATCTGTCAGGGATGCTTTAGGGTGGATTCCTGCATTGAGCAGGGGGTTGGACTCGATGGCCTTGTAGGCCCCTTCCAACTCTGCTATTCTATGATTCTATGATTCTATGAAATACTTAAAAGGTTGTCACACAGAGGAGGGCCAGGATCTCTTCTTGATCCTCCCAGAGTGCAGGACACGGAATAACGGGCTCAAGTGACAGGAAGCCAGATTCCGGCTGGACATCAGGAAAAACTTCCTGATTGTTAGAGCAGTACGACAGTGGAACCAGTTACCTAGGGAGGTTGTGGGCTCTCCCACACTAGAGGCATTCAAGAAGCAGCTGGATAACCATCTGTCAGGGATGCTGTAGGGTGGATTCCTGCATTGAGGATACTGCAATTTCTGTAAACCGCCCAGGGAGCCCTGGCTATGGGAGCGGTATATAAGTGTAATAAATAAATAAATAAATAAATAAATTGAGCAGGGGGTTGGACTCAATGGCCTTCTAGGCCCCTTCCAACTCTATTATTCTATGATTCTATTCTAGCATCTGAGGTTTAGCGATAGACTCCTTCTGAGCAGAGAGGTCTCATCTAGCTCCCGTGGTGGATAGCCATTGTTGAATCTTATCCTCTGTAAGAAGGTAAGCGGAACCCCGCCGGATCACACTGGCTGGTCAGGGGATACTGGGGTATGTAGTCTGGTGGGCGTCAGGTCAGAAAAGACTTTCAGTTAGACCTAGATGTTTGGGGCTCAGGATTATAATTAGGAACGGGTGGGAAACTTGAATGAATCGGATGAAATGTTCTCGTTCCGGTGCGGTTATCCCTTGCCGGGCGGGTTTATCCCCCGGACAGGCTGGGCCATCCGTTCAAACAAATATCAATAAAACAATCTGCATCAACAAAATGCTTCCCCATGAACACACCCACTCCCCAATGGTTGCACATCCTGTGAAACAGGATTTGGGTCTGGAGCTATGGGGTAAGGGGAACGTACGAGCGTAATCAGCACAGTCAAGAAGGAAACTTGTAAAAAGAAAGAGAGAGAGGCTGCCTTTTTATTCATTGTATTCCAGAATGTAAACAAGCTATTCCCCTCCACCCCACATCACCACCCTTCGACCCACAAAACCAGGCAATGCGAGTCTAGACTCCGAGAGGAGACATCTTTACTGGAGTTGCTCAGAGCGAGACCTGGCTGTCTCAGTGTCGGGCGTGCGGCCAAACGGCACCCAGCGCAGCCCCTCGCCGTGGCGTCAGGCCTGTGTGCGAGGCAGCCACGCCGCAGGTCAGCACGAAAAGACGGGTGGGAAGTGGGCAGGGGAGAGCCGGACCTTGCCGGTGGGGATCGTGTGAGCTCCCCCCACATCTTTCCCCAGACGTGCCCCGTGGGACGTCCTGTCAACCGCTCTCTTCCGAATCGTACTTGAAATCCTGGAGAATTTCGCTGATTGCCTCGATGGTTTGAATTAGCCTGCGTGAGCCGGATGGAAACGATAAATAAAGCAGCATATGGAGCCGATTAGCAGATCCTGCCCCGTCCGCCTCCTTCGCTTGTTTATGAAACGCTACGAGAGAGGCAAGCCTGGCGACGGGACGGGGCGGAGGGGAGAACTCAACCATTTCAAAGTCCCAGCGATGCACACCCTATGAGCCCTCTTCTTCCCCAAAACCCGACTGCATCGGCGCGATGGATGAGTGCTTACTCCAAATCGTTGCCCCAATCCTGCTGTTCTACGGCGGGGGTTTGAATCATGCAGACACCTGCCCCTCCCTCTTGACAGTTGCCATGACGCCCCCCTCACCAACACCCTCCCTGACGCCTGGGTTATGGCACAAGGGAGCTTCCCAGGATGCCCCTCTGAGCTGTGCATTGTGGGAAATCCAGCAACAATGCTCCACAAGGGGATTCTCGGGCAACATTCCCCGAAACATCCTTGCTGGACCACACAGAAGTGCTGTGCTGGGATCGGTGTGAATAAGAAATGGGTGCTAGTGCAAAATAGAGGGGGAACCTCAAAACAAAATGGGGGGCAACATCCATCTCAAAACGGGGCATTCCTTTTCGGGAACGTTGCTGCACTCGACGATGTCACGGTTCAACCCAGAATTTAATTGTGCATTGCTCATTTCCATTTTAATACAGAGACACACACCTCTGTGGTCGCAGTGTTGAGACCCTGAGAGATGTGGCTTCAACCAAGACAGGTCCCCATTAAAGACACACCATCTGTCTCAGCACAGGATGCTGAAACTTGCCGTCTCGTAATCAGATATATCTGCATCCCGCCCTCCACTGCTGAAAGGCAGTGTGGCGTAGTGGTTAGAGTGTTGGGCTAGGACTCCGGAGATCTGGGCTCTAGTCCCCACTCAGCCCTGAAGCTCAGTGCGTGATGATGGGCCAATCACTGACTCTCAGCCTAACCTACCTCGCCGGGTTGTTGTTGTGAGGATAAAAGGGAGAGGATGACCACGTGAGCTGACGTGGGATCCTTGCAAGATGGGATATAAATGGAATAATAAATTTAAATCAATGAGGCAGAGTGAGGCGACCACCTCAGGCGGCAGACGCCAAAGGGGCGGCGAGGTGTCGGAAGGTCAGAACGGTGTGTGAGCAGTTGTTGAATCTAACTTCAATATTGGTGCCGGGACGGCGTTCTCTGCGACACCTGAGGGCCACAGGCCAGCTTAGGGGGCGCTGCGCCCCCTAAGCTAGGCTGTGGCCCTCAGGTGTCGCAGAGAACGCCGTCCCGGCACCAACACTGAAGTTAGATTGAAAGACATTTGCGTACAAAATAGAGGGAGGCGCCGTCTTACAGTCAGCTGCTGTAGCTTGTTAGCGGCTGGGCGCAAGAGTTTACCGCCCACCACAGAACGCTGGTGAAAAGAGTCCCGCAAACCCCCCAAACCTACCACCGCAAAGCTTCACTTACTTGTGTTTGAGCTCCCGCACCTCTTGGGCGTGTGCCTCCACCTCAGGGTGGTCTTGCACATTTTGCTTGGCCAGCTGCAGCTGCGCCGTCTGTGAGGGAGAGTGAAGCAGAAAAGAAGGAGCTCAGAGCCTCACGCCTTGAGAGACAGTGTGGTGTAATGGGTAGAGCCGCCTTCTCTATAACTAGTGCCCTCCAGATATTTGGGCCGACAACTCCCAGCATTCCAGATGAATGGCTGGGGATGATAGTAGCTGAAGTCTAAAACATCCGGAAGGATAAAACCTCGCAGAGTAGTTGGGACGGATAAAATAGCGAGTGTGGGGGAGAGAAAGAATTATGTACGCGGGATATCAAGGTAATAAGTAAACAAACGAACGCAAAGGGTATTCAGTGGACACACATACACCCAAATCAAAATGGCTCCCCAAAACTGAGTATTGTCACATGTTCGGATGATGCCACGGCCTTTCTCTTGGGCTGCTTCACAGCTATTATTATTATTATTATTATTATTATTATTATTATTAATTACATTTATATCCTGCCTTTTTCCCTCCAATACATAATCCTCCCCCTCGCCATGTTATCCTCACAACAACAACCCTGTGAGGTAGGTTGGGCTGAGAGTCTGTGACTGGCCTAAAGTCACCCAGTGGGTTTCTGTGGCCGAGTGGGGACTAGAACCCGGATCTCCCCACTCCCAGTCCGACACTTTAGCCACTACGCCATTCTGGCTATCTTGTGCACCTTTGCCCCCTATGAGGTTGAAATGCCTCTCTTAACACTTAGTGACCAACAGTAAGAAAAAGGCTGGTATTCTCGGCCCAATTCCTTTTGCCTCAACCAAAGTGAAACATGGCTCTCGAGAGCTTTTCCTAGACAGAATTTGGCCCCTGGACTGAAGGAAGTTCTGCACCCCTGGACTAAGCCAATGAAGTAAATTTGATTTCTCTCTCTCCTTCATAGAATCATAGAATAGCAGAGTTGGAAGGGGCCTACAAGGCCATCCAGTCCAACCCCTTGCTCCATGCAGGAATCCACCCTAAAGCATCCCTGACAGATGGTTGTCCAGCTGCCTCTTGAAGGCCTCTAGTGTGGGAGAGCCCACAACCTCCCTAGGTCACTGGTTCCATTGTCGTCCTGCTCTAACAGTCAGGGAGTTTTTCCTGCTGTTTTGTCATACTGCTCTAACAGTCAGGGAGTTTTTCCTGATGTCCAGCCGGAATCTGGCTTCCTGTAACTTGAGCCCATTATTCCGTGTCCTGCACTCTGGGAGGATCGAGAAGAGATCCCGGCCCTCCTCTGCGTGACAACCTTTCAAGTATTTGAAGAGTGCTACCTTGTCTCCCCTCAGCCTTCTCTTCTCCAGGCTATCGTGTCCTTCCCCTCATCTATCACTGCTCTCTCTCGCATTCATCCCTTCTATTTCTGATGTTCCAGCTGTGAGTGCCGCTACTTAGGTGGCCCAAACTCTACCATGCACACCCAAGAGGGAACCTGCAGAGCTGGAGAAGCAGGACTCCCCAAAACACCTGAATAAAGGCTGAGGACACAATGAATGGTGACTGAAGATTGTGGGCAATGGGTAATGGTGCATGATACAAAGGGGCATGGCTGGCTGGCTGGCAACCTGAACTCCACAGTGCATTATTTATTTGACACTTGTGCTTGGGAAATCCTAACCACAGCCAGTGTGGTATTGCGGTTGAAGAGGTGAGGGGAGAATGGTCTTACATCACAGTTGTAGGAAAACAAGAATGCAAAGACAGACAACCTGGTGCCCGCCAGACGTTTTGAACTACAACTCCCATGAGCCCCATTCAGCATGGTCAGTGGTCAGGAATCCTGGGAGTTGTAGTCCAAAACATTTAGAGGGCAACTAAGTTGGCTTGGGCCAGGGGCATTGCTAGATTCTTTTAAAAAAGCTCCGGGGCCCATACCCAGGTGAGCCCTTCCTTAACAACGCCCATACTTCTGAGAGACAGTGTGGTGAAGCGGTTAGAGCGTTGGACCAGTGAGACCCGGGTTCCGGTCCCCACTCAGCCATGAAGCTCACTGGGTGATTCTGGGCAGGGTTGCTGTGAATATAACGTGGCAGCGACACGCGATATAAGCTACCGGTGCTCCTTGAATAAAGGATGGCGGTGATGAAAACTGCAAATAATAACAGTAATAATAATAATAATAACGACACCTGTGCCTCTCCCCTCCCCAACGTCTCACCAACTCCAGTTTCTCCTTTTCCTTCTCCTGGATGTGGCCCAGGTGCTGAGCGAGGTCTGGCCGCTGGTGGCTCCCTTCCAGCTTCTCCTTGATCTGCAGGATCTCCCGCGAAATGCCGCTGAAGGCCAGGGTGATCTCGTGCACCAGTTGTCGGTAGCGGACGAAGTCGTAGTCGGGCCCGCTTCTCAGGTAGGCCCGGTGCCCCCTGTGGCAGGAGGTAAGAGGGTCAGGACACGGCAAAACACGGGGTGCGGAACATTATTATTTTAAAAAATAATCCACATTAGCTAGTAGCTATCACCACAACAGGCAGCAAGGAGCTTATTTGTATTTATATATTTATTATTCCATTTATATTTTTATTTATTTCTTATTTATTTATTTAAAACATCTATATATCCCGCCCTATATCATTAAAATCTCAGATAAAAGCATACCGTATAAAACAATAAATATGCACAGCTGAAACAAATTATTCCATGAACCAAGTTAAAACATGGTTTAAAAGCAGTAAAAGCAGTTAAAACAATGTGCCATCTTAGTGGATTTGACCATCAAAGGCGTTGTTAAAAAGCCATGTTTTTACTTGGCGTCGAAATGAAATCAGCGTTGGCGCCAGTCGGGCCTCCAAGGGGAGGGCGTTCCACAGTCAGGGGGCCACCACAGAGAAGGCCCTCTCCCTTGTCCCATCATAGCGTATATGTTGCGTTGGTGGGATGCGGAGAAGGGCTCCTCCAACGGATCTCAAGTCTCGGGCAGGCATATATAAGGAGAGGCGCTCCCTCAAGTATCAATGTCCCAAGCCGTTTAGGGCTTTGAACGTCATTACTGACACCTTGAATTCTGACCGGAAGCGTATAGGCAGCCAGTGCAGTTCCTTTAAGACCGGTGTTATGTGGGCTTTGTAAGATGTACCCACCAGCAGTCTAGCTGCTGCCTTTTGCACTAGCTGCAACTTCCGTGTTGTCTTCAAGGGCAGCCCCACATAGAGTGCATTGCAGTAGTCTAAGCGGGAAGTTACCAGTGCATACGCTACTGTGGCTAGGTTGTCCCTGTCCAGATAGGGACGTAGCTGGCGGATATCCTGTGTGTTTCCCTCTTGCAAGGAACCCATAAACCTCCTCCTCTCCTTATCCGCACAACAACCCTGTGAGGTAGGCCAGGCTGAGAGTCAGTGACTAGCCTAAAGTTACCCAATAAGCTTCATGGCTGAGGGAGGATTTGAACCCAGAACTCCCGAATCCCATTCCAACAACTCTAATCACTAGACCACACTGGAACATGGGAGTCCCTCATATTAATGAGCCGTTGCGTGGCGTGAGTTTGATTGGGAGGCTCTCGAGCGTTCCCTCCCTGACTTCTACAAACTTCCGGCGAAACTTTTAAAACTCTTTCACGAACCCGTCCACAAGTGTCCTCTCCAGAAACGGGCCGGACGAAGCCCCGAGAGCCACGGCTGACAGCCGCGGAATCCTATTAAGGCGGCCAAGCTACACACGCTGCACGTACAGGGAAACAGACTCCACCTTGGCATGACCTTGGGAATTATCTCCCCGGGCCGGGCTTTTTTGAAACGCTTGATTGAATTAGCCACGGTTCCCCTCCCGGAGATGCGTTCGCCTTGGGACGGGGCGAGGCGGGGGGGCGGCGGCATTGCCCCCGCACCCCCTGGAGCGCAAAAAGCCTGCATGGTTGGAGTCGTGGGGGGGTTGCTGGGGTCGGCCATGCAATTCTCAATCCCCAGAAGTAAATTATCCGCACACAGGGTTCTCCCGCGTGCTCCGCAAATAGAAGACAGGTGTTGGGGTGGTGAGTTTCGTCTGGCAAATCTGGACTCAATCAAGCACCCGGAGAAAAAGCCCTTGTGTGGGTGGGTGTACAAAAAGGCCGTGTGGGAGCAGGCCTCCTGCTGGGCCTCTTTCCCAGATGGACGGATCGGCGTGGAAATACGGTGGGTGAATGAGCTACGGGGTGAAGACGCCGCCATGGCCGAAGCGTCCACCTGCGTCTCGCCGGTGTGCCCTGTGCACGCGGTAATCGGGTGACTGCGAAAAACACCTCCATTTTTTTTAGTCCTTCTCCCTAAAGTTTTTTTTTTAAATTAAAATTAAAAAGAACTATTTTAATTTCATGCCTCTAACAACAGCTCCACCTATAAGAACATCGGGTCCATCCAGTCCAGCACTCTGTTCACGTAGTAGCCGATGGATCCAACAGCACCCTCCCGCCCATGTTCCCCAGCAACTGGTGCGCACAGGTTTATTGCCTCGAATACTGGAGATAGCACAGAGCCATCAGGGCTAGTAGCCACGGATCGCCTTCGCCTCTTCCAGGAATTGATCCAACCCCCTTTCAAAGCCATCCAGATTGGTGGCCATCACTACTACATCTTGTGGTAGTGAGTTCCCTAGTTTAACTCTGCGCTGTGTGAAGAAGGCCTGAATCTCCCCCACCCATCAGCTTCATGGTCTGTCCCCACTGGGTGATAGTATTAAGGGGGAAGGAGAAAAACGTCCCCTGTCCCCCGTCTCCACACCAGGCATCATTTTGTACACCTCTATCATGTCTCCCCTTAGCTTCTTCTTTTCCAAGCTGAACCATTTCGCTTCGCATTGCCTATACCGGAGGTGTTGAAGTTCAGGCCCGGGGAGTTAAATGTGGCCTGCGGGGTGTGGGTGTGTCCAAATCTCTCCCTCCGCTGCCAGGTTCTCCAGAGGACTCCGCCCCCGTTTCCCCTGACCGTGAATCATTTGCCGGTTTCCCGAGGGCTACGGGCACTCACTCCTCGAAGAGGTGGTAGGCCTCCACGCGCTCGCTCTGCAGGGCGTAGAAGCGGCGGATCAAGACTTGCGCGTCCTCCTCCAACTGCAAACGGGAAAGAAGTTGGCGAGAGGTTACAAAAGGCGGGAAAGAAGGAAAACGAACAGAAGGTAGAAGAGAGGCATATGCCCAAAAGGGTGGTTCTCCTTTGTAGCAAAAGCAGAGCCTCCATTTCCCATGGTCGTCTACCTCTGATGACCGGATAGGGAAGACAAACGACGTCAAACGGTTTGTGAGCTTCCCAGAAGAGGCCCTCAGTCGGCCGCCGTCAGAAACCAGGCGCTGGGCTTCGGACCATGGATCCGATCCAGCGAGCAGGTTTTGTACGCGCCGGGGTTTTGATTTTTCCTTTTCTGGGAACGAAAACCGCCTCTTCGAAACTTGGCGCTTGTTCCTCGGCACAGTAACGTCTTTTTATTTGGAAAACAACGAATTCACAATCTGGAACCGTTCCTGGGCTCAGAAGGTCTCGGGGCGGAAGGGCGGCTGGGCGCCTTCGCTCCGAGAGGCAAAATGCATCGCAGATCCGTGCAAAGCGTTCGACAGAGGGGAGGCAGAGTGCAGGCACCTTTTCCCTCTACCCAGCCGGCCTCGCACGCAAACGCGCACACACACACGCGCAACGCAGCAAAACTTGGAACGGACGCCGTCCGGTTTGGCTGCCTTTGCCACGCGGCTGCCTTGCCAAGAGCCGATCGCTCTCACACTCTATAAGAAGTTTCCACCGGGCCCTTTGAACGTGGCTGATGATCGCAACGGCCTGGCAGGGCCGCGGGCCTCCTGCAGACGCGCCCCCATCCGAGGGGGCTTCGCTGGGCTCTAGCAGGGAAAGTTCCCGCAGTCCTCTACCCGCCCCACGGCCGCTGCGTCGGCTCGCTTGGGCGCAAAAGCACTGAAGCGCCGTTGCCCCTCAGGCCAACCACACTCACACACACACACACGGCCGATCCCGTGCCAAAGCCAATTTCACTGGTGCGCAACGGGCAGGCCGTGGCTTTCCTCCGTCAAGGCGGTGACCTCCTGACCCCCCAACAGCCGAGATCTTTTCCCGAACACCCCAGAGCACAATCTTGGCGCGCTCCAAAGCCGGGACGGAGATGAGAGAGATTGGGGGGGAAAGGACCCCCGACGGTAACAGCAGCTTGCGCTTACACCCCTGCCCGGGGGGTGCAGCTGCGTTCCCCCCCTCTATATTTCACCCAATTAAAACTGACAAGATCCATGTGGGCGCCAGGCTTTGCCGGTGCTCCTTGGCGGCCGGGATCCCAAGCGGACAGCTGGCGTTCGCATGTCTGTGCGATGGGGAGGTTTAATCACCCGTTACAAAACCAGCCTCAGTCTCCTCTGACACACACAACCAACCCCACATGGGCCAGCGTTCCCATCTCAGGACAAGCCGGGGTCAGGAGGAGCAGGCCTTGGCTGTGAATCTCGCTCCGAAAGGAACTTGCTAACACAAATCCGAAGAAGCTACTTTAAATTGCGGGTGGCTCATTTGATCTGGAGTTCTTGGGGGGCTCCAGTGGACCCCCTAAAAGATAGTTGATGTTTGCTTGTTTGAATTTAGTTTGGGTACCCACTCGGCTGTCTAGAACCCAAATGGCATAAGTTCTGACGTTAAAGGGAGGAGGGGCGGTGAATTAACATCAAATTCTTGGGAGTGGCTTAGTGGTTAATGGCAACACCATTAATTTTTGTGAATCGCCCAGAGAGCTCCGGCTATTGGGCGGTATAGAAATGTAATAAATAAATAAATAAATAAACACAGTCCCCTATTCGAATCTCGCTGCGCTGCACATCAAAGATTGAGGGGAGACATGATAGCACTCTTCAAGGACTTGAAAGGCTGTCACACAGAGGAGGGCCAGGATCTCTTCTCGATCCTCCCAGAGTGCAGGACACGGAATAACGGGCTCAAGTTAAAGGAAGCCAGATTCCAGCTGGACATCAGGAAATACTTCCTGACTGTTAGAACAGTACGACAAAACATCTGAAAAAACTTCCTGACTGTTAGAACAGTACGACAATGGAACCAGTTACCTAGGGAGGTTGTGAGCTCTCCCATACTAGAGGCCTTCAAGAGGCAGCTGGACAACCATCTGTCAGGGATGCTTTAGGGTGGATTCCTGCACTGAGCAGGGGGATGGACTGGATGGGTTGGACTGGATGACCTTAGAGGCCCCTTCCAACTCTACTATTCTATGACTTTTCACCTCGCTGCTCATCTTGACCCACCCATCGATCCATTCCACCTAGTCCCGTGTTTCTCTAGGTCCATCTAATCAAACTGCTCAACCTCTCTCTCTCTCTCAGCCTCAGTCTTCCCATCTGTGATATGGGCATAATAATACAGGCCTACTTGATAGGGTGGGCTGCAAAGATGACCACAAGGCCACAGAGGGGGGCAGCACTTTTGACTCCCCGAAATGGGGCCCTAGAAGTGAGAAATGCTCGCAGTCTTATAAATTGGTTTCCCTGCCATCACCCTTCCCCCCAGGTTTAGCCAGAAGCTTGTTTACGAACGATATCAACTCTGGTTTTGCAAAAGTATCTTTCACGGAGCCCGACTCCACCTCCAATCAGCTGTCCTTTCTCATCCCAGAAGGGCTGTGCTGAACCTGAGAAAAAGGTCAATCTAACCCAGTATCCTGCCTCCGAGAGTGGGCAGCCTTGTGTCTCCAGCAAGCAAGGCAACGTCCCTCCCCATATTTCTCGGCTCTGGCAACTAGTCGTCTGGGGTAGACGACGCCTGTGTGGGGAGGTTCCATTTTGCAATCATAACAGACCTCCAGAGGAAACTCACAAGCCCGGTTATTTGTATTTAGAATCGAGCAGAGGTAGCCCGAGGTGCCATTTAAAATTTGACTTGAATTTGAACATTTCCTAAGCCGCCTTTGAAGGAGGTTGGGGTTATAAATCCCTCAAATCTATCTTTCCCAACCTGGTGTATCCCCAGCCCTCCTATTGGGAGGGGGGGGGATCGGACTACAATTCCAAGAATCCTCAATCAGCCTGGACCACCTGGAGGGCAGCAAGCCGGGAAGGTCTAAGCCTGCCTGAAATAAGCACATCTATCCATAATACTGATGGACCAATCACGCTGTCTTCCAGGAACGAGCCTTTACAGGAATGTAAGGAAACGTTACACCCATTTATCAGGACATCAAACGCAGGGAAATCGTCTTAAACGTCGTTCCGCTTAGGCAGCTAACGGCGGCGAGATTTTCCGCGAATTTTTCCCCATCCATGCAACAGAACCAGAAGCAACAGAAGACATTCTGGGTCAGACCACGACAGACTACTTTTGAACACGGAGGGGCTGTTCCTCCATCTTGCCGAAAACCTATCAGTGGGCCTGTTCAGACGACACACTAAGCCATGGTTAGGAAGGGTTCACACAGCAGGCTAAACCATGGTTCACACGACACGCTAAGCCATGGTTAGGAAGGGTTCACACAGCAGGCTAAACTATGGTTCACACGACACGCTAAGCCATGGTTAGGAAGGATTCATACAGCAGGCTAAACCATGGTTCACACGACACGCTAAGCCATGTTTAGGAAGGGTTCACACAGCAGGCTAAGCCATGGTTCACACGACACGCTAAGCCATGGTTAGGAGGGGTTCACACAGCAGGCTAAACCATGGTTCACATGACACGCTAAGCCATGGTTAGGAAGGGTTCACACAGCAGGCTAAACCATGGTTCACACGACACGCTAAGCCATGGTTAGGAAGGGTTCACACAGCAGGCTAAACTATGGTTCACACGACACGCTAAGCCATGGTTAGGAAGGATTCATACAGCAGGCTAAACCATGGTTCACACGACACACTAAGCCATGGTTAGGAAGGGTTCACACAGCAGGCTAAACCATGGTTCACACGACACACTAAGCCATGGTTAGGAAGGGTTCACACAGCAGGCTAAACCATGGTTCACACGACACGCTAAGCCATGGTTAGGAAGGGTTCACACAGCAGGCTAAACTATGGTTCACACGACACGCTAAGCCATGGTTAGGAAGGATTCATACAGCAGGCTAAACCATGGTTCACACGACACGCTAAGCCATGTTTAGGAAGGGTTCACACAGCAGGCTAAGCCATGGTTCACACGACACGCTAAGCCATGGTTAGGAGGGGTTCATACAGCAGGCTAAACCATGGTTCACATGACACGCTAAGCCATGGTTAGGAAGGGTTCACACAGCAGGCTAAGCCATGGTTCACACGACACGCTAAGCCATGGTTAGGAGGGGTTCACACAGCAGGCTAAACCATGGTTCACACGACACGCTAAGCCATGGTTAGGAAGGGTTCACACAGCAGGCTAAACCACGGTTCACACGACACGCTAAGCCATGGTTAGGAAGGGTTCACACAGCAGGCTAAACCATGGTTCACACGACACGCTAAGCCATCGTATTTAGGTCCAAACGCTTAACTGCGAGGCTCACTTTGCGTGTTGTCTGAACGGCATCAGTGAATTCATCTCTCTTTTTAAAATCCTCTTTGAGCAGGCCGTAAGAGAATCCCTGTTGGATCAGTATCCGAGTGGGTCCATCTAGAATCCCGGCTTTCTTCGCCAGTCCAGTGGCGACGATGCCCACCGCCAGCAACATACGGACTCATTTCATAACCGTTGATATGCTGCCTTATTTGCTAAAAAGCCATCTAAGTGCCGGCCAGGAAACAAATCGTCGTACTGCTCCACTCAAAAATGCTACCTATATGCTTATAAATATTACACAATAATAATAATAATAAATTACACAATAATAATAATAATAATCCTGTATTCACTTAGCTGGGAATAAGCTCCACTGAACACTTACTTCCAAGTAGACATGTACAAAACTGCACTATCAGGGCTACAGGCATGTAACCCATTTCCCTGGGAGTAAGGTCCATTGGACTCACGGGGGCTTACCTCCCGAGTAGACATGCACAGGACTACACTGCACCCTTTTACCTGGGAGTAAGGTCCATTGGACTCAAGGGGGGCTACTCCCGAGTAGACATGCACACAGGATTGTACTGAACAGGACTGCAACCCTGCAGCCATTTACCCTGGGGTAAGCTCCATCCGGCTCACCGACGAGTAGACCTGCATGGTCTTGCACTCTCCATCTTTCCCTGGGCTAGACCGCCTGCGTTCGCGCGCCCTCTCGTGGCCACTGCTGATCTTGCCAGGCGCTGCACAACACGGAAAAATGTGTTTTGCTGTTGCAACAGGCCTCTTGATTTGGAGGGGGTTTTTTGGTCTCTCCTTTTTTCTGTTCTCTCTCCCACTTTTAACTTTTTGCAACGCCCACCCTTGCAGATGCTGCAGCCTCCCGTGCAAGGAAAGGCTGAGCAGAGAAAACCCCCAGACCCATTATCCCCCGCTCTTGGCTCACCATTGCAGCAGAACTGACTTGCAATTCCCAGACTCTTCACCACAGAGCTACAAAAAGGGTAGAGTGACTCCGCCCATTGTCGAGATACGGCATTTCCTGGTTCAGCCTAAAAAAAATACCATTTAGAATGGTATTTCCATTTGAATGGAAGCGGTGGTGGTGAGGCAAGCTTACGCCACCCCTGCGGTGTAGGCTACCGTACCGGGCTTGATGGCTTCCTAGCCTCCAAACCCTTCTGAGTTACCCCCACAGAGGGGTCTCCTTCAGCTGCAGCATTTCACTGCAGGCAGAACTCTGAAAATGCCCCAGCTCAAGAAGAATCAATCTCTCTCTATATTGCAGGTTGGAACCCTTACAACAACCCTGCAGTGTCAACCAGTGCTGCTATTCCCCGAGGAACGAGGTCACGCTCCATACAAAATCACATGAGTTAGGAAGAGCGTGACATTCTCCCTTTACTGTGGTCTTTTTGGCTGCCTCCATTAACCACTCTGCTCAAATCCTGCGTTTCTCCAGTGAGAAAAATAAAAGAAATAAAATTTAAAAAGCGGACTTGAAAGCAATAGCCAGCCGAAGTGGATCAGTCTAGTATTTTTAAGTCTAATGTTCTCCATCTTGCGCTTCCTGCTGGCCAAGGGCAGCATCTGCATTAGCGCCCTCTGCTGGCTTGGCAGGCTCATAGCAACCCCTTTAACATCTGTTTTTAACTAGGATTTTATGGCAGCTCTTTGAAATAAGATTTTAGCAAAAGGATCCCCCTCCAGGATAAATCTCTGAACAAAACATAACCATGCATCATGGGAATGTCTTTCAGCCTTGCCCTACCTTATAGGGTTGGCGCTGCAGACCCGGCTTGTGACAATTCCCAATGCTTTCACAACTGCAAAGCTCCCACCCACCCCAAACCCCCTCCTAAATTAGGCTGCTTAAATCAAGAAAGCTTGAAAGGGCGCAGAAACAGACGCATCAGAGCGTCCCAGACCTCATACCGAAAAACTAATTCAAGACCTTTTATTTAGTGCTTTTAAAATCCTTGCATTTTTATTACGGCTGATTTTACTTTCAGAGTTTGTTTTTTTATGCACTGGGGTGTTTTTACTTTCTGCTGATTTTATCTTGGTTTGCTGGTTTTTGATCGTTGTTTCACTTGATTGTATTTTATGTTTTTAATGTATTCTTGTACACCACCCAGAAATAGGATGACCATATGGAAAGGAGAACAGGGTTCCGTCAGGGCAGAAAAATTATCTCCAGAAAGACAAGCCCTGGAAGAAAACTGGACTTGAGAAGTTTCACGCAGGTGTTACTCAACAGTGCTGGAACTGTAAAGGTCGAAGATAAGGAAAGAATTTCTCGCCTCATCCCTTAATTGAATTATTGGATGATAAAACTGTGTCATAATACTGCGCATAAAATGTGTATGTGTGTATATATATATCTATGCACATATGGAATATTTTTCTTGCTGGTCGTTGATGATCGTAGTGTGTATGTCTCTCGTTGTTCAAGGAAGATTTTGTAAAGGAACGTTAATATTATATGCCTCAGTAAACTCTATTGCTGAAGAATCCACCTGTGTGAGTATTTATGAGGAAGGCATTGTCAGCCACGCAGGGAGCCAGACGCCGGAACTCTGTGAATTATGTGACAGGTTCCTGCATCTTTAAGTTGCAAAGCATTTGTAAGGTTCTTTTGTTGTTTATTCGTTCAGTCGTTTCCGACTCTTCGTGACTTCATGGACCAGCCCACGCCATCGTATTCCTCCGGTCCACACGAGGCCTTCTTTCAGGCCGCCCCAAGCCTCAGGAACAAACTCACATCAGACGTCTGCCACGCACCATCCTTGCAGCCTTTCAAGGCGGCCTTAAAAAAACGTTTAATTTTACCATGGCCTTTGCATGATGTATATACTGTTATTATTGCCATAGTTGCCCCTGCTGGCTTGATTGTTGCGTTATTTAATTGTGAACATGTTTTTATTGCTATTAATAGTTTAATGTTGTATTACTTTTTAATATTTCATGTATTTTGTTGTTGTGAGGGCCTCTGCCCTGAAAGGCGGCCAAGAAATGTTTTAAATAAATACTGTGTTCAAGGCAGCTTACTCCTACAGTGCGTGTGTAGAGAATAAAATTGATATTTTCTTTTTGTGCGGCCTGGTAGGCTGTATCCCACACAGATGTTTTAGGCCAGCTTCCCCCAACCCGGCGCTCTCCAGACGTAGACTACATCTCCCAGCATGCTGCAGCAAGCAATGCTGGGAGTTGTTGTCCGAGATACCGTGATGAAGAAAAGGCCCCGTTTCAGACCATGAAAGAGGACGGCAGACCCACAATCCCTAGGAATAACACCATAAAGATCCAGGGCCCTTGATGTAGTACACAACACAACACAGGTGGGAAATTAAGACCCGAAAGCACCCTCGCTTGGTGCACTGGAAGTTTTATTCTAACAGGCGGGGGAAAGTACCCCGGGGACCGAGAACTTCGCTGCAACAGCGCAGCCGTGGGGGTGTAGCAGGGAGCGATGCAGCCGTACTCTTTACTTCACCTTCTTCTTTGGACGCAGGTTGTTGGTGTGGCCGCACTTCTTCTTGCGGCAGTTGACGGCACGGGGGTGCAGGCGGGCGTAGCACCTGGACAGGGAAAACGCACGGGCGTGAGGCAGAGATTTCCCCCCCAAAACCTTCTGTGGATTCCTGCATCGAGCAGGGGGTTGGACTCGATGGCCTTATAGGCCCCTCCCAACTCTACTATTCTGTGATTCTATGCTCCAGGAACTTATCCAACCCCCTTTTAAAGCCATCCAAACTGGTGGCCATCACCACATCCCGCAGTAGGGAGTTCCACAGTTCAACTCTGCGCTGTGTGAAGACGCCCTTCCTTTGATCTGTCCTGAATCTCCCGCCCATCAGCTTCATGGGACGACCCTGCTGGGTTCTAGTGCTTTAGATTGAGCTCTAGCAGGTTTTAAAAGACTCCTTGCCCTCGCGAGGACTTGGCCATGAACACCACCGGGCCCTTATTGCTTCGTTTCGACACACTCCCTCCTCCCCGCCCAGGATGGCCGGACGCCCCCACTTCCTTTTTAGCACTCTGCCCCGTCCCTCCCACCACCCCACGGCCCACACATACTTGCGGCAGATCATCTTGTCGCAGTTGTACTTCTGGGCAAGCTGGCGAAGGGACGGCTCGATGATCCCTCCACGGAGACGCAGCACCAAGTGAAGGGTGGACTCTGGCAAGGGGGGACAGAGGAGAGCGCAATCAGCCGCCGCCCAAGAAGCAGAGCGGGGGGGGGGGGGGAGAGGAGCCAGCCTAGGAAACCAACGCGTCTCTGGGACCTGGGAAGCGCACGCCTCTCTCCTGATGCCCCGCCCTCTCTCCACCCCCCTGTCCTCCCGACAGTATCCCATCAGCCATTGCTGCAAAATGGCTGCTGCAACAGCTCTGATAACCTCTCGTTTGGATTACTGCAATGCTATAGACACGGGGCTGCCTTTGACAACGGTCTGGAAACTTCAGCTGGCACAAAACACTAGCAGACTGGCCAGCGAGACCACATCATGCCAGTCCTTTTACAACTTCATTGGCTGCCAGTAACGGCTCGGAGCCAGGCTATCTGAAGGAACACTTCCTCTCATATGTGCCTGCCCAGACCTTAAGATCATCCACAGGGGTCCTTCTCTGCGAGCCCCTGCCCAATGAAGTGAGGCAGGTGGGCTTCTCTGCTGTGGAACGAGCTCCCCAGAGAGGTCCACCTGGCGCCTGCACTGTACTCCTTCCGTCACCAGCTGAAGACCTTTTTATTTTCTCAGTATTTTAACACCTAATTCAACTTAAATTTAAACTCTGCTGTTTTAATTGCATATTTTAACCTGTATCAATTTTTGCTGTGTGGTTTTAATCCTGGTTGTGCTTTTCATATTATAGTTTGTATTTGTGTTTTTAGATTGTTGACCGTTTTTTGATGCTCTTCATGATTTTAATTTTTGTGAACCGCCCAGAGAGCTTCAGCTACCGGGCAATATAAAAATGTAAAAAACAAAGAAACAATCCCAGCAGCTCTCCTAGAGCGGCACGTGCTCCTTTCGCCACTCTTGCCAGGGAACTCTGTAGCCGGTGGGAAAAGTCAACGCAACGGGAAACTCCACGGAGCCCGCCACACAACGGTTGTGCAGGAACTCTGCTCCACACGGAATGGATATTCAGAGCGGTTTTCCAAAAAACACTGTCCACTGTGGGGTGGAGGGGCCCCGCCGGGCAACACGTTTCTCAACAGTGGCGGAAAAACTCCGCCGTTTTCTAAAAACACCATTGAGAAACGTGTTGTCTGAACTGAGCCATTGACTGACCACAGAGGGTCTCTTGGCTTTCAGGCAGGATTCTTTCCTAGCCCTCCCTGGAGACGGCGGGAATTGAACCTGGAGGCTTCTGCTCTACTGTCAAGCTACAGCCACCTCCCTTTCCAGCACTAGGCGCATTCTCCCCGCTAGTTGCAAGCAGGAATGAAGCTGCTGTCCCCTACAACCGGGGGACGGGGGCACCTCTCCGGCTCAGAACCGTACCTTTCTGGATGTTGTAGTCCGAAAGTGTGCGCCCGTCTTCCAGCTGCTTCCCGGCAAAGATCAGACGCTGCTGGTCTGGAGGGATACCTGCAAAGCAGAGGTGTTGCACACGGGAGTCAGCAGGCATCTTCTGTGCCCGGGGCAGATAGGGAGGCAAGAGTTTTTCTTGTGTGCATAGCAACAACCATCGACATTAAAATATTCTGTCAGCTTTTCCTGATGTAATGCTGTCCAGATGTGACTACAAGTCCCAGTACCACCCCCTGCTAGACATCTAATGGCATAAGACCATTAACTCTATAGAGCAGTTTTTATAAGAAGAGCCCTGATGCTGGATCAGACCAAGGGTCCATCTAGTCCAACACTCTGTCCACACAGGGGCCAACCAGCTGCCCATAGGAAACCCACAGCACCCAGGAGGATCAGGGGTCTGGAAACAAAGCCCTATGAAGAGCGACTGAAACAACTGGGCGTGTTCAGCCTGGAGAAGAGGAGATTGAGGCTCCTCTTCAAATACGTAAAAGGCCAGCACACAGAGGAGGGCCAGGATCTCTTCTCGATCCTCCCAGAGTGCAGGACGCAGAAAAACAGGCTGAAGTTACAGGGAGCCAGATTCTGGCTGGACATCAGGAAAAACTTCGTGACTGTTAGAGCAGTACGACAATGGAACCAGTGACCTAGGGAGGTGGTGGGCTCTCCCACACAGATGGCAGCTGGACAACCCTCTGTCAGGGATGCTTTAGGGCGGATTCCTGCACGGAGCAGGGGGTTGGACTAGATGCCCTTGTAGGCCCCTTCCAACTCTGCTATTCTATGATTCTATGTTCCCCAGCAACTAACGTTACACAAGCTTACTGCCTCTGAAAGTGGAGGTGGCACTTAGCCATCAGGGTTAGTTACCACTGATCGCCTTTTCCTCCAGGAATTTATCTGTCCCCCCCCCCTTTGAAAGCCATCGCAATTGCTGGCCATCTTGTCGAACTCTGCACTGTGTGAAGGATGTTATGGGACAGCAAACGGATCAGGACCAGTGGGAGTTGTAGCCCAAACTATCTTTGAGGGCAGGAGTCTAAAATGACTGAACTTCCAGTTTGACTGCTGGAATCAATAATGCCTGTAAGTCACCAGAACAGCGCGGACTGCTGCACCAGTGTGTTTAAATAACAGTCACACCCATCTCGCAATAGATGGTAGGTTTTCCTCCCTTGAAAGTGTTCTGTCCAAGGCAACTTTTCCTTTTATTCAGAACCCTACTGATGGGAGGTTATTGAACACTACGACACCGAATCAAGTTGTCAGGTCTGGTTTAGAAAGCCCCTCGCAGCCCACTTTTGGGAGGAGGTTATAATAAGGATAAACTTTGTACTGGAACCGTCTTTAATATGGAACGACGTGCGCGTCCTCCTAAACTACCTACCAGCTTCTTGGAAGTTAACCCAGGATCAGTGCAAATGGATTTTCAGAACCCTTATGAAAGCTAAAGAACTTATACTATGACGCTGGAAGGAGAAATGCTCACCTCCCATAATTCAATGGATCGAGGACTTAACAACGCTATCAACATTTGAACCGGTGTTAAACAGGCGAGACTTGCGAGTGGATAAATACATGGTTCTACGGTCTGTTTTTCTTGAAACTTATGAATAACTCTCCCACCCATTTTTTTTTAAGTGATGGAAAAAACGATATTCCTATGAATACATTTCTTTTCTTTTTCACAATTTGTTTTGTAATTTAATATTCAAAATAATAAAAAAGCCCCACGCAGCCTAGACAGCTTCCTATCAGCACATATCAACACCCACCCTCAAGCTCAATCTCAGCTAGTGAGTTTCTACTTCGAAAGCCAATGAACAAGGAAGCCAGTTTCAACTCCCATGAAGAGCAGGGCCCTTTCGGTGGTAGCACCAGAACGCTGGCAAATCCCCAATACAAGCTCCCTGTTTTTCTCCTACTCGATGCACGCAAGTTTCTCGGTCAGGTGGCACTAAAGGTGGGGGGGGGGTCACTGCACACCTTCTTTATCCTGGATCTTTGCCTTGACGTTCTCGATGGTGTCACTGGGCTCCACCTCGAGCGTGATGGTTTTGCCCGTCAGGGTTTTCACGAAGATCTGCATTGTGGCAGCTGAGAGTCACCTGGTGGAGAGTTGGAAGAGGAGCAGCAATTAAAACCGTCAGCATTATTACCTCCATTTTACAGATGAGGAAAGCTGAGGCCGAGGGGGTTCATGGCAGAGGTTAACTCCAGGGCTCTACGTTATAATGTTAAACGACCACTCACTAATTAAGCCACAGATCTACCTGCAGGCTTCCAGATGTTTTGGCCTACAATTCCTGCCAGCACAGCCAATGATGAGGGTTCATGGTGGTTGTAGGCCAAAATATCTGGAAAACCACATGTTATCCTCTCCAAGGTTAAGCAAATGTAAGGACAGCAGAAGAGCCCTGATGGATTAGGACGAGGGTCCGTCTAGTCCAGCACTCTGTCTCCAGTGGCCCGCAAAGCAGGATGTATAACCCTAAACCAGTTACTCTTTCTATACACTGACTACATGTAACATATCTCTTGATACAAAATAATCCCCCCTCTCTCTCTATAGATACACATACAATAAATAAACACATACTTACTAATACTTAACTTGTCCCACTAAGTTCAAGGGGTTGCCCTTAACTAAGCCTGGAACATTCTGTCTCTCCATTTAAAATGATCTGGCATATTATATACACATGCTAGAAAAAGGGAGGAAGAATATATATGCAAGATCGTTTTATAAGTCAAAACTTTGCAGTTTTGTTCTCTCTCTCTCCACACACAAACTTCTATATACGTATGTATCTACTGAAATTTCTCCACCCTATATATACACATTCACAATATATACAGAGAGAAAAGCAGCACATATAGCTCTAAGCCTATTTCGAAAATACTAAATTAATGTATCTCTTATTGTGTGTGTGCACGTGTGTGTACATGTATGACACACACATATTATGTGCAAGGTAAATTATGTGTATAGGAAGACAGAACTTTTCCCTTACTTTTTTCATCTATATCAACCTATATCTATATGTACACACATGGGTATACACACTATACTTGTTATATTCATATTCCCCCTCTCCCTGAGATCAATCTCTCCCCATACATATATTCTCATACACAAATATATAAATAAAATTGACTCATACTCTCTCTCTCTTTTGTGAACCGCCCAGAGCTTCGGCTATTGGGCGGTATAAAAACGTAATAAAGAAATAAAGTGTGTATATAATTTTACAGAAATGCAGAACTCCCCAGACTACACACACACTCCTTCTATATATATATACATACATAGATCTCTCTCCCTGTATATATTCACATACACAAATTATGTATATACATATATGAAATTCTCTCTTCCGATATGCAAGATCATTTCATACAGAAAGGCAGAAATTTCCATATATATATTTATTTCTCCCTCTCTACGAGATCTCTCTCCCTGTACATATAACTATTCACATATGCAAAGGATATATGTATATAGAAATTCTCTCTCTCTCTCTCTCTATATATATATATATATGTGTGTGTATTTCACAGAAATGCAGAACTCCCCAGACTACACACACACACACACATATATCTACACATAGATCTCTCTCCCTGTATATATAACTATTCACATACACTATATATATACAAATATGAGAAATGATCTCTCTCCTGAAAGATATGCAAATTCATTTCATACAGAAAGGCAGAACTTTCCATATATAAATATTTATTTCTCCCTCTATCAGATCTCTCTCCCTGCACATATAACTATTCACATATGCAAAGGATATATGTATATAGAAATTCTTTCTCTCTCTCTCTCTCTCTCTCTCTCTCTCTATATATATATATACTCAAAGGGAGTATTTCTCTCTCTCTCTCTCCCTGTACAAAATAATATTATTATATTTATTTGTCTCCCGCCTTTTGCCCAATACTGGGCCTCAAGATGGCCTTAACATAGTTTAAAACATGCATTGCAAAACCTAGGAAAAGAAACGTACAAAATAAATCAATAAATCCTAAACGTTTCCAAACACACGGCAAAATTATAAGCCATTAACATAGATGGAGGACCAGATTATTATTATTATCATCTTGCACATACACAAGAAAGAGAATGGTTATATATCATGCAAGATCATTTTATACAGGAAGGCAGAACTTCCCAGATTTATTATATTTATAATATATAATAATATATTTATTGGTTACCCGCCTCTCCCTCTGGATTATATACCTATATATTTCTCTTTCTTTCTATATCTATCTAGCTAGCTAGCTAGACACAGATAAACCACACATTTTATGCCTGCTTCCTCCCTGCCTCTATAGATAATGCGAAATAACTTTATAGAGAGAGGAAGACAGAACTTCCCCGACTATAATTATATATATTTCTCTCTCTCCCCCTCCCCTCCCCATTATATATATATATATCTCCCCCAATCCCCCTCCCCATTATATATATATATATATTTCTCTCTTCCCTCTCCCTCCCCTTTCCCCCCTCCCTCCCCTGATTTCCCTCCCTCCCCCTCATCCCCCCTCCCTCATCTCCTCTCCCTCCCCCCTCCTCTGCCCCCTCCCCCCCATTTCCCTCCCCCAATCCCCCTCCCTCCGCCTCCTACCCTCCCCTCCACATTATATATATATATTTCTCTCTTCCCTCTCCCTCCCCTTTCCCCCCTCCCTCCCCTGCCCCCCCTCATTTCCCTCCCTCCCCCTCATCCCCCCTCCCTCATCTCCTCTCCCTCCCCCCTCCTCTGCCCCCTCCCCCCCATTTCCCTCCCCCAATCCCCCTCCCTCCGCCCCCTCCCCTCCCCCAATCCCCCTCCCTCCGCCTCCTCCCCTCCCCTCCCCATTATATATATATATATTTCTCTCTTCCCTCTCCCTCCCCTTTCCCCCCTCCCTCCCCTGCCCCCCCTTATTTCCCTCCCTCCCCCTCATCCCCCCTCCTCTGCCCCCCTCCCCCCCATTTCCCTCCCCCTCATCCCCCTCCCCGTCCGCCCCCCAAGGCCGGGAAAGGGACCCCGGCGTCCGAGAGCGGGGCCCCTGGCGCGCCACCCACCCTCCACGCGCCTCCTGCCGCCTCTCTTCGCCCAACGGAAAGAGAACGCGCCCCAGGCCGGAAGCGGAAACAAGGCCCCACTTCCGCCTCTTCAGCGCCCCGCCCACCCAGCGTCATAGACGTCGCCCAGGTCGCCATGACGTCGGCGACGCTCCTCCCTCCCTCCCTCCCTCCCTCCTCCGCCCGCAGCGCGTCGTCACGCACGCACGCCCCAAGCGGTTCCTTAGGAGCATAGAAGCAGGGAGGACAGAGGGAGAGGCAGAGGGGGGCGCTGCGGGCGGGGCGTTTCCGGGTTCAGTGGGGAGTGTTTTTTTAAAAAATAAATTAAACACCCCCCACCCCCACCCCCACCCCCCTACACACAACCTGCCCCCCCCCCGGGGCAAAAGGGGGGAGCTGCTTATAAAAAATTAATGGGGGAATGCAGGGGACAGATCCCCCTTCCCTAGCAAAGACAGGTGCTTCTGCTCTCCCAAACCCCAGGAAAAATGCAATTTTAAAAAATTGTTATGTACTGGTTTGTGTATGTGCGGTGGCCTTGGTGGAGGGTGCGTGCGTGTTCTAACGTTTCGAAACGTTGCATGTGTTGGCAATCGTGCAAGTCCACCCTCAACACACGCACCAACCCACAATGACCAGCCTTTCCCAGCCTGAAGGGCCCCAGATGCATTGGACTGCAATCCCCATAACCCCCAGCCAGCAGGTCCATTCTTCCCCCCATGCATTGGACTGCAATCCCCATAACCCCCAGCCAGCAGGTCCATTCTTCCCCCCATGCATTGGACTGCAATTCCCATAACCCCCAGCCAGCAGGTCCATTCTCCCCCCCCTCATGCATTGGACTGCAATCCCCATAACCCCCAGCCAGCATGGTCATTCTGCCTCCCATGCATTGGACTGCAATTCCCATAACCCCCAGCCAGCATGGTCATTCTGCCTCCCATGCATTGGACTGCAATCTCCATAATCCCCAGCCAGCAGGTCCATTCTTTCCCCCATGCATTGGACTGCAATCCCCATAACCCCCAGCCAGCAGGTCCATTCTCCCCCCCATGCATTGGACTGCAATTCCCATAACCCCCAGCCAGCATGGTCATTCTGCCTCCCATGCATTGGACTGCAGTTCCCATAACCCCAGCCAGCAGGTCCATTCTTCCCCCCCATGCATTGGACTGCAATCTCCATAATCCCCAGCCTGCATGATGTGGAAAGGAAGACATTTTTCTTCCTCTCCCATAATACTAGAACCCAACGGGGATCATTATTCCATGAAGCTGATTGGTGGGAGATTCAGGGCAGATGAAAGGAAGGACTTCTTCACACAGCGCACAGCTAAACTGTGGAACTCACTCCCACAAGATGTAATGAGGACCACCAATTTGGATGGCTTTCAAAGGGGGTTGGATCAATTCCTGGAGGAGGAGAAGGCGATCCATGGCTCCTAGCCCTGATGGCTCTGTGCTCCCTCCAGTATCCGTGTGCACCAGTTGCTGGGGAACATGGGCGGGAGGGTGCTGTTGCATTCATGTCCTGCTTTGCTGGTCCCTGGTCGACAGCTGACGGGCCACTGTGTGAACTAGACGGACCCTTGGTCTGATCCAGACTCGGGGCTCTTGTTATCTCACCCAACAGGGCTGTTCTTCCACTCTTAACCAGCAGAGAGCACCTTCAATCGCTCATTTTTTTGCTTTTGCAGTAATTCCTAACGGAGATACTAGAAATACCTATTATGTATATATTTGCCACCTTGGCTTTGGAGCCAACCTGCTTGTGATTTGGGGGCAAGGTGGAAATCTCGGGCAGTGCCACTTTAGGGTCCCGCTAGCTGTGGCTGACTCCAACCTATTGTTCCTTCGCTCTAAAAAAAAAGGCGAAATTGAGATCCCAATCTGAGCCTGGGGCGCTTAGCATGCTACAGCAATGGACGGCTATGGCGCTTCCCCTAAAAATAAAGCAACATTCTAGTCCTCATGATTCTGAAATAAAGGCCTTTTGGATCTGGTCAAGAGGGCAGAGCTCCTGCAGCTTTAGCAGTTGTGAGGAAGAGTGGATTTCACCAGGTGCTGCATGCATACGAACAACACCTACTGAAATTCCTTTTTCTATACCACTGTTAAAGATGTAGGAGCCCTGCCCTCTTTTGGAACTGTTCATGCTAGGCAGGGCTCCTGCAGCTTTAACGGTTGTGATGAAGAGGGAATTTCACCTGGTGCTGCATGCCTACAAATGACCTGCTGAAATTCCCTTTTCTATACCACTGTTCAAGTTGCAGGAGCCCTGTCCTCCTTTCAACAGGGTCACACTACCTGTACTGTGAAGGCTGAGTCCCTCTGAGCATGTGTTGTGAACTGCAAGCTTTCAGTGTGCATGTGTGTGAGATGTATTGCATTTTGAACCTGCCCTGGCTCTGTGGAGCTTTCTTCACAGACCTCCCTTCTTTCATCCTTACAGACAACCTGGTAGGTAGGTTAGGCTGAGAGATGGTGACAGGCCAGAGACCGTTCATAAACATTTGCAGAGACACAAGGATTCGAACACAGCTCTCCTTGCTGCTAGTCGAACACTTGAACCCTTACACTGCACCAGTTGTTTTGGCAGAGGCGAAATGGTAGCAGATTTAAAGAAAACTCCAACCATTCGTTATTAGCGAAGATATTGTCGATCGCCCGGGGTGAGCAGGAAATGTCTCCAGGTGACCAAGCAACAGGAAGTGAGTGCGAAGACTTCCTGTTCCACCTGGGAATTCGCCCGAGCAAAACCTTTTCCAGCTTTTCCTGTTCCCTGTCTCCCATTCAACTCCCCCTTTCGGCTAAATGAATCCTATTTTCCTTTCCGCTCCTTTCCGAAGATCAGAAACGTGTGGGTAATTGGACAGTTGCTTCAGGAACCAATTAAAGCCGCGACAAATCAAGGGCCCGCCAGACGATCTGGCAAGCCAGCCGTGGCGGTCGAAACATCTGTTGCTTTTTCTCGGAAAAACGAAATCGACGCCACGTGACGTTCTTCAGAGGCAGGCCGCCTTCGCCCGAACCCAAGGCTTGAAAAGAACCGCAGCAGCCCGGGTGCATCGACGCTCCGGCTGTGCGTGGGTTTTAGATGAATTGCATGGTGTCCCCACCAAACCAGCCCGCAAAATAAAGGCGGCATTTGTCAAAGTGCCGCTTCTCTCGCTGCACCCCAAAGGCTTTGCACCTCCTGCCCGTTGATAGCTAGTTCCCAATTGGGGTCCGTTTAACCCACCCAGGAGGTCCATGGCACCATTCACATATTCACCATTTCTTCCTGGAGTCCATGGATGACGAATTTCTACCAGAAGTAAAATATAATATCCCTGAGCACCTGCGTGATTTAGCGACTAGCTTCAGAGATTCCTTCCCTGCACCTAATCCTGAAAACTCATGGAGAAGGAATCATAGAATCATAGAATAGCAGAGTTGGAAGGGGCCTACAAGGCCATCGAGTCCAACCCCCTGTTCAATGCAGGAATCCACCCTAAAACATCCCTGACAGGTGGCTGTCCAGCTGCCTCTTGAAGGCCTCTAGGGTGGGAGAGCCCACAACCTCCCTAGGTCACTGGTTCCATTGTCTTACTGCTCTAACAGTCAGGACGTTTTTCCTGCTGTCCAGCCGGAATCTGGCTTCCTGTAACTTGAGCCCGTTATTCCGTGTCCTGCACTCTGGGAGGATCGAGAAGAGATCCTGGCCCTCCTCTGTGTGACAACCTTTTAAGTATTTGAAGAGTGCTATCAAGTCTCCCCTCAATCTTCTCTTCTCCAGGCTTAACATGCCCAGTTCTTTCATTCTCTCTTCATAGAGCTTTGTTTCTAGACCTCTGATCATCCTGGTTGTCCTCCTCTGAACACGCTCCAGCTTGTCTGCGTCCTTCTTGAATTGTGGAGCCCGGAACTGGATGCAATACTCTAGATGAGGCCTAACCAGGGCCGAATAGAGAGGAACCAGGACCTCACGTGATTTGGAAGCTATACTTCTATTAATGCAGCCCAAAATAGCATTTGGCTTTCTTGCAGCCATATCGCACTGTTGGCTCCTATTCAGCTTGCGATCTACAACAATTCCAAGATCCTTCTCATTTGTAGTATTGCTGAGCCAAGTATCCCCCATCTTGTAACTGTGCCTTTGGTTTCTATTTCCTAAATGTAGAACTTGGCATTTATCCCTATTAAATTTCATCCTGTTGTTTTCAGCCCAGCACTCCAGCCTATTGAATGGGAATCCTTTTGAATGTGGTGATATACAACTAACAACTCTCTCTGCGGAAGAGCGAGATGCACTTGTTGACGTGACTTGTGATGGTTCACTGAAATCATTTTTCAAAGAATATAGACTGGACCAATTCTGGGTGAAGGTTTTTTCCTGATTATAAGAAGTCAGGTGAAAAAGCTTTGAAACATCTGGTTCCCTTTTGTTCCACATATCTTTGTGAACAAACATTTTCGACATTTTGTTATATAAAGAACAAGCCTAGAAATCGGTTCGATGTTGATCCAGATTTGAGATTAAAAGTAGGAAATATTATACCGGATGTGGAAGGGATTGTTCGGGACAAAAAGAGGCACGATTTCTCCCATCACATTTAGGTTTAGTAGCTTCTAGACATGTCACGATTTGTTCAATTGTAAACTAGATGTTAGTAAAGTTAAATTCGGCTTTATATTCCTAACTAAATCATTGCCATTTTTGCGTGGTAATATCACAAATATCACAAATTTTATGGTCTGTTTTTTAGTATACCTAAAATCCTTTGCTTATTAAGGGCTACCCCTTATTTTCTCCAAAAAATTGCTTCGCACAGGTAACTACCATAGAGATAACAATTTTTTCAAAGTTAGGGGTCCATGGCTTGGCATTTGAAAAACAAGAGGTCCGCAGTACTTAGCTAATTGAGAACCACTGCAGTAAAGCAATTTGGACTCGGTAGTTGCAGAGAAGTGCTAGCGGGCGAGGTACACAGAGGCTGTCTATACACCCTATTTAGCCTGTGGTGGCTGCGCGGTGCTGCTGCATTGGTTATATGACGCAGTTGCCAACCCACGACTACGGGTCTTTTCCACGAAGCTGCAGGTTTAAAAAAACACAGAATTGCCGCAATTTTTTCTGTTACTGCGAAGTCACCACCGTCGACCTACTGTCTGTCGGTAGTGACCTCGCTTTTGGGGTCGTTCTGGGGGTCGACGGCCACCAGGGATGGGCTACGCCCACCATGGCAGCCATTTTGTGAACAGGAAGCCCTCCCGCAGTGGCCATTTTGTGAGAGCACCCACAACGCCACCTCAGAATTCCAAACGGGCCCCCAAAAGCTGGGGAACCTCTTTGTAGCCGCCCACCCCAGCCAATGAAAGAAGCGTGTAAAGAAAGATCAGGACACAAGCATACAAAAATAGAAAATAGGCTCTTTTAAACATATAAAGAGAAGGAGCAACACATTCAGAAGGCCACGTTGTTGGGGAAAGGGCGCCGTCTACGCAGCTCACAATGTACTGGGGTGGCAGAAGTGGTGAACTTAAATTATATATGTATATAAAATAGGCGAAAAACAGTTACAAATCCCCATCCTACCATGCCCCCTTGTCTGTCAGCTGAACGTTTGTGGCGTTAACAGAGTGTTTGTGAGTATTCTAAGCTGTGAGTTTGAAAGTGTCCGCCATAGAATGTTAATAAACAGTGCAACTTTGGTGAGAGGGACGGATGTTTGGTTTGACAAGGGGAAAACCCTCCTACAGGTCTAGGGGCGGTGTGGTTTTAGAAGGGCGGGGAGGCAAGCAGGCTGGCTGGGTGAAACCAAGGAAGAGGCTGAAGGCCGGGAGGTTAGAGGAATCGGGGCAGAGAGATAACATGCACGATGGCTGAAAGAACTGGAAGAGGGACAGAAAAATAGGGTTTGGGAACAAGAAATGTGGCAGGGTACACCTCACACCAGGACAATTATGCGGACATTGGTGGAGGAGGAGGACCCCTCACACCTGGTCTGGGGGCGAGAAAGATGGTGGAAAGGGACACCTCACGCCAGGCCCGAGGAGGAAAGAGGAGGCATAAAGGAACACCTCACAGCGGTCCAGGTGATGAGAAAGGTGGCAGGCCTAGGGACAAGAAATGTATGTTATAGGCAGGTACGGAAGGTAAAGGCGTTTTGAGGGCTAAGACCCTGTTCAGACGTCCTGCTAAGCCACGGCGGTTAAATATTTTGAGCTAAACATTATGGCTTAGCGTGTCGTGTGAACCAGGACTCCGCGTGCTGTGTGAACCCTTCCTAACCATGGTGGCTACAGAACCACAGTTTAAATGCACTTGCTAACCGTTTGCTTCAAAAGGGTTAAGCGGCCTAATCATAGCTAAGCGTGTCGTCTGAACAAGCCCTGTGCGACCTCTGGTGAGCCAAGGAAGTTGACTCGGTTAGGAGTGAATGTTATCTATTGAACCCGCTGGACCTGTAATCGTCCGTTCCCCCACGGAGTAGATCACTTTACTCACTCCTGGGAAGGAATTCTACCGTTTGGGATGGCGGGGAGACCACAGCTGGAAAAATCGGGCCGAATATGTCTAGGTTACATCGTCTGACATCTATATCTATTTATATAAATAAGGTTTCGTTTCGTTTTTTTCCCTTCTTTTGGTCGAAATAAATATCAGGAATATCCGCGTCTGTACATTATTACAGATAATGCCCCTGCGTGTTAGAAGAAGTTGGACAAATCTCAAACGCCGGGTTTAGATGTAGTTTCCTTCAGCGTCGTCTGTATCCAGGGGGTATTTGTTCAACGCTGAGCCGGGACGGGGTGGGTGGGAAGAAAAATAAAAATAAAAAGTCAGTACTTTCGTTCACGTGGAATGAGTCCGTCCCCCTCAAAGCTGTGATGCAGGTAGATAATTTTAGGTTTTTGGATTTAATGGTCTTATGACATCACCCACTTTTTAATTTAGGAATGTCTATGGTCTGAGAAGGTCTTGGGGAGCCATATTCTATGCTGATTCATTCGTGTATTTATTTATGTATTTCTTTTAGGGCTGTGCTCCGCTCTGTTACGGATCCCCGGATCCGAAGCGGAGCGGGCCAATCTGGATCTCCAAAGCCCAGTTCCGGAGCCGATTGGGGGAAGTCCGGATTGGCGGATCCGTGCGGTGACGGCGGCAGAGCCAGGTAAATGGGGGGCTTTTTCAGGCCCCATTTTGTCCCCCCCTTCCCCACTTACCTGCCCCCGCCGTCTGCTGCGGAGTCAAGTAAGTGGGGGCAAAATGGGGCCTGAATATCTATCCGGACCTCCGGATCTTGCTCCGGATCCGGTTCCGGAGCAGATCGGGGGATGTCCAGATCGACCCGAACCGGTTCGGGCCTGATCCGGGATCCGAATCGGTTCGGGGAGGGGGGGCACAGCCCTAATTTCTTTATTACATTTTTATACTGCCCTGGGCAGTTTACAGTGAAAACCACGAATCGTTGCAAATCAAAACCGAATCTAAAGCTCTCAACGGTTTGTGTGTGTGTGTGTGTGTTTTTAAAGAAACGACGCCATGTAAAACCAAAATAAAGCCAGCGTCAGTTAACAGCCCCGAAAAAGCCTGCGCGAAAAGATGAAAAGACGTGTTTACATGGGGCGTTTAAAGGATTCCAGTGGTGGGCGGAGCCAGAGGCAGACGGGGGCGGGGTCAAAAGACCCACCTGTTTCTGCTTAGAGATTTTACTGCCGGTCCGTACGCCTTCGAAGGGGAATTTCAACCTTGGAGCGCCTGTGTGCAAATAGGCACCACCAACCAGGGCACATACCTGTGCAGCTTCCGTAATGCCGGACGCCGATGGATCGCCCCAAGAAGCAGGTGGCTCGCCGTAGGTGACAGGTGGAAGGATAGGTGATGTTGTTGTTCCCACAGAGGGTGTGGTCGAGGCTTGTGGGGTCCGGGCAAGGGGCAGCCCTGCACATCACGCAGTGGGCACTGCCTGTCTGGTCCACGACGCACGTGTGGGTCCCGGGGCACACGACGCTGGAGCAGGATTCTGGGGTGGGAAGGAAGGCACGAACAGGAAGTGGAAATGAACTGGAGGAAGTGGCCGTCGACTTCCTGTCAATACCGCTACGAATGCAACAGAGGAAAAGGAAAAGCCCTCTATGCCAGGGCTCTCTCAGCCCGAGGTCTGGATACCACTTCGGAGAGGCTTGTGAGTCTGCATTCCGGCAGTGGGTGTGGTCAAAGGTGAAAGGGGCGTGGCCAAAACTCCCAGCCTATTGCAGCTCAAAGCTCTTACTACCGATAGCTAAGACTTTGGAGTACAAGAGGAACTGCCAGGGAACTGCTGCCTGCTCCCACAATTTGCTGCCTGACACCGTTACTTCACTCTGCCAAATGGCTTCGGAGAGAACCAACAAGAAGTTTCCGTTCTGGGACGTTTAGCCGTGATTATACAAGATACAAAAGGTTGCGGCAGATCCTTCCTAGCTCTGTCCAAGGACTGTAGGTGTGCAAACGGGGTGTGCCGGGGGTGTCCAGGCACACCCTAATGTCTCCGAGGCCACCAGAAGTATTTCCCTCCATCACGTCCCCCCACATGGTCCAATCGGGGCCTTTAAGGAGAACAGGAGAGGGCATAATTCCCCTGGACCGCCATTAATGCGCTTGGGGGAATAGTGTATTTTCTGGAGTGCCCGGAAGGCGGGCTTCCCTGCCACACACATACAGCTCCAATCGGGGCCTTTAAGGAGGACAGGTGACGGAATTTCCTGGGTGCACACCCTAATGAAATGTGCTGTACACGCCTATGCCAAGGAGGGCATCTCACTTTTGTGCACACCCCACGGTCACAAGCATATCTGGTTAGGGGCTGCAAAATACAGTGGCACCCACTGGATCTGGTGGGGTGGAAAAGATGGATGAGCTGGTGGTCAGCCAGGGTGCTGAGCTGAGGGGTGTGCCAACCTCACACCTCCACCAGGCCCCATAAGCCTTCTGGGTGGCCCTACAAATGTGACCAGTGTGTGGGGGGGTGGGGAGATACCAAAGGCACACCTCACCCAGGGCGCTGTTTATCAGAAGGCCAGCCCTGGGTGGAAAGCCGGGTCACTATGCCAGAGCCAAGGGGTTACCAAAGGTGAAAACTGCTGGAGACGACCGACGGTGCCTTACTTTTGCACCGGCCTTGGTACATCACTTCCAGGTCGGGATGCCCTCTGCACCTAGCTGTCAGGAGGTCGCATTCATCCCGGTAGGTGAATCCATCTGAGCCGCACACTTGTTGCTTGCGGGGCAGGTTGGAGCAATCCGGGGCGCACGTGCACTGCGGGCGCCCGTATTTCATCTTGCAGACCTTGCCCGGCCCGCAGTCTACCCCGTCGCAGGTTTCTGGGGAGACAGCGAGAAATGAAAGGAGCTCTACATTTTTGCTAGATGGGTGTTTTTGCTAGATGGGCGTTTTTGCTAGATGGCCGTTATTGCTAGATGGCCGTTTTCACCCATCTAGCTGTGGCTCTATGGAGCAGGAAGGAGGGAGGCTGGAGGATTCTTTGTAAGCTGGCCTCCCAAGTCACCTCTTGTCCCTGCCCACAGGACTTCTCCTTTGCCCTCCACTCTGAGATTGCCTTTGTGACCACGGAGAAGTAGATGGCACAGTTTTTGCTGTGCCACCTGTGTGTGTGTGTGTGTGGGATCAGGTGGGCTGCTCGGACTCCAGGATCCGAGCTCAGAGTGCTGTCTCCAACCTCGGATCCCCCATGACCCTCCCCAGACCTTGTCTAAGGGCCATAGAATTTCTCTCTGAATTATATTAATTATTCCTGAATTTGCATCTATACATATGCATTAGCACATTCAAATGTTATTCATATTAATGTCCTCTTTCTGGGAGGTTCCTAAGAGGCCTTAGGTTTCAGGTAGCTTTCCTGCACGAGGGAGGGTGGGTGGAGAGAGCAATGACCCGCTCAAAATTACCCAGAGATCTCTGTGGCCAAGGGATTGTTTGTACCCTGGCGTC
Organism: Elgaria multicarinata webbii; assembly: GCF_023053635.1. NCBI lineage: Eukaryota > Metazoa > Chordata > Lepidosauria > Squamata > Anguidae > Elgaria > Elgaria multicarinata. The sequence goes on along the minus strand of NC_086193.1, from coordinate 12,831,194 downwards.
CCCACTTTAATCCCTGAACCACGCTCCCCAAACTTGGCATCTTCCAGATGCATCGGACCACACATCCAATCATTCCCAGCTGGGCAGCCTCCCCCAACCAGGAGCCACAATTTCCCATCTGTTGGCTGTGGGGCAAATGGGGCTTGAAGTCCAAGACATCTGCACCATGCTACCCCGGCATCTCCGCCGGGTCCTTCCACAGGTGTGGACTTGCCTGTCTCTGCCCAAAGGATGACGGAACCGACACGCAAACAAACGCCGAAGGAGACGGGGAGAAAATTGAGCCACGTTCCCAGAATCTGTGTGATGCGCCTGCACACACACGCAACGGGCAAACATGGCATTTGCAGGAAGGAAACGGGAGGCAAGGCGTGAGCGTGTGGGTGACTGACAGGCATGTTTTGAACGAGATGTCTTTCCCCCGTAACAATAGGGCTCCCTGTTTTGCGCCGAGCTTCCGTGACATGAAAACAAGAACGGGCAACAAGTCAGAAAAGGATCTGTCTGGAAAATTAAAAAGAGAGAGAGAGAGAGAGAGAGAGAAGGCCTTTGGCCCGAGGGAAAGGAGGAAAAGAGACAGACAGCTACATTGTGTGGCTAGGTCACCCTGGGGCAAAAACTGTCTGGTAGGGTGCAGAAAGGGGGGCGGGGGGGGACGAGGTGCGTGGAATTAATTTCCCCGAAGTGCACCAGACGTGTGTGGGCCTCTCCGTCTGTCTGGGAAAATGTTGGCCCGCTGATGAGCGTATATGGGTGGGCCAATCCTTGGATGAAAAAGAAAGAGGGCGTTTTGCGAGTGGTTTACCGGCGAACCGACTGGGAGTCAGGGACTGGCCCAAAGTCACCCAGTGAGCTCCACGGCTGAGTGGGGAGATTGAACCCAGATCTCCTGAGCCCCCGTCTCACACTGAACATGAAGGTTCTATGGAACCCATCATGGCTAACAGCTTGTGAGAGGCAGAGCCTCCTTAAAACGGTCTAATCTTTTGAAAAAGCAGGTAAATGGTTCCGATATACATAAGAACTTCAGAAGAGCCTTGCTGGAATAGACCGAGGGTCCATCTAGCCATAAGAACATCAGAAGAGCCCTGATGGATCAGACCAAGGGTCCATCTAACCATAAGAACTTCAGAAGAGCCTTGCTGAAATAGACCGAGGGTCCATCTAGCCATAAGAACATCAGAAGAGCCCTGATGGATCAGACCAAGGGTCCATGTAGCCATAAGAACTTCAGAAGAGCCTTGCTGAAATAGACCAAGGGTCCATCTAGTCATAAGAACATCAGAAGAGCCCTGATGGATCAGACCAAGGGTCCATCTAGCCATAAGAGAGAGCTTCGGCTATTGGGCGGTATAAAAATGTAATAAATAAATAAATAAATAAATAAGAACATCAGAAGAGCCCTGCTGGATCAGACCAAGGGTCCATCTAGCCATAAGAACATCAGAAGAGCCTTGCTGAAATAGACCAAGAGTCCATCTAGTCATAAGAACATCAGAAGAGCCTTGCTGAAATAGACCAAGGGTCCATCTAGTCATAAGAACATCTGAAGAGCCTTGCTGAAATAGACCAAGGGTCCATCTAGCCATAAGAACATCAGAAGAGCCTTGCTGAAATAGACCAAGAGTCCATCTAGTCATAAGAACATCAGAAGAGCCTTGCTGAAATAGACCAAGGGTCCATCTAGCCATAAGAACATCAGAAGAGCCTTGCTGAAATAGACCAAGAGTCCATCTAGTCATAAGAACATCAGAAGAGCCTTGCTGAAATAGACCAAGGGTCCATCTAGTCATAAGAACATCTGAAGAGCCCTGATGGATCAGACCAAGGGTCCATCTGTCTATAAGAACATCAGAAGAGCCCTGATGGATCAGACCAAGGGTCCATCTAGCCATAAGAACATCAGAAGAGTCCTGATGGATCAGACCGAGGGTCCATCTAGTCATAAGAACTTCAGAAGAGCCTTGTTGGAATAGACCAAGGGTCCATGTAGCCATAAGAACTTCAGAAGAGCCCTGATGGATCAGACCGAGGGTCCACCTAGGAAGAGGGCATTTCACCAGGTGCTGCATGCCTACAAATGACATCTGCTAAAATTCCCGGCTAATAATAATAAAAAAGCCCTGGGGCTAAAAGTCCTGCTATGGTATCCTGGACTAAGAAATGCTCCTAGTTTGAACTGGAAAACAGGAAGGGCAAAACGCCGACCAGACCACATTTTTAGAAAGGAAGAAGACCTGCTTGTCACTAAAAGAAGGAACTTTGGAATGTGCCAGAAAGAAGAGAGAAAATGTCATACAATTCGGGAATTGTACCTTGCCCGTATAATAGTGCATGCGTTGGCTTCCTGTCATAGGCGTGCGCAAGGGGTGTGCCGGGTGTGCCCAGGCACACCCGAATGTCTCAAGCAATAAGTGCTGAATTGAGGCAGCTGCTGAGTAGGGATCCAGACACAGTGGGAACGGCCCTCTGGCTGCCCTCCATCTGCCCCACCGCCACACCAAAGAACTGTTGGCTCTGAGAGAGCGTCATTGCTCCTGGTAGCAGGAATGAAAAGGCCTTTGCTCCCTGTATGTTTCCAAGCCCAGTTCAAGGAGCTGGTTTTAACCTATAACGCTTTACACGGCTCAGGACTGAAATACTTGATGGAATGCCTCCTCCGACCTGAACTTACCCAGATACTACGATCAACATCTGGATCCCACCCCCCCCCCCCTGAGTGTCACCTCCAAAGTAAGCTCAGAAGATGGCGACAAGGAATAGAGCCTTTTCAGTGGTGGCCTCCCGACTGTGGAATGGAGAATGCTGGGAGGGTCTTTTAAACCAGTTAAAAACAAAAACGAAGGCCGGTAAACCCTGGGAGAATAAAAAGACTTCAGCAAGCATAAAAAAGACCGCAATGCAATCACTAGCTTAGCCTCCACGGGGAGGGGATTTCAGAACCTGGGGGCCACCACTGAAAAGGGCTTCTCCTCAGTAGCCGCCAGTGTTGCCTCATTTAGTGATGGGACCCAGAGGTGGGCCTCTGAAGATTATTTTAGCACCCGGGCAACAATATATGGAAGGAGACTATCCTTCTGGTAATGAGGTCCCCAAGCTGTTTAGAGCTTTAGAAGTGAATGCCAGCACTTTGGAATTTTTCCTGGAAATGGACCAGTAGCCAGAGCCGATGCGTAGTAGGTTCATCTCCACCCGCAAAGCAATTGCGTAGTAGGTTCATCTCCACCCGTCCCCTGTTAAGAATCTCACCGCCTTAGTTTGGACCTGCTGAAGTTTCGGGACCGTTTTCATTGCAGCCAAACTATCTCTGTCCAGATAGGGTCATAGCTGTTACATCGGACGGGCAGCTACCATGAACAGGGCCTTTTTGGCTGTAGTCCCCGGGGCTGTGAATTGAGCTCCCTAGAGAGGTTCGCCAGACACCCACGTTATACTCTTTTTGACACCATGTGAAGGTCTCCCCCCCCCCCGCCCGTGTTTTAGCTCTGCTGTTTTAGATTTGTGTTTCGAATCTAAAAGTGTGTTGTACTTTTCTATTGTGGTTTCAAGCTTCCCTTTTTTTTTAAAAAAAAAAAGTATTTTTCACGCTGCAACTTGCGGTTTTAATTCTGGCCAACCGCCCAGAGAGCTTCAGCTACCGGGCGGTGTACAAAGGAAAGAAATGAAGCCGTCAAATAGGTTGTGCACCCCTGAAACAGAGGGGCCCTGCTTTGTAAAAGAGGACGTGTGGCCTGGTGGGGTTGCCGTACTCCGTACGCGAGCCAATGACCTCTACCTTTGCAAGGGTTGCAGGTCACGAGACCCAGGATCCGGAGCAGGCTGATTTTGTCCGGGTGCGAGGCGTTGGACCACGCCACGTCCGTGTTCCCATTGGCACAGCAGTCCTCCCACGTGATGCCAGTCTGGAGAATCATGGTGCATTTGGCTTCCCGGCCTTGCTGCCGCCAACAGATCCCTCCTGTTGGGGGAAAAACGGACGGGCGCCGGTGAGAAATTGCTGCCCCACGCATGCTTAACTTACAGAACTCGCCGCCCCGAGACGTGGCGGCCGACCGCTGAGGGGAGAAAGGAGAATCAGACAGATTCGTGGCAAAGGGAAAGTCCGTAGTTGCTCTGTGAAATCTCTCTGTTAAGAGGCCTTTGAATGTCAGTCGCTTGGGGCACCAGAAATGAAGGGCAGCGATTGCTTCCGTGTCCGACATGATAGGCTGAATGGCAGAGCCCAGCATCTCCGGATAGAGCAGGAAAAACTCCAGCCGGAAACTAGAAAGCAGCTGGGTTCAGACAACATGATAACCGTGAGTTATCCTTGAACCGTGGGTTGTCGCTGAACCATGGGTTATCATGTTGTCTGAACCCAGGTGCACTAGCAAACCATGGTTTGCTGACATGAACAACCTGCAGTTCACAACCCAATGCTAAACCCTGGGTTCTCCTCAGGGTTGCTTGTGGTTAACAAGCCACGGTTTGTTAGCACAGCTGGATGAAGGCAACAACGCCCCACGGTTTGACCAAAAAAAAAAAAACCCACCCTCAGTGGACAGGTGTCCTCTGTATGCACGCCGCACCTGGTGAAATTCCCTCGCCATCACAACAGTTCAAGCTGTAGGAGCCCTGCCCTCTTTTGGATCCGATCACTCAACAAAAGAGGGCAGGGCTCCTGCAGCTTGAACTGTCGTGATGAAGAGGGGAATTCCTGCAGGTGCTGCCTGCATATGGATGACACCTGCTGAAATTCCCGTTTCTATGCAACTGTTAAAGATGCAGGAGCCCTGTCCTTTCTCCTTTCCCCACAACGGGGGAAGAGGAGGACCGGTCCAGGGAGTACTTTCGAACGGGCTGTCGGCCTGTGCCCTGCTGTGCCTACCCGAGGCCCCAGCCCTGGGTCGACGGCCCGGTTGACCCCGCCAGGACCTTGTAACCCGGGCTGAACGTTCAAAACAAGTCTCAACCCCCCTGGAAAGCCTAGGGTCGTGCCCGCGTGACCCACGCCACCTCCATCATTCTAGCAGACAGAACAACTTTGTTCTGCCACTAGAGCGAAGATGAGCTGGAAACGGAGAGGGTGGGTGGGACGGCAGTGCGGGTGAGGACCATGTGAGGTCTGTCTGGGACATCTGATCCAAGCATGCTTCTCCCCCCCCCCCCCCCGAAAAAGGGTTACCCAAGCCAGCCGCCCGGCAACGCAGCCAGCCAGCTGGCAGCCAAATCAAAAGGTTGTTTTGTTCCTTAATCTCGTGAACTAATCGCTCGTTCCTTGCAAGAGAAGAGCTCAGCGCACCAGACGCTCCCACGTTTCCCCAAACTTTTTTCCCCCAAGGAGCTCGGGTTCGAAGGATGGAGCCCCCTTTTCCCAACAGCACGACGCAGCGGCCTTCTTTAGCTTCCAACTCTGTCCCATTTAATTAGATCACCCCACCCCGGTTCTCAATATTTTGGTGCGCCCGGCTTCCCACACGCCGGATGAGCCTGCCAGGGCTTTGACAAACCTCTTCCGTTCTCCAGAATGGACCTTAATTACCTGCTGCCTCGTTATTTCCAGCGCCGCAGGGACTAGTAACTTGTCACACATGAACCGTTTCAGGAAATGGAAGCGGCGCTAGGAAAGGCTCATGGACAGGGGGTTCGAATCACCACCCTTTATGGCTGATGGGCTATGTGCCTCTCGAGGGGGCGGCGCACAGACGATCCTAGCATTTGCAGATTTCGTACCTAATATAGGGTGGCCCTATGGAAAGGAGGACCGGGCTCCAGTATCTTTAACAGTTGTATTGAAAGGGGGATTTCAGCAGGTGTCATTTGTAGGCCTGCAGCACCTGGGGGAAATTCCCTTCTTCATCACGATAGTTCAAGCTGCAGGAGCCCTGCCCTCTTTTGTAGAGTGATCAGATCCAAAAGAGGGCTCCTCCTCCGCCTCTCCATGTTATCCTCACAACAACAACCCTGTGAGGTAGTCTGGGCTGAAAGTCCATGACTGGCCCAGAGTCACCCAGTGGGTAAACCCAGATCTCCCGACTCCCAGTCCAGCGCTCTCACCACTAAACCACGCTGTCTCTTTCGCCTTTATTCTTGAGGGCAAACGATCTACCTGTCCACTCTTAGTATCTCTGGCCCTATATGGCAACTTCCCTGAATGCGGGCCCTTCTGGATGTGTTTGGACTACAACACCCACTATCCCACCATGATGGGCGTTGTAGTCCAAACACATCCAGAAGGCCTCGGGAGCGGAGGGGGGACCTTTCACCTCCCCCCACTGTTCTCTCTACTGTCTGAGCTCTGATGCAAGGAGGAATACTTTGCTGCAAAAGGACCCTTCTCTGTCACAAGAAACACGCGGCTCGAAGCCGAGAGCACAGCGTGTAACTCTAGAACCGTTGCGGAGCAAGCCAGCTGCAAGCCAGGTCTGCTTCCCCGGCCACCACCTTCCCTTATGCAATCGCTCCCCGTGAGCTCGCAGACCAAAAGCTATGCGCGGAGATTAAAATCCACACTTCAAAGGGGGACTTCTGCTTTTGAAGAACACACCTGGTTTCAGAGTCTGGATTCCTTCTCATGAGACGGGGTTTTTGTGGGAGGGAGGGCGGTAAGGGAGGGGAGAGAGTTGCTTCTTATTTAACTAGTAAAACAGACACAGAGACAAATAGAATCATAGAATAGTTGAGTTCAAAGGGGCCTAAAAGGCCATCGAGTCCAACCCCCTGCTCAATGCAGGAATCCACCCTAAAGCATCTCTGACAGATGCTTGTCCAGCTGCCTCTTGAAGGCCTCCAGTATGGGAGAGCCCACAACCTCCCTAGGTCACTGGTTCCATTGTCGTACTGCTCTAACAGTCAGGAAGTCTTTCCTGATGTTTTGTCGTACTGCTCTAATGGTCAGAAGGTTTTCCCTGATGTTTTGTCGTACTGCTCTAACAGTCAGAAAGTTTTCTCTGATGTTTCATCGTACTGCTCTAACAGTCAGAAAGTTTTCTCTGATGTTTCGTCGTACTGCTCTAACAGTCAGAAAGTTTTCTCTGATGTTTCATCGTACTGCTCTAACAGTCAGAAAGTTTTTCCTGATGTTTTGTCATACTGATCTAACAGTCAGGAAGTTTTTTCGTATGTTTTGTCGTACTGCTCTAACACTCAGGAAGTTTTCCTGATGTCCAGCCAGAATCTGGCTTCCTGGAACTTCAGCCCGTTATTCCGTGTCCTGCATCCTGGGAGGATCGAGAAGAGATCCTGGCCCTCCTTTGTGGGACAACCTTTCAAGTATTTGAAAAGCGCTATCATGTCTCCCCTCAGTCTTATCTTCTCCAGGCTAAACATGCCCAGTTCTTTCAGTCTCATAGACCCCTAATCATCCTGGTTGCCCTCCTCTGAACACACTCCAGCTTGTCTGCATCCTTCTTGAATTGTGGAGCCCAGAACTGGACGCAATACTCTAGATGAGGCCTAACCAGGGCTGAATAGAGAGGAACCAGGACCTCACGCGATTTGGAAGCTATACTTCTATTAACACAGCCCAAAATAGCATTTGCCTTTCTTGCAGCCATATTGCACTGTTGGCTCACATTCAGCTTGAGATCTACAACCATTCCAAGTTCCTTCTCGCTTGTAGTATTGCTGAACCCATCTTGTAACTGCGCATTTGGTTTCTATTTCCTAGGTGTAGAACTTGGCTTTTACCCTATTAAATTTCATTCTGTTGTTTTCAGCCCAGCACTCCAGCCTATCAAGATCACTTTGAAGTTTGCTTCTGTCTTCCAGGGTATTAGCTATCCCACCCAATTCTGTGTCATCTGCAAATCTGATAAGCGTTCCCTGCACCTCCTCGTCCAAGTCATTAATAAAAATGTGGAAGAGCACTGGGCCCAGGAATTAAAAAGTAGAAATCTGTACCACACTTGCCAAATTTCAGAATCAGGCCCCATATTCTCTCATCTCCTGTTGACAGCCCTCATTATGATGCAGTTGAAAGAGCTATCCATCTGCCACCTTTGAATCACCTAATTTGACACCTGAGGCTGCTCTCATCCACGCTCATGGCAGGGCCGCTCCTTGGTGGATCTTTCCCCACGTTTTAGCTCAGGACTGGGCAACTGGTGGCCCTCCAGATGTTGTTGGACTGCAATTCCCAACATCCCTCGGCATTGACTAGGGATGATGGGGTTGAAGTCCAACAACGTCTGGGACGCCAGGCGTTCCCCACCCTCGGTTGAGCGGTTTGGATATGGCTCCCTCTTTTTCAAATTATTTTAAATTATTGTTGCCTCTTTTAAAACATTTAGGCCGCAATTCTTTTAAGACACAATCCTGTGCGTCTTTAGGCAGCTGACTAGGGTGACCCTAAGGAAAGGAGGACAGGGCTCCTGTATCTTTAACAGTTGTATTGAAAAGGGGATTTCTGCAGGTGTCATTTGTATATATGCAGAACCTGGTGAAATTCCCTCTTCATCACAACAGTCAAAGCTGCAGGAGCCCTGCCCTCTTTTAAATCTGGTCACTCTAGTATAGCTCCTGCAGCTTTAACTGTTGTGATGGAGAAGGAATTTCACCAGGTTCTCCATGCATACAAAGGACACCTGCTGAAATTCCCTTTTCTATGCAACTGTTAAAGATACAGGAGCCCGGTCCTCCTTTTCATAGGGTCACCCTACAGCTGACCCTCCGCTGATGCTGGCCCCCAAACCAATTTACACCCAGGCATCAGGGCCTAGAAGCTGCCCTGTGTGTTTCCCACAACGTGTTGCACCAGAGCATTGTGGGAAATTTAAAGGGCGGACCCGAGTGAGGTCTGGGAGCCACCATTTAAACTTCCCAGAATGCCCCCGACGTAGCTCCAGGGCATTGTGGGAAATTAAAGTGGCCGAGCTCTCAGAGGCCTGTTCCTCACTAATGCCAACACTTGGGGTGGGGCAACACCCCCCCCCCAAAAACCAGCGAATCGTAGTTTACCGCCTGTCACTCTGCCTGAGGTGAGGTATTTCAACCTTTTAGAACTTGAGGAGGGGGAGTCATCAAATGGGTGGGCTGGATTGGGGCCCCATTTGGGTGAAATTTGACCTGCAGGCTAGACCAACAACTGCAGCATTCCCCCGCCGACTTATAATTCATTCCTGCAACCCCAAAAGTTTTCGTTTTAGGGCAGGGGTGGGCAGACGTCAGGCTTGCAGGATTTAATTTGTGTTGGGTGTTTGTTTTTCGTTTTAACTTATCATCTCTGACGTCTGCCAATCAAAGGCAGCAAAAAAAGAAATGTCTCTGCAGGTGTCTAGACATACACTCAGAATTAAGTACCGCCGGGCCTCCAATCACACTCTCCGCCCCAGAGTTTCTTCCCAGCCTCAGAACTGACCTCCCAAGTCAGTAATCCGCTCCTGGTTTTCCCCTTAAGCTTGCTTCATTTCCTTGCTTCCTAGCAGGGGACGAGGGACATTTTTGGCCTTTGTTATCATTAACCAGTCGGGAATCGTGCAAATTCAGTCCCGCCTCTGTTTCGGAGGATAGGTTAGAATCTCCCGCCCACCAAAGCGATGCGCTTCGGTGTGAGTCCCTGCTCCCGACCTGAAGGAGGATTTCCCAGAGGAGCGACTCACTCAGAAACACGACGGTGAAACTTCCTCTTCCGTGGGCGGATAATTCCACTGCCACGCTGCATCGGAAGCCACGGAGGGATCCAACCGTGCTCGACGTGGACACGACTTAAAGATCTGCCTCCCTCCCCGGCAGAAACGTAGCGTCATGCAGAGACACGGCAGGCAGACTCCAATAGCTGAGTGTTCTGCAACCAGTCACACTGGGATGGAGCCTTTAAATCCCTCAACAACGCTGGTCAGAATAAAAAGCCGATGACTTTAGTAGGGCCTGGGGGAACCCTATTGGCTCCTCCCGTCACCTGATCTCCCGCTGGGTTGAAAACTGCAATACCATCCCCGGCCATGTGGCCATGGGGGCGCTGCAGCACAGCTGAGTTCGGGCCAGCAAACTCTTTCAGTGGCCCTGGGCTAGGGCAGCTATTTATAAATTGCCAAAAAAGAAGAGGACAAAAATGTGCATAAATGTCGCTTCTGCGAATTTATACACATTGACAGAACTCTAGAAGTAATCATTATAACTTACGCAGAAACGCTGCAAAAGAAGACACAGGGTCACCCAACGCCGCCATGATCCTTGTTACCCGAGTCCCTGGTTCAAGACTAGCCATGCCGTTCTCGCCCACGTGCAGAGATGCCCGGGGACTGATTAAAAAAGTGCATCGTACAGAGAGGCAACAGGCAGCCTCCTCTGAGGTTCAGCATTTTAACCTCACGGGGAGCCTGGAATTACTTCATTTGTTCTCTCGTGGCGTATAGGCACCCCATGGTTTGCAAAAAGCGGGGCAAGGGATGTGGCTTTTTGCCTTGTTTGCTTGGCACCAGGAATGATGCATTGTGGGATAGTGGCAGAGGATTCCATTTTTTTTCCACCAGCCCGTCAGGGACCCCCGTGGACTCCATTCCACTTTGTCAGATGCGTGAAGCGCTATCTTGAGTTACCCATATATAGAAAGATGGCAGAGGGAGGAATTGTACACAGTGGGGAAATGCAGAAAGTATCGACAGTGATAATTACTTCATTGATAAAACAGTTGTCGGGTGACAATCCGGACACCCTTGCAAGGGCTGTTGAACAGCCAAGGGAGACAGCAGTAAATTAATGCATATGCGTGTGTGTGTTCTGTGTATGTGTGTAGGCAGAGATCGTGATAAAATTAGGTGTGTTGGAAGACTTTCTCTATGTTCATTGATACATTTTGGAAGGGACGCTCCAGCAGAGGTGAAACCATTTGAACTTTCGCTGGGACATTAGGGGTTGTCGGTGTGTGTGTGTTATAGTAAAAGTTGAAATGCTTTCACCTTCCTTGGTGAGCCCTTCTGCATATCTGCAAGGAAAACGGGGAAACACCCCCACACACACACACATACACACAAACATGTTGTCTTTGCTAGAACGAAAACGGCATCTTTTGCAACCAGAATCAAAATACCTTCAAATTCCACAAACACACACACACCCCATACAAAAATAACCCCTCCCAACACACACTCACACACCAACCAGCACAAAAGATACGGCCTGTCCCTACAAATCGAAAGCTTTTTAAATCACAATTTAAAAAGGCCTCCCCCTTCTGCCGTGAGCGTGAAAGAAACTCTGCTAGATTCTCTCTCAGTTAAATCGGTTGGTGGCGACCCAAACCAGCAGGGCCGAAAAGTCGAGCTGCACTGGAATCGCTTTGATCAAATCCAGGACGAGGGAGAGTCTGGATACTGATGGAATCTAACACTCTGCGCATCCTCAGAGGTGCTCTTTCCCCTCACCCGCATCCGGCGTTCTGAGAGTTTGAGGATTTGGGGGAGGAATAAAAAGCATGTGTGTGTGTTTCAGGCGGACAGAATGGTGACCCCCTGGGATTCTAAAAGTGGGGATGATACCAGGAGACCCCTGAAATGCACTTACCTGCAAAGGTGTCTCCCACGGCTGAGCAGAGCACGACCAAAATCAAAAGGCCGCTCTTCATGGCGAGACACAGCAGGGTCAGCCGAGAGAAAGAGGAGAGAAAGAGGAGACAGCGGCCGGGAAAGTTTCGCCTCCTTATCCCCAGCAACCTTCGTGGGGCGGCCCTCTCAGCCGAGGAGAGGTCGTCTGAGTCGTCTGCTTCAGAATAATCGCAGGGTCTCAGCGGCTCAGCCGGGGCGGCCGCTCTCCAAGGGATGGGTCTTCCCTCCTTCCGACCCACACACCAGGCGTCAGTCTCACCCTCGCTAGATAAAGTATTTGCGTGTCTGTGTGTAGTCTGCGAGGACTTAATCATAACTGTGCGGGTAGGCGGTGTCGACAGCAGCCAGTAACATGCCTGGGAGGGTATTGTGTCTGATTCCTTCTTTCTGGAGCCCGCCTGGATGTGGTTACAGGCAAAGCCTTGCCGGGATCGTCAGTATTGCAGACGCAGGGCTGGCAGCGCGGATTTTCGGCGTTGGTTTTGTTCTCATGTTCAAGTGTGCGCCAGGGCGAGCTGAGGGCGCCTCGCTCGTTCATTCCACCGCCCCCCCCCCCCTGCTCTTCCTTTTTCCTGTCTGGAAAAGGACCGCTCGTCGGATTCTGCTTCTGCCCCCGCTCCAGCGTTGACCCTGGAAATCCCGTTATCGGCGTCACGCGGCGCGGAAGACCCATTTTTCCCCCGTCAGCGCTGTTCTGAAGGTGCCTATTTAATGGGGGGGGGGAAGCCCCCCCCCGCTTCCGCACATGTGAAAAACCCTGCCAGGGACGGCCTTTGGAGGTTTTAAAATCTCATAGAAGGCCATCTCGTACTTTTCGCAAACTAATTTCTCGAGGGCTTCTTTGCTCCTAAATTGGGCTGGGTTGGACTGTAAGGATGGCTTTTGGAAATGGGGAGGGAGTGAAGGAAGTTAGAAGCAGTGGTGTAGTGGAGGCAGAGCGCTATAGGGAGACAGCACTCATACTTTTTTATTAGCAGGGACTCGCTAAACCATCAGCCACCGGACTCGGACTTTCCTGTTCTCTCTGAGCTTAGCTACAATTTCCGCAATAGCGGCAGGGAAATAATGACGTTACGCTCCTGGTGATAAGCTCTATTAAGGCAAGGTGCTGTTGGACTACAACTCCCATCAGACATGGCCAGCAGAGCCAACAGGGAGGGATGATAGGAGTTGCGGTCCAACAGCATCTGGAGCTCCTCACGTTCCTGGTTAAGGGAATTCCGCCCCCCCCCCCTTGCGAATAACACTGCGTCCCCCCTGGTTTGGGAAGCTGTTGGCCTCGGCACTAATCTCCCCTCAGCCCTATTTGCATGCTGAGAAACCAACACTCCTCACGCTAAAGGAAAACAGGCACAAGACTGCCACACTTAACTTTTCTCTTCTCCCAGGCATTTAACAACGCTAAGTTTGTTTTTTTAACAGACCCCAGGACTGTTGTTTTTAAATGGATACTGTTGTTTTTATACTGTTTTTATGTTTCTGATGGTTTTAAATTTTGTATATTTTTAATGTTTACTGTTTTTAACTTTTGTAAACTGCCCAGAGAGCTTCGGCTATGGGGCGGTATATAAATAAACACAGACAATGGTTAAGAATAAATGTGGCCCAGCAGAGGAATGTGGAACCCCTCTCCCCGGCCACATTTCCTGACAACCCCCCTCTGTGACGGTGGACAGACAACTCACTCGGCCCCACTAAGAGAGGCGGGGTCTTGTGCGTGGTGGCCCTCCCAATGGCGGAACTAGCTTAGCCTGGGCTCTTCTTTGCAGGCTTGGAGGCAGTGGCTAGGATGTTTCAGTCCTGCTATGCTTTGAGTATATTTTAACTCTTACCTGCCGTGGAGACATTTTTAATATCTGCTTCATTGTGGAACACCTTAAGCGCTCAGTGAGTGTGGGTTTTTGGGGGAATGGTAAAGGTTTTAAAGTGCTTTCAGGCACCGCCAGGACGCGTCCTTTTTGGGACTGAAATAGCTCATTTTGAACTAAACAGTGGACGAAGGAAAGCGTGCGTGCCATGAATTACCACCTTAGAGCCCTTGACGAGGTCAGACAGGTCGAGGCTTTCCCGAGAAGCAGAAGACCGCACGGATTTGTCTCTATGTCTGTGTTTAGCAACAACGAGACACGTTAACAGGCGTAGAGTGTTGGGTGCATCATTTATTTGGATTTGGGGTGTTATATCATGCTTGGGAGAACGAGGTGGGAGGGAGGGGAAATGCCCCAGGTGCCATGGGGCAGCGAGGGAAAGTGCCCCACATATATCCATAATATTATAGCTTTTGCAAAATCAAATTAAAATCCTCTGAGTGAAGCTGGCATTACGGAGGAGCTGTGGGATGCACAGCAGAGCAAACCAGAGAACGCTGAAAGGAAAAGAACGGAGGGAACCCTCTCTCCCCTCTCTGTGCGACACTCTGCAACCCCAACGGGCAGAAAAAAACCTCCACTACAAGGCCTTTCCTCCATCCCAGCTTGCCAAGAAGTTCTCAGCACCAGATGTTTGCGATGATCCAAGGCGGGGGGGGGGGGGAAGGGGGAGAAATCGGCCGGCACAAAGAAAGATAACTTTCCCTTTTGTGTCATCAGTTCCCCCCCCCCCCCCGGTTCAGACTAGCGTGTGTGGCGCGGAGGGTTTGTTATGTCTGCCTGCCAGCCGGAGGATCAGCAGTCAGGCGGCTTCCAGTCAAATGTGATGCAGGCGGCGGTGTTGAAAGGCCAGAATTTCCACACACACACACCGTAGCAAATGCAGCTTCTCGAGGCACGGCGCCATTTAAAAGAACCGCCCGCCGAAGGGTGCCGCTATTCCTGGATCTCAGCTTTCCCGGCGACCGATGTTTTGGACTACAGCTCCTATCAGGCCCAGCCATATAGCAGATCGAAAAAGAGAGAGAGAGAGAGAGAGAGAGAGAGAGAGAGAGAGCCTACTTTGCAAGTGGAAGGTCCCAGATTCGATTCCTGGTATCTCCAGGTAGAGCTCTGGGAACACCTCTGCCTGAAACCAATCAGTGTAGACTCACCCTTCCCCAATCTGGTGCCCGTGAGAGGTTTTGGATTACAACTCCCATCAGGCCCAGCCAGCATGGCCAAGTGTCAGCAATGATGGGAGCTGTAGCCCAAAAGATCTTGTAGCACAAAAGATCATGACGCTCTTTCTTAAGAATCATGAGGAATGGGATCTTAACTGTTCCCTCAGTTCCAAAGAGATTGGGCAGGTGGGTACAAGAGACAGGGCCTTTTTGGTGGTGGTGAGATGCCTTCCCAATGGAGATCGACCAGGCTCTCACTCTCAGTTCCATAGCCCACTGGTAGAGCCTTTGCTTTGCGTGCAAAAGGTCCCCGGTTCTGTCCCCAGCGTCTTAAGGTAAAGCTGGGAGAGTGTGTTGGAAAGGCTGGTGTGACTCACAGCAGAGTTGTGTTATGTAGAGAAAGCGTGGCAACACCACGTTTGTTTTTGGAGGCAACGAACGCAGGCTAGAAGAAGTTCAAGTCAAGTTAGTGCTTTTATACGCAGCGTCAAAAACAGTGGCAAGGTGGCAACAAAGACATTATCCCAAGAGCGAGCTGATTAATGCATGTTAAAACAAACAAACACACGCTTTCTCCTGATTCAAGCCCAGGAAATAGATTTAGACCTCTCGATCAGGGATGTAGATCGGTGATGAGACCGAGGAGCAACGACAACTGGTGTGCTGGTGTTTCCGTCGGCTACTGATAGTTACTGACGGCAATTGCCACCCATGTGGATGGCTTTCAAAGAGGGCTGGATCAATTCCTGGAGGAGGCGAAGGCTCTCCATGGCTGCTAGCCCTGGTGGTTGTGTGCTATCTCCAGTATCCGAGGCAGTAAGCCTGTGTGCCCCCGTTGCTGGGGAACATGGGTGGGAGGGTGCTGTTGCACCGTGTCCTGCTTGTTCATGCCTGGCCGACGGCTGGCTGGCCACTGTGTGAACAGAGTGCTGGACTAGATGGACCCTTGGTCTGATCCAGCATCAGGGCACTTCTGATGTTCTCATGGTGCTTAGTCAATGGCTAGTGAGGTCTACTGATGGCTCTTAGTTGGGGAAGCTAATGGAACCTCCATGGGTCAAGGGCACTCTACCTCAAAATGTCACATACTGGGAACAAACAGAAGTGTGTGTGTAGGAGGGAGATGTGTTTAAGAGCCCCCGAAGGCCTCTGCCTGAACGCTGTTGGGAGGAGGCAGGACTCTGGGCTGCGTGCCTCTTTGTCGTGATCCAGGCAGGCTTTTCGTCTGTTCTTCAAAGAGGCAGGATGAGATGGGAACCCAGACAAGAAGCTAACCAGCAGAAGTTTGCACCATGCAGGCCATAAAAGGAGAGAATAGAGTGTCACATTCCTAGAGGATTTGCATAGATGTGTGTGTGTCCCCCCCCCCCCCCCCGTTCTTAATGACGACATTTCGGCGGATGGCCCATGTGTAGCATTCAGTCCCGGGCATCGTCTGAGGCACGAGAGGGCTGCATTGGCTGGTGCCTTCTCTTGGTCGGAGTCTAAACGGGGACCGAGCCGGAGCCGGTACCCCATAGCAAACAAGCCCTTGAGGTCTCAAAATGAGGCCTTCTGTCTTCGAAGGGGCTGCCCTGACCAGACAAATCCAATACGCTGTTTCAACGTGTTGCAGCTACCAGCCAGGCTGGGGAGGATGTGTGTTACGTTGTCCGTGTTACAAGTATTTGAGCTCCGCCTCTGAATGCGAGCCAGCGGGCGTGACGCAGCTGCAAAACACCCGAACGCGATTTCAGGCCGCGCGAACAGAACCGTCGCTTCTGAGCCAGAGGAAGCTGTAGCTCCGCTTTATTCTGCCCCAGCTTATCTCATGTGGTGTACTCTGCCCAGTTCTGGGTGCTGCGGTTTAAGGCGCAGTTAGACAAATTGGAGCAAAGGGTTCAGAGGATGGCAACAAGCAGGCAGAAACACGTCCGATGAGAAAAGTTGGAAGGAACTGGGTATATGTCGAGTCTGGAGGAAGGAAGACGATGCAGGGGGCGGTGTTGGGGCACGTGTGCAAAGAACAAAGATTTCTTCTCTGCTGCCCGAGAGGTCAGAATTAGATTTCAGGGGCTTCGCTGACAGGAAGGCGGATTTCGGTTGAACATTAGCAGGGATGTCTTAATGATCACAGTGACCTGAGGATGGGAACCATGGCCCACAGGCCGACAGCCGTCTGTAGGGCTAGCTAGATGACCTCAGTCAACAGGTTTCTTCCCCTCCCAACTCTAGGATTCTGTTTACTTATTCAGAATATTTTACTTAGCACCTTTTCCAGCACCTATGCTTACCTGCCCACATATTAAAATCGTAATTGGAACCTCCTCCAGCTGCCCCTGCCAAATGAGGCTAGGCGGGTGGCTACCCAGGAGAGGGCCTTTTCAGTACTGGCACCCCATTTATGGAATAAAGGCACCTACACTA
Source organism: Elgaria multicarinata webbii (assembly GCF_023053635.1). Lineage (NCBI taxonomy): Eukaryota > Metazoa > Chordata > Lepidosauria > Squamata > Anguidae > Elgaria > Elgaria multicarinata. The sequence goes on along the minus strand of NC_086193.1, from coordinate 12,814,235 downwards.
TAATCTCCCTACACTATAGGTGGATTCCTGCACTGAGCAAGGGGTTGGACTTGATGGCCTCGCAGGCCCCTTCCATCTCTACTAGTCTATGATCTTGCTGGCACCTATGAAGACCTTTTCTCCCTTCCTTCCAGGCATTTTAACAACTGTATTTCGTGTTTTTCGTACTTTCTCCAGCTGCTGCTGTCGGTTTTAATTTGCTTTTATGTCCCGGCATGGTTTTCTTCTTTGCTGCTGGTTTTATCTCGGTTTCATTTATGAATAAAATATCATTCTCTCTATAGATATGCGTTTCATATACATGTATTGAAACGGACATATTCAAATCGATGTAGCTACATTTCTTCCCCTTTTCCTCTTGAAGGTGTTGTTCTGTTTGAATTTTGCAATGAAAATAATAATGCAAAAAATATGATTTATTCTGGGCTGGTTTTGTTGTTTAAATGATTGTATTTTGTGGGTTTAATATACTGTACACCGTCCAGAGGACTTCAGTTACTATTGGGTGGTTTAAAAGTAGAAAGAGGGCACATTGTTATGCATGTTCAGATGGGGGGTGGGGGGAAGTCCTACAACACCCAGCATCCCCAGCTAACACAGGACTTTTTTTTCTCCTGTAGGACTTATAGGATATTTTCCTGTCTAAATGTAGCTGGCTTAGCCATGCTGGGAATTGTACCCCCCCCCCAGTTTAAACATGCATAGAATTGTGCCCCAAATAAATAAAATGTTCAGCAAATAAAACGTTCTCTCTCTCTCTCTCTCTCTCTCTGGGTCTGTCTTTCCGTTTTCTTTTCCAGCTGGGACGGAAAAGTAAAACCAGATGGAAGCGCTTTCGCTCCCGTCCTCTGGTTCCTGGCTGGTTCTTGGCGTTGATCTGAAAAAGACACCTCGGCTAGTCCTGTCAGGACGCTGCTCTGTCGTGGGAGAAAGGCCAGGGCAGTGGAGCGACAGGGAAGGAGGCAGAGAATCTGGTCTGGGTCCCCGCCCACCCCCCCACCCTGGTTCCGGTTCCAGAACGAGGACTAGGAGGGAAAAGATGGCGCAGGATTTGGGGTGTGCAAATTGTCTTAAGCTCAGGTTAAAAAGCCCGACACGGCTCGGGTCCAGGTTATCTGGAAGCCCAACATGCCTCAGGTTCTATGTGAGAAATACGCATTTTCGTCTGGTGTTGCTTTAAATTTTTTACGTATTTTTCTACGGCTAAATCTGCGTAACGTTCTGCAAAATTTCTCTCGCATGCAGACACTCAGACACACGAGGGGGCATGCCTCTTTTGCAATGAAGCTGTGGCATCCTTCCCTTCTTTCACACACACACACACACACACACACACACACACACACACACACACACGTATGTGAGGGAATGCCTCTTCTGAGATGAGGCATCCCCCCTTCGCTCTCCCAGAGGGGGGAATTCCTCTTCTGAGATGAGGCATCCCCCCTTCGCTCTACCAGAGGGGGGAATTCCTCTTCTGAGATGAGGCATCCCCCCTTCGCTCTACCAGAGGGGGGAATTCCTCTTCTGAGATGAGGCATCCGCTCTCCCAGAGGGGGGAATTCCTCTTCTGAGATGAGGCATCCCCTCTTCGCTCTCCCAGAGGGGGGAATGCCTCTTCTGAGATGAGGCATTCCCCCCTTCACTCTCACAGGAACAAGGAGGGGGATTGTCTGTTCCGAGATGAGTAACACTTAGCGATTTTATTTTATTTTTAAAATAATGATTTTCAACAAATCTATCCAGGTCTCTAACACATTACTTCCTTTCCAATGAACCGGCGGACCTTCTATGGGATCCCAGCGCAACGAGACCTCCAATCAAAACATCCGCAGCGTGTCACGGACCCAGGGGATGTATTTGGAGATCCGGGTGAAAACGTCAGGGAACCTCCGATTCCCACATTTCCTTCCGTTGAAGGACACGATCCCGTGTACTCTAGTGCCACAAACTAAGGGTCCACCTGAGTCGCCCTGGGGAAGACAAAAGCAAAAGATCAGCGATGGGTATCGTTGACCAGGATTCACCTGACCTGGTGGGTGCAATAACACCTCCTGGCCATTGGCAGCATGGAGGCACTGCAGTGCATCAGAGAGACGTCTCCTTCTACTTCTTCTGGGTCTCCCGTTAGAGGTTAAATACCCAAATAATAACCTCTTAGCCTAAGCTACCTTGCAGGGGTGTCGTTAAGATAAAATGCGAGGGCAGGGGGAAGAATGTATACAGTATGCCACCTTTAGCTCCTTGGGAGAAAGGCACAATATAGGTGTATTTAATAAGAATAAGCAAGTAAATTTAACAGCATATGTTGAGTTTTAACTGACCCCAGATCCATCTTTGGCTCAGAGCTCAAAGTTGTTTTAAATGGATATGATCTTTGCATGTTCTGTTTTTATGGTTTTTAATTTTGTACATTGATTTTTAATGTTTATTGTTTTAATCTTTTGTAAACCACCCAGAGAACTTCAGCTATGGGGTGGTATAGAAATGTAAATAACAACAAGAATAATAATCTTATTGAAGCAGGAGGAGTATGTAACGTGTTGGAATCGTTTTCACTGAATTAAACATCCTTTTTACTTTAGCCCTTAGTGGTAGTCTAGAGGGCTACCTCTAGACTAGAGGTAGTGGTAGTCCTTTGGAGAAGGTTGCTATAAATCTTTTTTTTCTTCTGTGCACCCTGCTAAAAATCAGTACGTTCTTTGGCTGCGCTAATCCACAGCACAGATAACCTTTTTTTCCAAGTCAGTTCTTAAGAGTTTCCATTTGGAGACTGTATCTGTCTAAACTGCAGACCTTACGGCCAACCGCCCAGCCTGACGAAGAATTCTGTAGTGCTTGAAAGCTTGCACAGTTTTAAGGATTCTTTGTTGTTGTTGTTCCTGTGAAAGGTATTGCCCAACACGCACACACACAGAACCAGCATGGCAAAAGAAAATATTCCAAAGTTATCTATGAAAGTCTAAAAACACTCCAGATTTCTATCCTTGGGGAATAGGGTGGGAATCTGGTTCGGTCCACCAACCACTCACTGAGCAGAATCCACGCAGCGTGAGATCGGTGTTGGCAGCACAGAACATACAATCGAAGATATTGCCAGCCCACGAGGCATTGCACTTGGTCCGGTCCACGACGGTGAGGTTGGCTTCCATCAGTTCGGTGGGGATGGTTGCGTAATTGGAGATGTCCCCCCAACCACTCACGCGGCACTTGGCTCCGGCACGGAGGTCACTGTTGGCTCGGGGCAGCCTGGCACGTTGGACCTCTCGGGTCAAGATGGCGGACCTGTTCAGCTGCAAAAAAAGAAACCAAAGGCTATTTTGGGCTGTGTTCATAGAAGTATAGCTTCCAAATCACGTGAGGTACTGGTTCCTCTCTATTCGGCCCTTGTTAGGCCTCATCTAGAGTATTGCGTCCAGTTCTGGGCTCCACAATTCAAGAAGGACGCAGACAAGCTGGAGCGTGTTCAGAGGAGGGCAACCAGGAGGATCAGGGGTCTGGAAACAAAGCCCTATGAAGAGAGACTGAAAGAACTGGGCATGTTTAGCCTGGAGAAGAGAAGAGTGAGGGCAGACATGATAGCACTCTTCAAATACTGAAAAGGTTGCCCCACAGAGGAGGGCCAGGATCTCTTCTCGATCCTCCCAGAGTGCAGGACACAGAACAATGGGCTCAAGTTAGAGGAAGCCAGATTCCAGCTGGACATCAGGAAAAACTTCCTGACGGTTAGAGCAGTATGACAATGGAACCAGTGACCTTGGGAGGTGGTGGGCTCTCCCACACTAGAGGCCTTCAAGAGGCAGCTGGACAACCCTCTGTCAGGGATGCTTTAGGGTGGATTCCTGCATTGAGCAGGGGGTTGGACTGAATGGCTTTATAGGCCCCTTCTACGTCTAAGAACTTAAGAAGAGCCCTGCTGGATCAGACTGAGGGCCCTTCTAGTCTTGAGTGTTCACAGTGGCTCAACAGCTGTTGACCAGGGACCCACAAGTAGGACATGGTGCAACACCACCCTCCCACCCAGGCTTACTGCCTCAGATACTGGACATAACACATAACCATCAGGGCTGGTAGCCATTGATAGCCTTCTCCTTCAGGAATGGATCCAACCCCCTTTTAAAGCCATCCAACTTGGTGGCTGTTGCCACATCTTGTGGTAGTGAGTTCCATAGTTTAATTCTGCGCTGTGTGAAGAAGTCCTTCCTTTCATCTGTCCTGAATCTCCCACCCATCAGCTTCGTGAGAATGTGAACCTTTGAGCTCTAGTATTATGGGAGAGGGAGAAAAATCTCTCCCCGTCCACCTTTTCCACACCAGGCATCATTTTGTACACCGCTATGATGCCTCCTTTTCCCCAAGCTGAACAATCCCTTACTTCCTAGTGGAGATGCTCCAGCCCCCTGGATCAGTTGAGTTGCCTTTTTCTGCACTTTTCCCAGCTCTGTAATATCTTTCTTTTCTTTTCTTTTTTTAGGTGTGGTGACTATTCTACGATTCTACAGGTGTGCTGAATCGCTGGTGGTTTTCCGTCCTCCGATGCTGTCCTAGGTGACACAGACAGAGAGACAACCGGGGTGGTTTGAGAGGCCTGTTCTGCCACCTAGTGGCCACTTTTACCAAGGGCAGCACCTGAAAGGCGAAGAGATAAATCGCAACAGCCTTGCTCATGCTGGTTTGGGATGATGGATGTTTTAGTCCAAGGTGTCTGCAGGCCGCCAAATTGGGAAAGCTTATTTTATGGCATAACCAGGAATGCAGAACCTATTTCAGCAATGAGGACTGGATCCTATTTCAGAGAAGCTTGCAGGAGCCGCATTCAAGCAAAGGCCTTAGAAGAGGGATTTTATAAAGGGGGGACTGCCAAAAACCCGGGAAACACTAAATGACCAGTTTATGGATTCGTTACATGATGTCATGACCCTCCAGTGCAGCTTCTGTTTTTAAACAGCACTTTTGGCGAGGTTTTTTTTTTTTTTTTTTTGGAGTAGAGAAAATGCAGTGTTATTTAAAGAAAGCGAAAGAAAGGATGATTTCCTCCTGTGTATGTGTCCTACTCCAGTCTACCACAGCACCACCTAGAGCAGCGGTTCTCAACCTGTGGGTCGGGACCCCTTTGGGGGTCGAATGACCCTTTCACAGGGGTTGCCTAAGATCATCGGAAAACACATATTTCCGATGGTCTTTGGAAACTGTATTGACTGAACTATGTCATGTATCATCTTTTGTATTATTAAAGCTATTGTTATGTATTATTTTCATTAGCAAACCATCCCATGACAATGGATCGTGTAGAGAAGAACGAAAATAATTTTATGGTTGGGGGTCACCACAACATGAGGAACGGTATTAAAGGGTCGCGGCATTAGGAAGGTTGAGAACCACTGGACTAGAGTTTATGTGGCAGAAGCGCAGGAAAGAAAATCCTCCTCGGATAGGGTTCGGATCTCAATTCTGCGACGAAACCGGAAGTAGATACCGCGAATCAACAGCCTTCAGTTTTCTGCCCTGCCTCCTTTCGCAGAGACGTACCCGTCTCACACCCACAAGCATAGACACCCCACTCCCTCTGTCCCCACTCACTTTGACCAAGCGGATGTCGTTTTGCACGGACGTGGCGTCGTACCGCGGGTGCGGGAGAGATTTCTGGACACCAAAGACCTGTTGCGAGGGCTCAGGGGTCTTCAGGGAGTGCGCGCCCAACACGACGCGGATGGAAGGATCCCTTGAGTTGCAAATTGGACAGAGTAGGAAAGGTCAACATTGCTGTCCTCCCCGCTTCCATGGAAGCAGTACCATCAGGGGCGACGTCAAGGGGCAGCCCGGCTGGGCACACGCTCAGGGAACACGTCCCACTGGGACAAGAGCCCCCCTGGGATTGCCCATCGCTCTGGCCCAACAACAGTGATGGTGGGAAGGAGGACCAAGAGACGCCAAGGCCTCCTTGCTCCCTCGTTCTCTGCCTGTCAAGCAAACATGCGGTCACAATGATGAGAAGGCTCACGAGGGGAGGGATCATTGCCGTCAGAGCTCAGAAGCTACGGGGCTAATTGCCAGCGCCTGGGGTCAGGTTGTTAAGGGTTAAAAGTTCCTGAGCAGTCCGGGGATGACACTGGTCAGCGTGTTCAGAGGAGGGCAAGGAGGATGATCAGGGGTCTGGAAACAAAGCCCTATGAAGAGAGACTGAAAGAACTGGGCATGTTTAGCCTGGAGAAGAGAAGATTGAGGGGAGACATGACAGCACTCTTCAAATACTTAAAAGGTTGTCACACAGAGGAGGGCCAGGATCTCTTCTCGATCCTCCCAGAATGCAGGACACGGAATAACGGGCTCAAGTTAAAGGAAGCCAGATTCCGGCTGGACATCAGGAAAAACTTCCTGACTGTTAGAGCAGTACGACAATGGAACCAGTGACCTAGGGAGGTGGTGGGCTCTCCCACACTGGAGGCCTTCAAGAGGCAGCTGGACAACCATCTGTCAGGGATGCTTTAGGGTGGATTCCTGCATTGAGCAGGGGGTTGGACTCGATGGCCTTGCAGGCCCCTTCCAACTCTGCTATTCTGTGATTCTATGGGAACAACATGCAACCCTGCGTGTGTGTTTGGACTCCCTGGTGAATGGCGACTCCCAGCTCTGCCTGCATCTGGAACCCCTACTCTGTGACTCCGGGACTACGTGATTTGACTCTGCCAGCATTGCAGCTGACAGAGGAATCCCAGCTGCAGCTTCTCCTGCCCGGCTTCCACGCTCGATACGGATAGCCATAAATCTCCGCTCTTGGCCGGCAAACGCTGACAAACAAAAATCAACAAGTAAAAGCAGTGTTGGGCTCAGTGTGTGTGTGTTCTCTGTTATTGTTGTATAGCCTACGTGGCTGGGATGTTGTGTGTTGCAGTCCAATTCATAGGGAGGGTACCAGATTGGAGAACGACACCCCAGGCATCATCTGATGCTGTGGACAGTGCTCTTATGGGGGTGAAAAGCAGGATAGCAAAGCGGTGCAGACAGAGAGACAGAAAGGCAAGCCATCCCTTCTGAAACGTTCGCACGTTATTCAGTTTGCCGAGAGAGATCTCTCTTCCGAATTTTCGTGCGTCTTAGGAACTGGGAGCTAGCAGTCCCCAACTTCAGCCCTGGGTTCCTGACGCACCCCGTGGGCTGACGCGCACGGACTTACTTGTTTATCAGACAGTGGGCCGCCGTCATCACCCATCTACGCCGCACCAAAAAGCCGCCGCAGAAGTGCTCCCCATTCATCTGTATGGATGCCATGAAGGGCCTGGAATGGGGTGTTGCTTCCTTGCCCCCGATAACCCAGGTCCTCGAGGTCCTGGTGGCGAGCAAAAGGCCTACAAGGGAAAAGGCGGCGCGTTATGGGTTCGGGCCGTCTTGAAGAACTACTGAGGATAAGCCAGGGACCTTCACACAACCGGGGTAGCAAATTCCTTTATAGTTCTAACCTATAAAGCCTCGGGAACGCAAAACCTGACGGAACGCCTTTCCCGACATGAACCTACCCGTACACGACATTCAGCATCTAAGGTCCTCCTCTGGGTGCCTACTCCAAGGGAGACCCAGAGGACAGCAACAAGGGAGAGGGCCTTCTCTGTGGTGGCCCCCCAATTATGGAATTCTCTCCCTGACGAGGGCCGCCTGGCGCCAACGTTGCTATCTTTTTGGCGCCAGGTGAAAACTTTTCTCTTTCCCCAGGCATTTAGCGATATGTGATGAGCTTTATCAATCCTGGGTGTTTTTATGTTTTTAACCTGTTGGTAGTTTTATTGTGGTTTTAATTTTGGTGAACCACCCAGAGAGCTTCGGCTATTGGGCAGTATAAAAATGTAATAAATAAATAAATAAATAAATAAATAAATAAATAAATAAATAAATAATAAAGTTGTTTATCATTGTTTTCAGTTGTTTGTTTCTTTGCATGTTGGGTGACCATATGGAAAGGAGGACCGGGCTCCTGTATCTTCAACAATTGCATATAAAAGGGAATTTCAGCAGGTGTCATTTGTATGCAGGCAGCACCTGGTGAAATTCCCTCTTCATCACAACAGTTAAAGCTGCAGGAGCCTTGCCCTCTTTGGCTCTGGTCAGTCTAGTACAGCTCCTGCAGCTTCAACTGTTGTGATGAAGAGGGCATTCTACCAGGTGCTGCTTGGAGACAGAAACTGGATAGGGCTTATCTTCAAATACTTGAAAGGTTGTCCCACAAAGAAGGGCCATGTTCTCTTCTCGAGCCTCCCAAAGTGCAGGACATGGAATAACAGGCTTAAGTTACAGGAAGCCAGATTCCGGCTGGACATCAGGAAATTTTTCCTGACTGTTAGAGCAGTATGACAATGGAACCAGTTACCTAGGGAGGTTGTGGGCTCTCCCACATGAGAGGCCTTCAAGAGGGAGCTGGACAGCCATCTGTCATGGATGCTTTAGAGTGGATTCCTGCATTGAGCAGGGGGTTGGACTTGATGACCTTATAGGACCCTTCCAACTCAACTATTCGATGATTCTACGGAGTTCATGGGATTAGGAAAATTAATGACATACCATTTGAGGTCAACATACCTCAGGCTTATGGGATATACTTTATTGTTTGCTAGAACCTGAAGATCCACCAAATGGATCAAGGAGCAAAATGGTGGAATTGGGGTGGAGTCACGAGCAAAATGGTGGCATGGCTGTGGATCCAATTTCTACTGCATCCAACAAGCTACACACTGGGATACCCTGCATATACAACTAAGGGCAGAACTTCAGCTGGGCCCCCAAATCCAGCCCTTCTAGGGTTCTCCAAAGGGCCACGCTCCTGGCTCCACCCACTTTCCTCCAACCCCCAATCATTTGGTGGTCTCTGGGCTTTTGTGAAGATACTTCCCCATTCTAAAAAGGCTTAGAAAAATGCTTCTTCTAAGATGTAGCTACTGGCAGTAAGAGCTGTAAGCCAAAATCAGGTGGACTTCTTCAGTCCCTCTTCGGCCCCTCCCCCCACTGGAATGCGGCCCCCGAGAGCGTCTCTGAAATGGAATTCAGCCCTCGGAGTGAAGGAGGTTGAACACACCTGCTCTATAAGTACGTTACACCCGAGTTACTACAGACCAGGGATTCTAACGGTGCATCTGGACAGGTGGTTCCTAGCACTACCAATTCAAATATATCTCATAGAATAGCAAAGTTGGAAGGGGCCTCCAAGGCCATCGAGTCCAACCCCCTGCTCAGTGCAGGAATCCACTTTAAAGCATCTTTGACAGATGTTGTCCAGCTGCCTTTTGAAAGCCTCTAGTGTGGGAGGGCCCACAACCTCTCTAAGTAACTGGTTCCATTGTCATACTGCTCTGACAGTCAGGGCATTTTTCCTCTGGCTCTTCCTGTCACTTGAGCCCACTATTCCGTGTCCTGCACTCTGGGGTGGTCGAGAAGAGATCCTGGCCCTCCTCTGGGTGACAACCTTTCAAGTCCTTGAAGAGTGCTATCATGTCTCCCCTCCGCCTTCTCTTCTCAAGAATCATAGAATAGCAGAGTTGGAAGGGGCCTACAAAGCCATCGTGTCCAACCCCCTGCTCAATGCAGGAATCCACCATAAAGCATCCCTGCCAGATGGTTGTCCAGCTGCCTCTTGAAGGCCTCTAGTGTGGGAGAGCCCACAACCTCCCTACGTAACTGGGGTAGACATGCCCAGTTCTTTCAGTCTCTCCTCACAGGGCTTTATTTCCAGACCCTTGACATGGAGGAATAAGCTTCAACGGCCATCCAGTTCATCTCTGTTCCTAAGAATGGGACCTTGGGCCATGCTGAGGAGGACGGGGAGAGATTGTAACACAGATACCCCAAATACAAGGAAAGGTCCTTTGTTTTACCTGCTTGGAGCAAGACGAGAAACAGCACTGGTTTCATCATCAGTGCCATAAAGCCTCTGGCCATCTTCACGGAGCTGTATCTGAGGCCTTCTTTGATCTCAACACAGCAGCAAGGCCCACAGGTGGACGGGTCTAGAAACAGGAGCGGCTCCCTCAACGTCTGGAAGTGGATATTCCCCTAACCGAACGAAACCTAGGAACTTGGCTTGCGGGTCCCCCAACGGTAGGTTGGCTCTTCCTCTTCAAGGCCAGATGGTCCAAGAAAGGAATTACTCAAAACTCGCAGCTGGTGTGGTTTCCCACACCAGACGCTTGCCCAACTCCTTCCCCAAAGGCCTCTTGGTTGAAGAGAACCAGTGAAGTTACCGTTGGATTATAACCTCCATCAAGGAAAGGGTGGTGGGCAGATGTTACTTCTGCATATTTTAGACTCTGGAGTGAATGGTTTTAGAAGGAGGGGGACCCTTGGGTCGGTGATACGTGTATTCTTTCACTTAATGCCCAAAGCGGTAAGCCAGCCCAGCAGGTGTTCATTTTTACAAAGGACCATCCTTTATCCGAAGGTGTCCTCTATTTAATTTATTTATTACATTTTTATACCGCCCAATAGCCGAAGCTGTTTTAAAAGAAAACAGCAATGAATAGAGAGCCTTCCATCGCAACCATTTCCGGAGGGGTAGCCGACAAGTATCGATGTGAAATTGCTGACATATTCCATCAAGACATTCAATTCTATCTCCTGTGGTATGAATAAGGACAAAGGGTGTTTTTTTTAAAAATCACACTATGTTAATTGGCTCACCATTGCAATGATAAAGCGTCTTGTGGCACCTTAAAGTCTCAGATTTATTCTAGGGTTAGGTTTTGCGGACACTGTCCAATTCATCAGATGCGTTAGGTAGGCAACTTCAAACTTGGCAGATTTATATACACACACACACTGGGGGCAGACGGGTTACAAACGGTGTAGTCAGAGGAATCAAAATGCAGAAAGTGCAGGTGAGCCCCTGGGTGGACAGAGTGCTGGACTAGATGGACCTCTGGTCTAATCCTGCAGGGCTCTGCTGATGTTCTCCTACAGAGGGGTCTTCTCTGTCACCAGCTACTTGGTCCTCTTAACAGGGGATGGACCTTGGACCTTGTAGTGATGGCCACCAAGCTGGATGGCGTTAAAGGGCGATTCATCCTCCTCGAGAAGAAGGCGACCAATGGCTACTAGTGACATTGGCAATGGGCTACCTCCAGATTCAGACGCAGCGGGCCTCTGTATACCACTTGCTGAGGAACAGGAGTGGGCGTTCTACTTGTGGACTTCCTCAAACTATCTCGTTGGCCACTTCGTCAACCCTTTGTCCTGAAGGAACTCAGCTCTTCTTGCGCACTTTTCAAATGCGTTTCTAAAAATTATTATTCTTGTGAGCTACCTGGAAATAAGTTGTGTTCCACTCGATTGTGGTTACTTTTCAAGCTGATGTGCGTTGCGGTTAAATTTTACTGATCCAACACCTTGCAAAGCGATATTTAGCAAGAGCCAAACAGTTAACAAATAAAGAAAAAGAGGAACGTCACCGAGAGTGATTTTAATCTTCCTATTTTATTAGATATTTCCAAAAATAAAGGAGGGGTAAAGAATGCCAAAACGGGGGACATTGCATATGCGAACGTCAACGTTTTCCCACCCCCCGTGTGGTTCTATATTTGAATTCGGAAGCCACGCAGGTATGGATTACGGGCCTGCTTTCTGAAAGAGAAAATAAGGTGTCCGGGGAGAGAATTTCAAACTTAAGGGATTGTCCACTGACGATCAGGCAAGAGAACATGAAAACACTGAAATCCTCATAAATAAGCGTTTTAATAAATTACACGGAAAAGAACAATGAGGGCAGACTCACTGAGCTTAAATCGGGGAAATGGATCATGCCCAGAAATTGACTGGATGACTAATGGAATGGAGGCGGCTCGGGGAATCCGCCCCCGAAGGGATGGGGTGTGGCCAGTTCTGGAGTTCACAGACTCCACATACACACATACTTTCAAGGAGTCCAAAAAAGGAGACCACCACAGGTGGAAATGAAAATGCCAATGAGATAATCAGAAGCGAATGGAGGGAAGGTCTCCTGTCCTACAGAAGACTTGACATCCCGCAGATGTTTTGGCCTACAACTTCCATTAACCCCACCAGCACAGTCAATGATTGAGGGAGAATGGGTTTTGTAGGCCGAAACATGTGGAGGACAGCAAGCTGTTCCAAGACTTCAGGGCAACCGGTGGCCATTGAAATATCGCTAGCATGACCAACGGTCATGCATGATGGGAGTCATAATCCAACCTAACCCAGAGGGCTGCCGGTTGCTCCTTTCCTGGCAAGGTTTAGACCGAGGGTCACACGCTTGGAAGTTATTTACAGGGTGACGTTGGCGAAGGAAATAAAAACAGGAAACATTTCGGTCAGGGTGCATGTGTGTCTATACAGAAGAGAGAATTCGCCTCTGGTTTCACATCGAAGACTACACTGCGGCCGCCTAGCTGCATGACACACAACGATTTGCACTTGAGAGGAGAAAATAGGTCTCAGGAGCAAAAAGCAATTTGCGGCTCAACAGAACAGTAAAAAAGAATGCAGGTCGATTAACAAACCGAGTCTTTGCTTCTCCCCATTCCAACACACACCCTTCCACGTCATCCTTAAATCCAATACATTCTTTGTGCAAAGCATGAAACTTAGGTGACAGGTGTCTCAAAAAAGGAAAAAAACCGACCTTTTTGCAAAAGAACAAAACAAAATCGGAAAAATATATATATATCATGTATATACACACACATAGGTCTAATGTAGACTTCTAAAATAGTCGTATCAGACGTGGTTGCTGTTGTCTTGAGGGTCGAGATGAGGAAGAGCGTGGTCCTTTCAGGACAGCTGAGCTGCCGGTGGTCTAGAAGCAATGGAGTGCGAGGATTCTGGGGAACAGCCGGAAACCTTTGCCAGGTTCCCAAATTGTAGCCAGGGATCTCCTAGCTAGAGGAAACCGCTTGCAGAATTCATGGGGGTTGGGGGGTGTCTTTCTGCCTCTCGAGGTTGCCAAATGATCGCGGAAAAGAGCATTGGGAAAAGAAAACCAGAAGGGTTCGTAGGAACACAAGGAGCATCAGACAGCCACGGCTGTTCAGGGGTGCAGCGGACACACCTCTCTCCGGAACTACAAAGCCAAACGGCTCTACGAGGGCTATTAGCTGTCGGATTTGGTCATTGGGGCGCTGCAATTTTGATGAGATGCTTGAAAAACAATGGCGGCCAGTGTAGCACTGTGGGCCAGGACGTCCGTGCATGTGCGTGAGCTCTTCCCTTCATCCCAGCTTGACCTACTGAGCTAAAGGGTAGCAGCTCACTCACTCACACACACACACCCATGGCTTGATATGCAGAGTAACTTTAGAAGTGCCTCCTCCCCACCCCCAATGGGTTGGATGTCAACTCCCGGCCTTCCTGGTCATGCAGGTTGGGGTTGATGGGACTTCAGTCCAAGCCATCTGGAGGAGCCCAGCCTTAAACTCCGCCTTCTGGAGAAGGGAGAAAGGAGGGCGTCAGACGCTGCTCTGCGTCGCAGCAGAATGGAGGCGGCAGGGCAACCCTGACTGGCAGAATGTGAAAATAAAAGAGGACAACGATGAGGTAGCAGGGCCCAGACTTAGACGTCCGTGATGAGCGAAGGGTGGATCCTCTGCCTCAATGCCCCAGGAAAAGAAAAAAGGGCAGAAAAACTTGAGCAGTGTTTTATCTCCACACAAGGCCCTCGAGAGGACGTTGGACTGCAACTCCCTTTATGAGCTGATGGGAGTTGCAGTCCACCAACATCCGGAGGGCCCCACGTTCCGCAACCCTGGCCTGCAAGAGGAATCTCAGCCGCCTTATCGGAAAGCGAGTCGTGGCAGGGCAAATTAAATGGATCCGTGCCAACCACGGCTACCTTGAGGGATGCTTTCAGCCGATATGGCCGCCACGGCTATCCCCGACAGGGCAAAGAGCCCGGCTTCGAATTGCCACCTGCCCTGCACCCTGGAGCACGCCACGAAGATGGGCCGCCCGGCCGCCCGAAAGCAAACGAAGGAGCAGGTGTGGGAGGAAATGAACAAGGCGCCTCTCAAGGTTTTGCTTCAAAGAAGCACTGGAAGCTCAGCCTTGGACGGACGGACGGCCCGAAAGCCCCTCGGCCCTTTTCCTGGCAGTGGAGGGCAGGTTTGAAGAGGCCCTAGCTGGACCCTCCTCCTCTGCCAGGGGCCGCTGGCCATTCCGCCCCTCTGCCACGGAAGGGCCGTGGCCGCCATTTCCCACAATAACTCAGAAGGACAGACTCTCCGATTCTGGTCAGAGTGCCAGGCCAGGGGAACGGACAAACAAAAGCGAAAGACCCCAACAGCGCTGCGAGAGAGGGAATCGAAGGCTAGCAGACGCTGCATCCCGAAGGCCGAAAAAGCTGAGCGCTAAACCGACAGGTGAGATTCGGGCATCAGCAGTCTTAAGAAAAACCAGATTTCTTTCCTTTGAGCCCAGGGGCCTCACCGTTCGAGCGATTAAAGACAAAACGCCACGTCTTTAAAAGATTTGGGCATTTGGCGAAGAATCTAACGCACGCCAGCCAGCCTACGTGGTCAAGAGGCCTTCTGGAGGCGAAGCAAAGAGCCTTTCTTGAGGCCCTGAATCGTCAACAGGGTTATGAAGGCTCAGATGCTGCAGGTACGGAGGACTAAAAAGACCTTTTTCTCCCTCTGCATCTTTAGGGCAGTGGTGCAAAACGTGCAGCCCATGACCCCCTGCGTCTGCTGCCAACGCAGCAGTAACCGCTTCGGGTTTCTCATGCTAGCCTGGGATCCCCTTCTGTGTCACGCCGAGGGAGGGATTCCCGTGCTGGCAAGGGAATCCCTCCCCAACTTCTAGCAAGGGGATCCCCCTCCCCCGGGGATTCTCTCGCCAGTGCGAGCAAGGGAATCCCAAGGTTGCGTTTGGGGCAACTGGCCTTGGCCCACATGTGTCCCTCAGGGTCAAAAAATGTGCGTGCTGTTGCTTTACAGAGTGCCTTCCAGTTGCGATTAACTTTACGCGAAGTTCAGGATGAAGGTAGCCCTCATTTGGCAGGAAACACTTATCCTGAGGTGAGCAGACTACACGTGACAAGACAGGGCTCTTTTTTCAGGGGGGGATTCAAAAAGTGACAAAGTTTCACCTCTGTTGTACCAGACCAAACCCTGTGTGTGTGTGTGTGTGGTGTGTGTGTATGTTTAAAGACAAGGATTCTAATAAGGATTAGAGATCTCTTGCCTCATGGTGCGACTTCCCTGTAAAGAAGGAAAGCCTCCTACTTCCTCCGTTTTGCAAAGACGGGCGGCTGGCAGAGGCGGAGAGAGTCACATTCCAAGCCCCGAGGACGAATGGACTGGGAGGCACTTGTCTCTAGCTGGGAGGCTGATTTTTGGGACGCAGCCATTGGGCGTGGAGTGGCTGAATGCGGTTTCCTCTTGAATACAGCACTGATGAGGTCTTTTGCCTTTGAAGAGCTGCTATTTAGAGAAGTTCTCGCCTCCCTCCTCCCCCAAAGAAGCGAGCAGAGAGGGTGTCGCAGCTGCAGAAATTATCGCCACCACCTGCAACAGCTCCCCGAGGGTGTGACAATTCTGCTCGCTTTTGGAGGCTGGCCGAGGAGAGCACGGGTGTGCGTCGACACGCAAAGGATTGGATTGTCACGCCGCCACCGTTTCCACATCTAACGTGACCCCGTTCTCCTCTCCCAGACGGAATTCGAAGTAACAAGACCCACAAGCTACAGAGCCTTTTTTTTGGGGGGGGGGGACACACACAATATACCGGCCCTCTCCAAGACTGAGCAGGCTTGTCCTGAGAGTGCTAGGCTTGGGCCCAGTCAAAAAAAAAGATAAAGAAAAGGAGGCCAAATCCATCAAGCTGCCTTGCCTGTCACTCTTGGAAAGTTCTCTTCTTTCTGAGCCGCTCATCTCAAGAGCCAGAGGCCCGGTGACAATTTCTGCTGGCCACCATCCTGAGGCTGAAGCCAACTCAGCTTACACAATGGAGCGCAATGGAGGCATCTCCCACGCAATGCTTTCTCCGTAGCAACCGACGCCTCTGGCAGGAGCCACCTCCGGAAGAAGCACGCCACGTGGGTCCTACGGAACGGCTTTGGTGGAGCTGAGCTGCCCTCGCCGGAAAAACGGGGAGTCTTCGGGAGCGCAAATCAAACAGGGCGGGCGGCACGCGAGGAAAAGAGGCTCCCCTTTCTGATCTCACGCCCCCTCCCTCCCCCGCCAGATGGGAGTGCGGTCATCACAGCAGCCAAAGTCCGCATGTTGTCTCAGCGGTGAATAGAAGCCACCAAGCGTTTCCGTTAAGTCGAAGAAGGACCTGCTTGCCTTGGGGTAGGAAGTCCAGCCCGAAAAGACACGGAGGAAAGCTTCCGGAAGGTTCCTGCTCAAGGCTTCAAATGCTTCAGCAAAGTTGACCGTTCTTCCCATACTTGCAAACGGAGGCACGGGGCAACGGAGCTGTAGCCTGTGTCAGCAGAAGGCGTCGCTCGTCCAGCCTTTCTGCCACGCTGCCTCTCTCCGCTGTGACGCCGCTGATCTCACGCACGGAGAACGGAAGTCCCACCCGGCTGACCAACTACACAAACAGAACAACGCCTTCTCCCTCGGGACCCCAAAGTGCAGTAAACCAAACGCTTTGAAGGAGGGGGGGAAAAAAGAAGACAAAAAGCACACGCGTGCTATGTCTGTGCAACGATAAACGAAATAAATACACGATATTTTTTTTAAAAAAAGAAGGAAATTCACAGTATCACGTACAGGTAAGTAGCTACAGTAGTGCACTTTGGGGTGGGGAGAATAATATATGTAGACATATAGATACAGATATCTTAATTGGTCACTACCCGGAATTCGTGGCCCCTTCTGGGTTTGGATGCTCCGGTGCCAGGAGCTGCTTGTAAATACACCTTGCAGAGGAAAAGGAGGAATGAATGAGAGGCGGAAAAGGACGTTTTTGCTTCATCTTGCTGACACGACGGGTTGGGATCCTGGAGTGCCGCCGTCGCCACTCCTTCCTTTCATCAGAGCTGCTGCAGGGACAGCCGACAGGCGAGGGACGCCTCCGCCGCGTCTGTCAGGAGGAGCGCTCTTCTCAGGGGGGGCAGAGGGGGGGCTTGCATAGAAGTTACTGCAAGGGGCAAAAGGAAGAAAGAGGCAAAGAAGTCACTCAAACAAAGAGCTAATTTCAGGCCGTTTACGTGTAGGGAGAGGCGAGCCAGGGGGTGGGGTGTGAAAGCATGCACAGAGAGAGACTCAGCCACTCCAGAAAAAGGTCCTACGCTACACTGGCTTCTTAGGGGTGTCCCCGGATGTGGGGAAATTCAGCCAGAGGTTCGGTTAAGCAGGTCGACTGCGGGGGAAAAAGGTCCTACAGGGCTGAGTTCCTAGAAATCGCCAGATTCAGTTCTCACTGTCAGGAATCAACTTGGCTCTGGGCCAATCGGCGGTTTATCCCACCCGACACGGAAAGACACTCTGCCCATGTTCAGAAGTTCTTAATTTCTGGGTGGGGGGGAGGAGAGAAGAGACGCCAGGGCTCAAATCCATCTCCCTGCTTTCCTTAAAGCAAGGAGAGACCCGGCAGTTATCCCAGAGGTCAGGGGAAAGGCACTCTGCAGCTGCTCCGGCTGACTCTTGTCACGAGGTGGGGTTCCAGGGTGGAGCTGCGGCGAACCCTGCTGCAAAAGCAGCTGTGGGAACCTCCCTTCGGACACCGCTCAAGGGAAGCGGGGAGGTCCTGCTAGGGGACGACCGCCATGTCTACAGGATCAAGACATCGCAGGCCATTAGTGGGGGGGGCGCCCTGGCCGTCAGAAGCTGCCCCGCTCTCAGACAACCAGTGGTTATCCAAAATGACCAGGGCAAGGGGCATGACCCCGGCTGGCTTGCAACATTTTGGGATAGGTGAAGTTAACACACATTCCCTTTTATAGGGGATATCCTCTGAAGGAGGGCAACCAGGATGATCAGGGGTCTGGAAACAAAGCCCTATGAAGAGAGGCTGAAAGAACTGGGCAGGTTTAGCCTGGAGAAGAGAAAACGGAGGGGAGACATGAGAGCACTCTTCAAAGACTTGAAAGGTTGTCACACAGAGGAGGGCCAGGATCTCTTCTCGATCCTCCCAGAGTGCAGGACACGGATTAAGGGGCTCAAGTGACAGGAAGCCAGATTCCAGCTGGACATCAGGAAAAACGCCCTGACTGTTAGAGCAGTATGACAATGGAACCAGTGACCTAGGGAGGTGGTGGGCTCTCCCACACTAGAGGCCTTCAAGAGGCAGCTGGACAAGCATCTGTCAGGGATGCTTTAGGGTGGATTCCTGCATTGAGCAGGGGGTTGGACTCGATGGCCTTGTAGGCCCCTTCCAACTCTGCTATTCTATGATTCTATGATTCTATGAATAGATCTTTAAATGGACTCTGTAAAGACCATTAAGGCTGGATTGGAAAACGATCCATTAAGCAGCAGCGCCTTCCGTGCAACCTGAGACATACAAACATAACCCTATGGCGGACGAATCTGTGAGGGCACCCTTCCCCGACTCAGAGCCTTCTAGATGCTTCGGACTACAATCCTGAACCTTCCAGATGGGCGGTGGAAGTCCGAAACATGCCAGGTTGGGGGAGAGGGTCGCATCAGCGCATAGATGCCTGAGCCTAGAGGGGAAGCATCCCACGACCCTCTGGGGCTGGCATGCAGCGCCACCTGCAGGCGGGAGGTGGGGACTGAATCCTTGCGCTTGCTCCCTCCGGACGCTCAGCAAGGCTTTTTCCCTTAAAAAAACAACAACACCCGGATATATATATTTTAAAAAAACTTACTGTCTCACTCTCCTCATCGGAGACTGACTGGATTTGAGTGTTATAGTGGAGAGGAGAGTACACCCAGCTCCTCTCATCTGTGGGCTGCTGGACAGCAAAGCAGAGAGCGAGAGCAGCAGCGGAGGCAGGGGAGAGAGAAAGAAGAAAAAGAGAGAGAGACAGATGAGAAGTAGGACATTGATGAGGACAGCCACGTGGCGAGAGAGAGCGAGAGAGAGAGAGAGGAAGCCGTTGTGAATGGTAAGCTGTGGAGGTGCGCAACGTTTTCAGGAAGAGTCTCTTTTTTTGTTTGGGGGGGCGCTGAATTAAAATGTAAGTCAAAGGAGGCTGCTTGCTGCTCCTCTGTATGAGTCAGTACTCCCACAGAGGGGCAGCAGGCAGCCTCCTGCTGCAGGCGGGTGATTCTGCTGCCTCCAGATGGGGAGGGATTGAACGACCAAGTCTCGTCCCGTGCGGAGAGGCGGCCGGACACCCCAGAGAAAGCAGCCGAGAGCAAAAGAGGAACGAACATAGAGACGCACCAGGGAGCCGCTTCACCCTTGCGGCAGCCTTGGTCGTCGCGTTTCCTGCGGCGCCCTCGCTGTTTCTCCCGCGACACAAGGCCGTGCAGGAATTACCATCGCACTACTGAGATGTAAGAAGGAGGTGTGAGCACAAGGGCAGGAAATAATAATAATAATATGCAACGTGATGTGGCAACAGGGGAGAGCCAATCACGAGACGACTCCTCTTCGATTCGCGGCTCCTCTCCTTGGATTCTAGAAAGCAACGGGAAAGACCTCGGAAGCAAGCAGGGAGGAGCTTCTAATCTGGCATTTTAGGAGTCTACCGCAGCTGTCCCTGGACCTGGTACCCTCCCACTGTGGCGGGAGACGCTGTGCGACGCATCTGGACGGGACCAGGTCGGGGGACGGTTGGTCTACGGGGTACAAGCGAGGCAGGAAATGGGGGCTTTGAACTGCCAAGGGTGGCTTATGGGTCTCCTTCCAGCTGTGATTGAATATCCCCACTGAACATCCGAAGGTTCGGTCTGCAAACTCCCCCCAAATTCACCCTCTTGTAGGACAAGATGTGAGCACATCCACCCTGGGGGAAGACCAGGCGCAGTTAGTGGCTGAGCTACAGATCTGGAAGACGCCCCTCCGACCCGGTTTGGCTGTCACTTCTGCAGTGACTTCACTAGGAGGCCTCAGGCCAGCCTGCTTTCTCACGGCCTCGTCTCCCTGTCTGAAATATGGGGCAATGCCCGACCTATTACGACGGTTTGTTAAGGATTATTGGCTGATGAATATAAAGGCAGACCATTCTTATGGGGTCAAGTTACCCCAAGCAGTGGGAGCGATAGCCATGAACAAGGCGCCCCTGCGGCATTTCAAAGCTTGGGTTGAGGTTTTCCTCTCTGCTAGCAAATTCACTTACGTCGCCAGAGGAATCAGAGGCCGCTCGGAGCCTGTGCAGCCGAGGGGAGCAAATCCAGTACCTTCCGTCTGTGAACTGGACGGCACACGGCCAGGGTGAATGAGAAGGGGTGGAGATGGAAAGGGGGAGGGGAGAAAGAAAAGGGGGAGGAAGGAGAAGATGAGAAAAGATGAACAGGGGCAGAGGGGAGGAGAGAAAAGATGATGATTCTGGAAAAGGTGAGCATGCATGAGCGTGAGAGACAAAAAAACCGAGGAGACTGTGCATGGGAAGAGAAGGATACTGCTGGAGCTCAGCTGCATGAGAAGGATGTCGCTAGAGCTCAGCTGCAACAAGGCCTTCTCTGCAGGAAGACATGCATGAATGGAACCTTTTGCTACTTATTCTTTGGGTCCTTTGCAAGTGACACGCATTTCTATCGGCCGTAGTCAAAACATGCTGCTTGCATTTGGCAAAGGGCTTTCTAATCTTTGATCTTCTGAGGGAGGCAATCCTTAAAATTCCCATTTGAGGTTTGGCTGGGAGCTGAAGCAGAGAGCAGGCCGAGTCACTTGAGCTGCAGAGGGGATCCACACAAGACACACTGCAGGCACACTGCACACTTAGGGAACATGCAAAACAGGAGACCCTGTAACTCAGTGTCAGGAGAGGCGTTTTGAACTTTGCAGGGGGGAGGCGCATGGCCATCTGGGGACCCTGGGCAGGCCCAATTCAGCCCCCGGGACTGCACCCCTGGTACAAAGAGACTTAAGCAGGAGGCCTGATCGCCAAGGCTGTATGTAGGCCTCAAAATCCGACATCGGCAGCTGAAATTCAGCTTCACGGGGATCTCAGCAGGCTTCCTCCTTTTGTTGGAACCAAGCTCCCAACCCTCATGATCGCAAAGGCCAGCATGAACATGCAGGCATGCACAACGAGTCTCAGGAACCGAACGAGCGGTCGTTCGGGGAGGAGGTGGTGGTCTTCTCGCAAGGAGCGGAAGGAGCTACACGGAGATGACCATTTTATATGCCCGTCTGCTCAGTTGCAGTTTTGGACCTTCGCAGCGAAGCACGGAGTCAAAAAACCCACACACGTACAGCTCTGCCGATGAGAAATCAGAACAGCTCATCTGCCCTGGCTGCAACATTGCCCCCCAGGGTCTCCAAAGGCCTCGCTCTGGGGGACTGAAACGACCCCATGAACGTGCAGGAGCAGCTTACGGGCGGTGGGGGCACCCTTGAGAAACGGCAACGCGGGAAACATGGCAGCCAACCCACGCCAGATGGCCAGTCACAAAGGGCAGATGTTAGCAAAAGAGTAACGGAAACGTAACAACACAGAGGCAGGCGGCATCTCCAATTCACGTGCATTTTAAGCCACGCCGAGGAGCGTAACAAGCTGATCCCTCCTGTAGCTGCTTGGAGAAGTTGGCGTGAGCGGGCGTGACAAGGGAAATGGAGGGAGGGAGGGAGGGAGATGGAGGGAACGTGGTGGTGGTGGTGGTAAGTGCTTGGGTTTTGTCATCCTATGGGACGGGGGGGGGCGTCACACGTGGGAAACAAGCCACGATTTCACTTCCTGTGTCTCTGAAGCCGCTTTCACCCTTCCTTTGCCACTTCTTGGGTGAAAGAGGGCCGGAATTGGAGATTGTCTCGTGTTTGTGGGTTTTGGTTTTGCCGGGGGATGGGGGGGGGGCAGGCGAATCCTCTGAGCCTGTTTGCCGAAAGCTAACAAGACCGGCAAGAGAGCCAGTGTGGTGTAGCGGCGAGAGTGTTAGATCTGGGAGTGGAAAGATCCGAGTTCCACTACCCACAGAAGACTTTGAGCCGGTCACAGGCTCTCAGCCTACCTCACAGGGTCGTTGTTGTGAGGATAAAAATGGAGGATTATTTATACCACTTTGGGTTCCTGGGAGGGGGGAAAAAGGCGGGATAGAAACGCAGCCAAATAAAGAAAATAGATTCAGCACAAGATCACTTCCACACACACACACCCCGGCTGACTTACTCCCCGTCTCAGCCTCCCTAGACTTCCTCCTCTGAACCTGCTTCGGCCTGCAGGGAAAGGAAAGACGTCAGTTGTCCGGATGCTCCCTGGAGCCCGGCAGAATGGACGCTTCCCGGGTCGTTGGCCTCGTTTAAAAGGAAGACTTCGGGCCTCCCCGTTCGGGGGCAAGAGAACAAGCCATGTCGAACGAACCAGCTCAGGAGGCAAAGGAAATCAATAACCGCACCCCCCTCTCCCACAAAAGGAAGAGCAGGAGAAGCTGAAAGACGGTGGAGGGAAGGAAGGGGGGGGAGAGAGGGAGAGAGAGAGAGAGAGAGAGAGAGAGAGAGAGAGGAATGGCCCACCGTAACTTGATGGAGCCCTTTCGTAGGCCCACAAAGGTAAAGAAAAAAGAAAAAAGGTCACTTACAAAATAGATATCTGGGACCGGCAGATCCTCCTCGTCCGAAGCTTGGCTGGCGGGCTCGGAGGCCTGGCTGGCCGTCTCCACCTCCGCCGCGGACAGTACGGTGGCGCACGCCAACGAGGTCGCCGTCCTGGGAGGAAAGGGAGGGAGGAGAGGGGAGAAGTCACGCCGGGTCCGCCTTGACACACAGTGGTGGCCTGGACGGTCACGGAAACCGGCATCCCGCGCCTCCGCCCCAGGAGGCAACGCGCCGTCTCGGTTCCGGGGCTGGGTGTCGTTTGAGTCCCCCCCCCCCTCAATTCTGGTTCAGTTTGCAAGAGCCTCCAATCCGTGGGCAGGGGCGCGTCTGCACCGGAGGATGGACTGTGCTATGATCAAGTTGCGTGAAAGGGGGGGGGGAGCTGTTTTTGAATGCTGCCTTATATATTCAGAAACAACTCTTTGCAACTAGAAAGCTAGCACAGCAGGGAGAAACACTATTTATTTATTCCACATGCTTGGATGATCTCTCTCTCCCCCCCCCCCAACCCTCTCCTTGAAATGTAGAGGAGGATTCAGAAAAGGGATCCTCCTCACCTGGGGGACTCCAGATGTTTCGGACCACAGCTCCTAGCTGGCCATTCCGGCTGCGGGGAGCTGAAGACCAAAGCATGCGGAAAGGGCCCAGGTTGGTGAAAGGTAGCCTGAAGCGTTACTCGCTGTCCTACCCGTCACGCTCTGAACCAGGCCTCGGTCCTCTCTGTCTCCAGGCTCCCCGGAGACGTCAGGGGATGACCCCCGAGACCTTCTCTAGGCAAAGCCCGAGCTACAGGACCTCCATGCTCCTGAGGTGCGTGCAGAGAGACATTCACATGGGCAAACGGCACCCCCAGGGCCAGACTTCAGCCCCTATCCTTCCCAGGCTGGGCTCTCCTGTATCAGCAACACACGGGCCACTGCCACGGGAGGGACTCACCCTGCAGCCGCCACCCCGGGGACCACGATCTCGACGTCGCGCTGGGGCTGCACCTCCACCGTGATCTGCTGCAGGTCCTCCTCAGCCCGCATCTGCTCGCGAGACCTGCAGTTTGGGGGAGGGAACGAGAACACAACTCTTCTCAGCGCCCGGACTCTACCATTTCCCTCTTGCTCGCCCTAGACGTCAGGATCAAGCCCTAATGCAGGCAGCGGGGGTGAGGGTGGGGGTGGACTGAGGGCAGCTGCAAAAAGGAACTGCAGCGCGACGGGGCCACAGGAAGAGTCCTGGATGCAGCCTCGTGACAGGTCAGGGTCTCAGCTGCTCCCTGACCCTGTTTGGAGACGCCGGTAGGGATGTCACAGGCGCCCGACTTGTTCTGGGAGCCCGATGGACTCCCCCACATCTGCCGCTACGTGTTCGGGGGCCCTGAGCTCCGAGCGCTTGGCAGCTGTCCGCCCTCGTTCGGAGCCTCCGCTGCTGTGCACAACGGAGGCTCCAGAAATTGCGTATTTCGTACCATACGTCAACAGCGTCCGTAAAGGCCCCCTTAACACAAGCTTAAAGGCGTGAATGCTCTGTTGACGCCTTTGATCTTGGGTCAACGGGGCCTTGAAAGATGCCGTTTACACAGTTTCCGGAGCCTCCGCTGCCTCCCAGGGTGGATTCATTCACAGCTTCGTTGAGCGTCGGCGGCTTGGCGAACATCCGTCATAGCCGGACGCGGCTGAGCCCGGCCATCCCTAGACAGCGGGGACTCAGCCCAGGACCTTCAGCCTGTAAAGCTCTGCTTTGCTGCTGACCGAGGACCCCCCTCCCTGTGCAGAATGCAGGTAATAACAGCAGGCCCTGATCCAGTTGGACTGTGCGTCTCCCTACAACACCCACCACAGGGCCCAGCGTCATCCACAGAGAAAGAAGAGGGAGGGAGGGAGACAGGAGCTGGCAGCGGGAACATCAGGGCTTGCTCCTGTTGGCCTGGGGGTAAGCAAGGTCATCCAAACAGCCCTGCTGAAAGTCTACTTAATTCCCCCTCCCCCTTCCCAACTCTTCTGCCTCGTGTGTCGTGACATTTTTAGACTGGGACCATCTTTTTCTACTGAAGGATCTCAATCCCCTCCAGGAGTCTCTTTTTGGGGGCTGATAAAAAGACTTCCACTACATAAAGAATAAGCGTCCTCACTAAAATAAACAGCGGCACGTATTAGGAACAGGAACACCACGGCTCGCTGGCGGAGGCAAGCTGGTGTTCCCGGGATACATGCAAAGGGGGGCAAAAGTGTCCGGCTCACCTTCCGTCCTGCCCTGAGGATTGTGTGCGCCGCCTGTGAAGGAACAGCGATGCATGAGCTTTGCTTTTTCTTTTTTACTTAAAAAAGGCTTTACTTAAAGAGTAATTATTATAATCAGGCAGTATCCCTTCATCCGCCCCCTTCATGGATGTACAAAATTATGCATGGTGTGGAGAAGGTGGACGGGGAGACATTTTTCTCCCTCTCCCTTAATACTACAACGGGTCAAACCACGAAGCTGATGGGCGAGAGATTCGGGACACATCGAAGGAAGGTCTTCTTCGCTCAGCGCTTAGCTAAACCGTGGAATTTGGTACCACAAGATGTGGCGGTGGCCACCTTTCAAAGTGGGTTGAATCAATTCCTGGAGGAGGAGAAGGCGATCAAGGGCTGCTAGTCCTGCGTGCACCACTTTCTGGAGAACATGGGTGGAAGGTTCATTTGGCGGATCAAAGCCATGTAAAAAACCTTGTTGGCTGGAATTGCTCAGCTTGGAAAAAAGGAGGCTGAGGGGAGACATGACAGAGGTGGACAACATCACGCCTGGTGTGGAGAAGGTGAAGGGGGAGGCATTTTCCTCCTTCTCCCAAAATACTAGAACCCAACGGGGTCGTCCCATGAAGCTGACGGGTGGGAGATGCAGGAAGGACGTCTTCCCACAGCGCAGTGTTAAACTACGGAATCGACTACCACAAGATGTAGTGATGGCCACCCATTTGGATGGCTTTCAAGGAGGGTTGGATCAATTCCTGGAGGAGGCAAAGGCTATCCAGGGCTACTAGCCCTGATGCTATCTCCAGTATCCGAGGCAGGAAACCTGTGTGCCCCAGCTGCTGGGGAACATGGGCGGGAGGGTGCTGTTGCACCATGTCCTGCTTGTTCATCCCTGGCCGACGGCTGGTTGGCCCCTGTGTGAACAGAGCGCTGGACTAGACGGGCCCTCGGTCTGATCCAGCATCAGCGCTCTTCTTCTGTTCTTAGGATCATTATTCCCATCCAAGCTGCATTTGATGATTTGGCAGATCAAAGCCATGTTAAAAACCTCGTTAGCATTCCAGGCCTTTAAAAGCAAGCCAGGCCAAGGAAAGGAAGAGCACCGAGAGATTGGCATCGTTGCGCTTACCTGTACCGGGGCTGTTCCGAGGACTCGGAAGGAGATCTCTCGGGGACGGAAAGAGACGTGGACGAGAGCGTCGTTGCAATCGACGCGGTGGTCGCTTCTTCGAAAGACGGAGGGGTGCAAGGGAGCAGGTCCGGCCGCCCTGTTGCGTCCGCGAGAAGGAAGGAGAGGAGAGGAGAGAGGATGAAGTAATGACGTGCAAGAGTGCTAAAGCCCTTCACGCGTGGAGGGCGGGCTGCAGCGGAAGGCTGCTCTCACACAGCTGTTCGAGGCACAGGAAGGAGGCTGAGGGGAGCCAGGAGAGAGGTGGACAACATCATGCCTGGTGTGGAGAAGGTGAAGGGGGAGGCGTTTTTCTCCCTCTCCCATAATGCTAGAACCCAACGGGGTCATATCCCATGAAGCTGATGGGTGGGAGATTCAGGGCAGATCAGAGGAAAGACTTCTTCACACACAGCGCACAGCTAACTAGCACAAGATGCGGCGATGGCCACCCATTTGGATGGCGTTCAAAGGGGGCTGGATCAATTCCTGGAGGAGGAGGAGAAGGCGATCAAGGGCTGCTAGCCCGGATGGCTCTGTGCTCCCTCCAGGATCTGAGGCAGCCAGCCTGTGTGCACCAGTGGCTGGGGAACATGGGCGGGAGGGTGCTGTTGCATTCATGTCCTGCTTTGCTGGTCCCTGTTCGAGAGCTGGTTGACCACCGCGTGAACAGAGGGCTGGACTAGACGGACCCTCAGCCTGATCTAACAGGGCTCTTCTTAGGTTCTTATGACTAACAGAGGGAGAAATCAGTGTTTTTACCTCCCTTCCTGTCATGGTTAACTTTAGCACCTGCAAAAGCCACAGCGAGAGATTGAAGGAAATCCATCTGTGGGCTGATTCTGGGAAGCGGGGAGGGGGGGGGATACCGAATGAGTCCAAGAGGGCCGCTATGGCAGCTTCCAGCGACCCAAGGCCCTGCAGACACATTGGACCCCAACTCCCATCGTCCCCCAGCCAGCATGGCCATTGGAACGATGGCCACTGGTGGGCCAGCTCAGCTTGACGCCGCCGGGCTGGGCAGGGTGAGCGACAGGCGCTGTGGAGATCAGGCACGGGAGGGTGAGCGGGTGCTGCCGCCTGTTACCTTCGTCGTCCAGCGTGGGGTAACTTCTGGCCCCCCGGAGGTCGTACTGGGCCTCGTCCTTCTCCGAGGGGATCTGGCTGGCCGAAAACGCGGCCATCGGGCCAGGAGGCTTGATGGCCAGCAAGGCACTCCGCCCTTTCTTCGAGGGAGACGCTTTCAGAGCTGCAAAAAGGGGAGAGTGGTGTGTGTGTGTTTAGTTAATAATATTTATATACTGCCTTTCCACAAGCCACGTACAGCAGGTCTAACAAAAACACCTAAAAGCAACGTTGTCCGATTAGAATAACGTGACTACTGTGCAACGCTTCTCTCAGCTCGGAATAGAAGTCTTGGCCGGCAAATGTCTGGCATGGCACAGCGCTCGTCGTCTGTCTGGGGACTCCACTGGTGCTAGGAAGTGGCTGCTCTCGCCAGCGTGGGCCGCTCAACAGTCTCTGATTTTAGATGAGGAGGGCTGCTGGTCTGCAGTGTTGCATAGTGGTTAGGGCACCAGGAAAGGACAGGGAACGCCCAGGTTCTTTGCTCAGCCGGGAAGCTCACCGGATGGCCGTGGGGTGTCCCAACCTAACCAACCTCGAAGGGTTGTTGTGAGGATGAAACGGGAAGGGGGAGAACTACGTACATCACTTCTTGCTCCTTGGAGGGATGTAGACGTAAATAATAACACAATGTGTTCCGATGCGCCTGAGGAACGGAGGGAATGAGCCTCACCAAACCGGCGGCCCCGGAGACGTGCGGGACTACAGCTTCCACCATCCCCAGCCAGCCCCTGCTGGTTGGGGATGATGGCTGCTGTTGCCCCACACATGCAAAGGGCACCAAGTTGCTTTTCCCCGCTCCATCTCTACGCAGCGCGCTTCCCCCTTCTTTACAGCCCCAAAGGGGAAGCAGTGGAATGAAGAACAGCCACGAGCAAACGCAATGCTTACAGGAACTCTTCCTGAACACCGTATTGGTCATGAACTTGAAGAACCTCTCCGCATAGAAGCTAGGCCTGTGGACCGACACCGTGTCCTAGAAAAACAGGGAAGGAGAAGGGAACGCTAGTAAGAACGTCACTGAGCCCAGACCGAGGGTCCATCTAGCCAACCAGCTGTCGATCAGGAACTGACAAAGCAGGACACGGTGCACCTCCCGCCCATGTTCCCCAGCAACTGGGGCACACAGGCTGACTGCCTCTGAGACTGGAGGTAGCACAGAGCCATCCGGGCTAGTAGCCCTGGATCGCCTTCTCCTCCTCCAGGAATTGATCCAACCTCCTTTTAAAGCCATCCAAATGGGTGGCCATCGCCGCATCTTTTGGTGGTGAGTTCCACAGTTTAACTGTGCGCTGTGTGAAGAAGTCCTTCCTTTTATCTGTCCTGAATCTCCCACTCATCAGCTTCATGGGACGACCCCGTGGGGCACCACGCATGATTTCATACATCTCTATCCTGTCTCCTCTCAGCCTCCTTTTCTCCAGGCTAAACAAACCCAGCTGTTGCCACCTTCCCTCGTAGGGGAGATGCTCCAGGACGAAGGACAGAGGGTGGGAGAGGCATTCTCAACGCAGCCGGGTCTCCGCGGCAAAGTGCTGCACAGCCGCGGCTACGGAGGAATCAGCTCGCCGCGTTTCGGCTTTGCCCTTGCAAAGCTATAAATAAAGCTGCCCCCTGCCTGATTGCACTTGCGATTAAGCGTCTCGTTTGGATTTTGCAAGGAGCAGTGTTATTATAGAATCATTATTTAGGGAGATCGTGCTACCAAGCGTAATGAGGGTTCATGGGACGAGAGGGAAGGCCAAATGACAGCCCAGATAGATGCGACAGCCAGGTGTGCCTACTATCAGCCTCGGCTGATACGCCAGCTGCGCCCCTTCCTAGAGTCGGAAGACCTAAAGTCGGTCGTGCACGCGCTGGTAACCTCGAGGCTCGGCTTCTGCAAGGCGCTCTACATAGGGCTACCTTTGTGCCTGGTCCGGAAACTTCAACTAGTCCAAAATATGGCAGCCAGGCTGGTCACTGGTACACCTAGGCGTGACCATATCACAACAGTTTTAAAATCTCTTCACTGGCTGCCAATTAGTTTCCGGGCAAGTATAAAGTGTTGGTTATCACCTTTAAAGCCCTAGATGGTTTGGGTCCAGGCTACCTGCGGGATCGCCTTCTCCCGTACAATCCGCCCCACACACTCAGGTCCTCTGGGAAGAATCTCCTTCAGCTAGCAAAAACTAGATTAATAACTGTTACCCAGAGGACCTTCTCTTCTGCTGCTCCCAGAGTATGGAATGACCTGCCGGAGGAGATTCGTCAACTTAACAGTCTTCTGGATTTTAAGAAAGCTATAAAAACTGATCTCTTCCGGCAGGCCTACCCAGTTGAATTTTAAGATGCCTTTTAATAATGTGCTGCTTTTAATAATGTATTAGTTTTAAATGTTTTAATTATATGTATTTTATGCATTTACATTTATGTTGTACCCCTCCTCGATCTGGAGGGAGAGGCAGGTAACAAATAAATTTATTATTATTAGTAGTAGTAGCATTAGTATTAGTAGTAGTATTAAGATCTTTGCCCGAAGAATCAATACAAGGAGGTGATTGGAAGAGGAGGAGGAGGAGGAGGAGGAGGAAGGAAAAAAGCTAGCGCAGATGTGCTCGGAGGGAGTTCCAGTCATAAGAAATAGCAAGGGAAAGTAGACTGATGCACCGTAAGTCCCTTAGGGCAGGGACAGTGCAACAATGAGAACGAGAGGAAGGGGGAAAGACGTCATCTCCCCAACTGATTGAACAACATGTTTTTAAAAGTTAATTATACAAGTACTTATAAGAGAAGCAGGTGGCAAAGAGGCATTCCTGCCCGTGCGAGAACCAGAAAGCAAGGGTTTCCAGCTTGGAAGAGGCATTCCCTTGCACGGGAGCGCGAAAGGGGAATGCCTCCTCCAAGACGGTGCCTGCTGTGACCTACGCGTGCATTGTTATGCAGAACCAGAAAGCAAGGGTTTCCAGCTTGGAAGAGGCATTCCCTTGCACGGGAGAGCAAAAGGGGAATGCCTCTTCCAAGACGGCACCATTTCCTGCTGGTGTTGCGCAACAGTGCAGGCATAGGCCTTTGGCATCACTCTACCAGTCCGTCCGTGCACGTCCAAGAACCTTGATGAGCTGTACTTAAATTACAGGAATAAAAAGTGGCTGCAGCACTTACGTACTGCAGAACTAAAACAGCTCACCCGGGCGGGATGCCATCAAAATGATGAATGGAAATGCAGGAGGCTGCCTTATATCCGCTCAGAGCATTTGTCCACGTACCCCGGTTTTCTATATTCTGACTGGCAGCAGCTTTGCAGGGCCTCAGGCAAGAGAACAGCCGTTTTCATCATCTGCTAGCTAAGATGGCGGCAATCGAACCTGGGGATTTCTGCATGCAAAACTCTCCACTGAGGCCCTTTCTACACCTAAGGATTATCCCAGGAAAATGGAGGGATCGTCTCTGCCTGCTCCCGGCATCCCCTGTGTGTCATTTGCATGCAGGGATGATCCAGGGACGATCCCTGGAAAAAAGGCAGGTGTAGAAATGGCCATAGTCTCGTCCCTAAAGTAGGCGTCTCCAAACGTTTTGGACACAGAGGCACTTCTGGCAATTTGACAAACTGCTGTGGGCAACACCAGAAAATGCCTAATTGCTGGATCACCGCTTCAGCGTCTATGGCCCTCATTCAGCAAAAACTTTGGTGTCCATTAGACACCGCAACGTCTCTTCAATAAGGGATTGTCGAAGCAGCTAATTGCTGCCGGTGCCATTCAGCTAATGCTTCTTTCAAACGGACGTTTTGGCAACGTTCAGCAGTTGCTTCTTTTGGGGAGGAGGTTATTACAGTCTTTAAAATTCAGTGATGCGCAACGACGTTTTAAATTGTGTGCTTCAGGGAATTAACAAAGAGAGTAAACGGATTCTCTGCACCATTTGAAAACTAAAAGGCTGATATTACACACTGGGAGGATAAACACTCATCCCCTGGAAAGCAATGGATTGAGCATCTTACAACGCTTTCAATCACTGAACGGGTGGCATAAAGATGCAAATAGATACTTATTCAGATATTTCAATATTTGTATTTTTAAAAAGGCCTTGCGGGTGCTAAGTGGCTGCCATCTTAGGGGCACCTGCCATAAGGAATGTTGCCAATTCAGGTGGCAATCTCATGGCAATTTTGAGGGAGCATTTTCTGCTATTAAAGCTCCCCGTCCCGGGCAGATTTATCGCAGCCTTCGCACATTTTAAAAACGGAGGTTTGGGAAAACATTTGCCCACATGAAGCAAAGGAGGGGTGGGGGAAGGAGTTCTCAAGCTGTAAAAGCTTTCGGGTTTGGACTACTGTAAAGCGCTCTATGTGGGGCTGCTCTTGAAGACTGTTTGGAAACTTCACCTGGCACAGGTGGCAGTTATTAAACCCGGATTACCAACCAGGTTCAAACAGCCATTTAAGATCCTTGTTAGTAAACCGGCATGAAGCTGACACAGTTGCGGATGTAACAAAGAACTGTGGCTTGGTTTAACTGGGAGTGCAGCCAGCACTAAAGCCAGCCTGCAAGGAGACCGTGAGATTTAGGAAGCTGGGATTGCTGACGTCAAAGTTTTAGGAAGCCACGATCCCTGGGAATCCCGGTGACCTATTCTCTCTCTGCCCTGATACTTCGTGAGGGAGAATAGCAAATTTGCAACAGGCTTGTTTCTGTGACAACGCACACTTTGGGGAGCACAGCGGAGCCCCAAGAATGGAGTTGGGCCGTCGTTACAGCACCCCACTCGCTCGGCAGTCCGTCTGGCCCAAACTCACCCCGTCGTGGACGAGAGCCTTCCATGTATGTTCCAGCTTCTTGATGAACCTGGGTTGTGAAAGGAAAAGAAAACGGAAGGGGGAGGGTAAGAGAGAGGTGCATAAACCAAGATGGCATGTTCCCAAACCGAAAGGCCCATATTCCGGGCCTCTCTGCAATCCAGGGGGGGCTGAGAGACGGGTGGGGTGGAATTTTAAGGGCTGGTAGAACTACGGCCAAATCAAACTTAGAGTAGGGGGACCCCTAACCTGCTCCCACCCCCCAGCCAATCCCTCCACCCCATTTCCTCACTGCCTGTATTCACCACTCTCTTGCCCGGATAATCTCATAGAGATATTTCTTCCTCACTGCTACCTGGGCATTGCCGGTGTGTACCCGTGCCTCCATGCAATATGTACTCCTGCATGTAAGAACGTCAGAAGCAGGGCTGGCAGAGGGGTGGGGGGCAGTGGGCATGGGCCTTTGATTTTGAGGGGGGCTACTCAGAGTCCCCCTGGGCAAAGTCGCTTGATTTTTCTGTTGCTGAGGATGAATTTGCCCAAAGAAAAGCACGTAAAGCGTTTCTGAATGTGAAGAAGTGATGCCTTACGTCTTGAATAGAAGTGCTTGTGGTTACCTTTTTTTATAAATCGTTCTAGTTCATATGTATTTAGAACGGATTAAAAAATACTTAATGAGAAGTTTGAAATGGGGCCTACGTTTCCTACCTGGCCCGGGCCTATGACCAGCTTTGCCCGGCCCTGGTCAGAAGAGCCCTGCTGGATCAGACCGAGGGCCCATCTAGTCCAGCACTCTGTTCACACAAGTGTCAACCAGCTCTCGACCAGGAACCCACGAGCAGGACACGGGTGCAACAGCAGGACACCCACCCACCCCGAAACCAGGGCTGAAAAGGTCATACACCCCTGCCCTAGGGGATCTCAAGGGGAGAGATAGCTCCACCTTCTTCCATCAAAGGTCCAAAGAGAGCTCCAGAAGATGCCTACCTGTAGGACTGGAGGATGTCTATGATGCCGACGTGAAGGAGCAGATGTTCCCCTTTGCCGTTCACGGCCGGAATGCCGCCCATCCTGAAGAGGAAAGAGCAGGCAAGGCGCGTTAACAGCCTCCCCCTCACCAGACACCAGCCAGACTGTACCAGTGGGGGAGGACGCTCTCACGGGCGATTCCCCAGCTGGGAGTCAGCCCTCTCCAGAGCTTATCTCCTCAAGGCCAAACCCTACACACTCAGTGGGAAGCGAGGTTTCTTCTGGAGGTGAGCGCCCTGAAAAGCTAGCTGATGCTGGGGTCCACCGGAAGCTCAAACGCACGGAGTGGAAGGAAGGTGTGAGAAAGTCAGTGAGATTATGCCAGAACCTGCCTCCGCACCAGGCACTCTGAAGTTACGGGCGTTTGGGAAGTGGTTTCCTTTTCTTCTTGAATGGACAATTGTCTTGCTTAGTTTGCATAGTTTTGCCTAGGGGGACGTTTCCAAGAGGTTAGACTCTAATCAGGTGGAAGAGACGTTTGTTGCTTAATAAAAGCTTTGTGGGTTACCTAGCAGGCCTTGTCATTTGCCTCCCATCGAAAGCAGGAGTGTTCTGAGAAACGTGCGTACCAAAGGCCTTAGAGGAGAGGCTCCCATAAAATACATCTCTCCTCACAGGACAGGCCCACGGGCCCACAGTGGACATCGAACGTGGCACCCGTAAGGTGGGGGGCTTGACCCGCACAGCTCCAGCCGCCAGCTCCCACTTACGTGTCGTCCGTGTCGATGGACTCCCCCCGGGCCGCCCCGCCCTGGATCGACTCCATGGCCGTGGAGTATAGGGCCTTCTGCCCCACGGGGCGCTTCTCGTCGGACGTGCTCTGGGCGCCGTCCACCTGCCGCTCCCGTTCCTGCTGGTCTATGTTGTGGACTCCCAGGAGGAGGCTGTAGTCCATGATTTTGAAGCTTTCGAGCACCTGGAAACGGGGAGGGGGGGTAGGAAGGCAGAGAATCAAGGGGGGGACGAACCAGGAAAACGCTCCGGTTCTGCTCAGCAAGCCAACTTCGCAGGACAATGGAGCCTAGAGCCTAAACAGGAGAGAGAGGAGGGTCGTATGCCGGAGGTCCCACATCCAACCGCCCAGAGAGCTCCGGCTATTGGGTGGTATAGAAATGTAATAAAGAAATAAAATAAATAAAAAAACCCTCTGCTGTCTGCAGCTCGCAGTGACCCTGTTCGGACGACTCGCTGAGCCATGGTGGTGACGCACTTTGAGCTAATCATGATGGCTGAGCGTGCTGCGTGAACCCTTCCTAACCATGGGCGGCTACAGAACCCACGGTTTAAACCGGCTCGTTAAACATTTGCTGCGAAAGGGTGAGCAGCCTAACCATGGTTTAGCGTGTCATCTGAACAGGCCCGATGCAACAGCCTGACTCCACCTGATGCTCCCCAGCTGTGTTGGACGGCGACTGTCACCCCTACAATTGCACCCCGACACATCTGGAGGGCACAAGGTTGAGGGAAAGCAGCGGCGTATTTATTTATCGCATTTCTATGCTCCCCAATAACCGAAGCTCTCTGGGGCAGCGTAAAACGTGATATATGAAAGCTTAAAACCACCCTATAAAACCACTACACAAGAGTACCTCCGGAATAAAACCCTGCAGCAACGCAGAGATTTAAAATGCGGATTCAGAACAGTAGAGTTAAAAGACGAGGATGGTAAAATGCTAAAATACCGGGGAAATAAAAAAGGGAGAGGGCCTTCTCTGTGGTGGCACCCCGGCTGTGGAATGCCCTCCCCCTGGAGGCCCGACGCTGACTTTATTCCGGCGCCAAGTAAAGACATGGCTTCTTAACAACGCCTTTGATGGCTCAATTAAGTTAACTGTTCCTGTTGCTTTCAAGTTCCATGCTGGTTTCAGCTTGATGAATGGCTTGTTTTTAGCTGCGTGTGTTTATTGTTTTATACTGTTTGTATCGTTTTATCTGTAGATCCGAGTCAAACAGGGCAGGATACAAACGTTTTAATAAAATAAATACAATAAAAGAGCCACCGTGGCTGGCTCAGTCTCTCTCCCTCTTTCTCTCTCTCTCTCTCTCTCTCTCTCCCCCCCTCTCTCGGCCCGCCTCTCCCCTTCTTCCTCCACTGGCCTCCCTTGCAGGGCTGTTGTGAAGGGCCGTTCCACCGGGGCAGGCTTCGTCCCCCCTGGACCTACCAAGCAGTCCCTCTGCAGGGTCTTGACCACGGCGCTGAAGGTGTCCGTGTCCAGCAGGATGCCATCGGGCATGTCCTGCATGAAGTCCAAGTCCTTGTAGGTGGGGCTCGATTTCTCCTTCTCCTTTTTGGACGCCCGGCGCTTGTAGGTCGAGCCCTTGAGGTCGTATTTCAGGTGCATCTTCACCACCCGGGGCAGGATGTTGTTCATCACCACGACCCGGATGTTTTTGCCCCCGGACTGGACGCAGTAGAGGCCGTAGAATTTGGGCAGCAGC
The DNA here is from genome assembly GCF_023053635.1 of Elgaria multicarinata webbii. Classification (NCBI taxonomy): domain Eukaryota; kingdom Metazoa; phylum Chordata; class Lepidosauria; order Squamata; family Anguidae; genus Elgaria; species Elgaria multicarinata. The sequence continues at coordinate 12,778,873 of NC_086193.1, read as the reverse complement.
GTCCGGGGATTCTGGTTCAAGTTCTAGAAAAGTTGAAATGAAATGAAAAAAAAAATGAAACAGGGGGACGGGCACCTCGACAAGACACACAGCATGCAAGAGGGCGATGTAGGTTCTGACGCGAATTTTCAGCCCTCTGACCGGCTCAGCTCTCTCTGTACAAAAGTGAAGTTTCTAGTCCTCATGTAGTTAAGAACATAAAAAGTGCCCTAATGCTGGATCAGACCGAGGGTCCATCCAGTCCAGCACTCTGTTCACACAGGGGCCAACCAACTCTCGACCAGGGACCAACAGAGCAGGACACGGTGCAACAGCACCCTCCCGCCCATGTTCCCCAGCAACTGGTGCAAACAGGCTTATTGTCTCAGAGACTGGAGGCAGCACACAGCCATCAGGGTAGGATCCCAGCCAACGGGTTCAAATATCAAGGAAGGGGATTTGGATTGCACGTTAAGAACATCAGAAGTGCCCTGCTGGATCAGACTGACGGTCTGTCTAGTCCAGTGCTCTGTTCACACAGGGGCTGTCCAGCTGTCGACCAGGGACCCACAAACCAGGACACAGGTGCAACAGCACCCTGGGCAACCAGGAGGATCAGGGGTCTGGAAACAAAGCCCTATGAAGAGAGACTGAAAGAACTGGGTGTGTTTAGCCTGGAGAAGAGAAGATTGAGGGGAGACATGAGAGCACTCTTCAAATACTTGAAAGGTTGTCACACAGAGGAGGGCCAGGATCTCTTCTCGATCCTCCCAGAGTGCAAGACATGGAATAACGGGCTCAAGTTAAAGGAAGCCAGATTCCGGCTGGACATCAGGAAAGACTTCCTGACTGTTAGAGCAGTGCGACGGTGGAATCAGCTACCTAGGGAGGTGGTGGGCTCTCCCACACTAGAAGCCTTCAAGAGGCAGCTGGACAACCATCTGTCAGGGATGCTTTAGGGTGGATTTCTGCATTGAGCAGGGGGTTGGACTCGATGGCCTTGTAGGCCCCTTCCAACTCTGCTATTCTATGATTCTATGTTCCCCAGCAACTGGTGCACACAAACTTACTGCTTCAGATACTGGAGATAGCATACAACCATCAGGGCTAGTAGTCCTTGATAGACTTCTCCTCCAGGAATATAACTGACCCCCTTTTAAAGCCATCCAAACTGGTGGCCATCACCACATCCTGTGGTAGTGAGTTCCATAGTTTAACCCTGCGCTGTGTGAAGAAGTCCTTCTGTCCCTGGACTGGAATTTATCTGATTTTATATTGCAGTTTTCATCTTTTAACGTTTGAAATGTATTGTGTACTTAAGTGTATTTTTTAGGGTTTTCACGGTGCTATCGGGCAGTATAAAAATGTGATAAAGAAATGCTCACGCACCATATAATAGCCCGGAAGAAGCTTCTGGAGGAACTCGGCCTCTTTGTGCATCACCGTTTTGATGATGAATTCATCGTCGCTGGTGACGTAGAAAAGGGAACCGCTGGCCCCGGGGTTGGACAGTTCGATCAGGGGCTCGTTGCACAAGGAATACTGAGGGAGAGGAGGAGTCAAGAAAGAGGCGGTCAAGAGCGTCACGTGACTAAGCCCCACCCCGCCCACCCACACAACCCACGGACGTGGCTTGGGTAGACACACCCCAAGATGCCATTTTTATCCGGGGCGAGGGCGAAGCGATGCCACTCTTACCAAATAATCGTCTGGGCGGATGCCGAAAAGCTCCCGGAAATACCGGAAAGCCACGGGGGCGTACGTCTTGAACCGGAAGTCAGGGTAGTGGTGCGCGGGGGTGAGGTTACTGCCTTCGCTGCAGGTTGGGAAGCAAACACACAAACGGAGCAGGTCTCGCGCTCTATTTCTTTCTTTCTTTATTTAAAACATTTATATCCCGCCCTATTTCAATAAGATCTCAGGGCGGCGTACCGATAAAAGCACACGGTATAAAACAGTAAATATACACAGCTAAAAACAAATTAAACCATAAACCAAGTTAAAACAATATATAATTTAAATCAGTTAAAACAATGTGCCAACTTAGTGAATCAACCATTAAAAGCTTTGTTAAAAAAGCCATGTTTCCATTTGGCGCCGGAATAAAATCAGCGATGGCGCCAGTCGGGCCTCCAAGGGGAGGGCGTTCCACAGTCGGGGGGCCACCACAGAGAAGGCCCTCTCCCTTGTCCCATCATAACGTATATGTTGCGTTGGTGGGATGCGGAGAAGGGCTCCTCCAACGGATCTCAAGTCTCGGGCAGGCATATATAAGGAGAGGCACTCCCTCAAGTATCGAGGTCCCAAGCCGTTTAGGGCTTTGAACGTCATTACCGACACCTTGAATTCCGACCGGAAGCGTATAGGCAGCCGGTGCAGTTCTGTTACGTGGGCTCTATCCTCTCAGGCAGCCATCGCTATCAGCTATAGCGTTTCTACGGCGAATACCAGAGCTTGCTGCAGCGCCACCCATCCTGCTGCCCTGCTCGGAAAGCCGCCTTACCTGGGAAAGAAAATGCTCTCCACCACGTAGAAATCCTGCATCAAGACGTCCCTCTCGGGCTTGGAGCTGAGGTTGCCCACGGTGTAGCCAATGCCGAGTTGGATGGCCCCCTTGAGCGTGGACGACGTGGTCTGTCGCGGAGAAGAGAGGACAGCGTCAAGCAGGGCTGGTTACAGCGCGGTTCCTCCCGAGCCGAGCCCCGGGGAGGAGGAGAGGAGCGCAGCACCCAGAGTTTGGATGGAGGCAGGGAGAGGCGGTTTACCAAGGTTAAAAGACGGATACAAAATTTAAAACCATGAAAACAGCCGGCGTTTAAAACCATTTTTAAAACTCTCAGCCAGGCCAAAGATAGTGCTGGAGTCAGTTAACACTCAACACAAGCTATTAAATGCCTGGGAGAAAAGAAAAGATGATGTCGGCACCAGGCGAGCCTCATCGGGGAGATCGTTCCAGAACTGGGAGGCCACCACAGAGAAGGCCCTGTCCCTTGCTGCCATCCTCTGAGCTTCCCCCAGAGGAGGACCGTAGACGTTGAGCGTAGTGTACAGGTAGGGTCAAAGTTCAACCCTAACTGTTTTTGCTATCTTTGTGCAGAGAGAGAATACAGACAGACCAGTGTCTTCCACCTCTGTCTCCTACACACAGCTTCCATCCTCCAAGGGTGGTGGTGGCCCACTTAGGGTGCTGTAAGAACATCATTAGAGCCCTGCTGGATCAGTCCAAGGGTCCATCTAGTCCAGCACTCCGTTCACGCAGCGGCCAACCAGCTCTCGACCGGAGACCCACAAGCAGCCATGTCCCAACCCATGTTCCCCAGCAACTGGTGCCTCTGATAGTGGAGGTGGCACATAACCATCGCCTTCTCCTCCTCCAGGAATTCATCCAACCCCCTTTGAAAGCCATCCAAATGGGTGGCCATCACTACATCCTGTGGCAGTGAGTCCCATAGTTTAACTCTGCGCTGTGTGGAGAAGTCCTTCCTCTGATCTGTCCTGAATCTCCCACCCATCAGCTTCATGGGATAAGGACCCCGTTGGGTTCTAGTATTTTGAGAGAGGGAGGAAAAGGTCTCCCTACGTCCACACCATTCAGAATTCTATACACCTCTCTCATGCCTCCCCGTAGCCTCCTTTCCCCCCCGCCCCTGGCTAAATAATCCCAGCTCTTTTTTCAGAGCCCAGAGGGCCTCGCCCCCTTCCCCTTGCATGTTTCTTCCCATTATTCTGAAAGGCTGAAATGTCTCTCTTAAAGTGTAGAGTTTTAAGCTAAAAGCAGCAGCTGTTCTGGTACTTTGGCTTCGCTCAAGACTGCAGGACGGCCCCGGAGATCCCAGAGGAGAAGGCTATTAATGGCTACTAGCCCTGAGGGCTATATGCCACCTCCAGTAACAGGCACAATATGCCTATGTAGACCAGTTGCTGGGGAACATGGGTGGGAGGGTGCTGTTGGTCTCTGGGCGACAGCTGGTTGGCCCCTGTGTGGACAGAGTGCTGGACAAGACGAACCCTTGGTCTGACCCAGCATCAGGGCTCTTCTGATGTTCTTCTGAGAACTTCTCCAAGACTGAAAGGGCTTCGACGCCGCTCCGCCAGGACATCATACCTTCTTGTACGTCGTCTCCCCGGAGGCATCGACCCCTCGGTGGCCGATCTTCTTTCCCTGGCCGGCGCCCGGCTGTCCTGTCAACGACGGAGCCTGAGAAGGGAAGGAGTTTGAGGTGAGCAGAAGGGAGCGAGGGAAACCCATCCTAGAGGCAGGAAAACGGAGCGATGGGGAAGGTGGGCGGGCCACGCCGCTAAGCCACGGAGGAAGACCGCCACTGCTCCACTGTTAAGGGAGGCTGGTCACATTCCTCAGGAGAGGGAGTGGTGCTGTCGTGTTTCCCAGAACGCTCTTACTTTCGATGGGAGGCAAATGACGAGGCTTGCTACGTAATCCACAAAGCTTTTATTAAGCAATAAACTCTCTTCTACCTGAATAGAGTCTAGCCTCTTGGAAGCGCCCCCCTAGGCAAAACTATGCAAACTGAACAAGACAATGGTCCATTCAAGAAGAATAAGAAGCTACTTCTCAAACACCCGTAACTTCAAAGTGCTTGGTGCGGAGGCAGGTTCTGGCGCAATCAAACCGACTTTCTCACGCCTTCCTTCCGCCCCGTGCATTTCAGCTTCCGGCAGACCCTAGCATCATCTAGCTTGTCGGGATGCTCACCCCCGGAAGAAAACTCACTTCCCACTGAGTGTGTAGGATTCAGCCTTGAGGAGATAAGCTCTGGAGAGGGCTGACTCCCAGCTGGGGAATCGCCCGTGAGAGCTTCCTCCCGCACTGGTACAGGCTGGCTGGTGTCTGGCGCTGCCTCCTCTATTTCCGTATCTGATTCTGATGGATTACCTGAAACATCTTCTCCCAAAACAGGGCAGTGGGGTTAGACATGACACCTGGGCAGGTTTAGCGGAGTGTCTTTCGAAACTTTGCGCCCGGCGCTCTTAGCCTGCAGGCGCCTTGAAGCAGCCGGCTGGCTTTAAAAGCTATCCAGTCAAGTGTACCATAAACCACACTGCTCTGAGCCAAGTGGAGGCCCAGAGGGCAACCAAAGAGGCAGGGAAAGGCAGCCTCAAATCTCCCTCCGGTGATCAACACACCGTCCTCAGAGGGCTTGTTTCTTTGAGGCAGGCTGTGAAAGGCCCAGGAGTGAGGGAGCCAGGGAATTCCGGGAGGAGGCCTGGCTGGTCTAAGGCCGTTGCCCTGCACCCACCCCGGGAGGAGTCTGCTAAGCTTAAGAAGGGAACCTAGGGGAGGAGGCAGGCATCCCTTCAAGAACCCGAAACTAGGCAAGAGGCCTGAAAAAATCTGCATCTGTGGAACCTGAGTTTACAAGGAGCTGGAAGCAGTGTTGGAGCAAACTGTTAAGGAAGCAGAAGTGGACTAGCTGTTGGGTGGGTGGGTGAGATCTACAGTTTTGGGTGCCACCACGGAAAAGGCCCTGCGTGTCTTGCCCTCCCATCTTCACTCTTCTGGTGAAAAGACAAACAGCATGCCCATTTTAAGGCTTGGGCAGGTTTGTAACATTCCCTCCTGGGAAGAAAGCGGCGGCACTCACCTCGGTTAGGACAGCCTTCTTCAGAGCCAGTCCTGAGGAGAGAAGAACATGGTAAGCAGTGCCGAATACCAAAGAACATGTTCTTAGCAGACTGATTATTTTTGTGCAGCAATCACGGCCAGTTCCCCTCTGTCCCTCCCAGAAAGCTCTGATTGGTGTTTAAATCCCCATGTTAAAAATTCACGTCTCCCAACTTAAACGGATCTAACCTCCTCCTCCCTGCCTCCCCTCATCTTTCTAAGGCTGCAACCCCGTACGCATTTACCTGGGAGTAAGCCCAATTAAATACACTCAGGATTTACTTTGGAGTAAACACAGTTTCTTGAGCGCAGGGGGCAGGCAGAACGTACACTGGGATCTGCTGGTGGGCTTCTGAGCGATTTGCAACACAGAATTATGCGTGGTGTGAAGAAGAGGGAGAGGGAGACATTTTTCGCCCTCTCTCAAAATACTAGAGCCGAACAGGGTCATACTATGAAGCTGAATGGTGGGAGATTCAGAAGAGAGAAAAGGGAGGACTTCTTCGAACAGCGCAGAGTTAAATTACGGAATTCACGACCTCAAGATGTAACGATGGCCACCCATTTGGGCGGTTTTCAAAGGGGGATGGATAAATTCCTGGAGGAGAAGGAATGGCTACTAGCCTTGATGGCTCTGTGCTCCCTCCAGTATCCAAGGTACTAAGCCTGTGTGCACCAGTTGCTGGGGAACATGGGTGGGTGATGTTGCACCATGTCCTGCTTTGTGGGTCCCTGGTCAACTGCTGGTCAGCCACTGTGTGAACAGAGTAGTGGGCTACACCTTCGGTGTGATCCAGCAGGGCTCTTCTTCTGATGTTCTTATGATTTCTGCCCCCGCCCCATAGTTTTAAACCCAAAAGGCTCCCACTGCCCTGCTAAATTAGGCTGCTAAAATCAAGGAAGGTTGGGGGGAAGTAGTAGATTTGTGAATGAAAAAAGGTGCGTGTGAGCTCAGATCCAACACTGAAACCCAGGGTGGATTTGATTTAAATCAATTTGTTTTAAATCACGATTTAAATCACTACTCAGAAGGACTCGATTTAATCATGTGACTCCCCCCCCCCAAAAAAGTGCACTCTATTCATTGAATTTTTTTGAAACTTGGCACTTAAGAGGTAAGGTGTTGATTCTGTGCACATCGATTTGCAAAGGAACAATGGGATTGTGATTCTCTGCAGACACAAATTCACAGTTTTGAGAACTTTAAAGCCAGACAGCTGTGATAATAATATCTTCTAGATGGAAAACTTGCCCAATAATCTTACAGAAACCTCTGGAAGAGCATGACGTTGTGAATGGATGAATTGAATTCATTTACCCCCAAATTTAAACATTGCATGAATATACAGCTTCATGCTACATAATTAAAAACTAATCCTTGGACTATAATGTATCTTAAATAGACATGAACCTCCTTGTACACTGTGCTCAACATCTAAGGTCCTCCTCCGAGTGCCGACTCCGAGGGAAGCTCGGAGGATGGCAACAAGGGAGAGGGCCTTCTCAGTGGTGGCCCCCGACTGTGGAATGATCGCCCCGATGAGGCTCGCCTAGCGCCAACGTTGTTATCTTTTCTGCACCAGGTCAAGACTTTCCTCTTCTCCCAGGCATTTAACAACATTTAACAACGCTAAGTTTGTTTTTAACAGACCCCAGAACTGTTTTTAAATGGATACTGTTGTTTTTATGTTTCTGATGTTTTTTAAATTTTGTATACTTTTTAATGTTTACTGTTTTTAACTTTTGTAAACCTCCCAGAGAGCTTCAGCTATGGGGCGGTATATAAATGTAATTAATAAATGTGAGCTACAAACTTGATTCCTATTTTTAATGGAGGCGGTTTTCAGACAGGCCTGACAAAGCCGCAAGGTCTCCGAGACACAACCTCGGTTATGCGATTCCCCAAAACTATCTGCTATAACAATGATTTGGAGAGAGAGAGAGAGAGAGAAACACTCCGTGCCTTCCCACACCGCCAGGGAGATTCCAAGGGAAACTGTGCTGGCTAATCTCTTTTCTGCACTCTGTCAAAATTCCAGCGTGCGGGAGATTAGCTTCAATTTTGCAATAATTACCACAAGCAGCTTTGCTTTGCAGCTCCTAAGTGTCTAATCAAGTTCCCGGGGCCGAGCGTGGCCTGGGTTGGATGGGGAGGGGCGCACAAGAAAACGCCGAATCAGCAACCCTGGGAAGAAAAGGACAGCAGAAGGAATTTTGGGACGCGCTCAGGCTTCAAATGCGCAACGGAGAAATCCGATTTGCACGAGCGGGCTGGGCGAAGGAAAAGAAGCCGCTCCGTTGGCTACTGGTCAGGAGCATTAAGGGAGTACTTATCTCTTAAGCAAGCTGACAGATGGCCTGTTAATGATAACACACACTCACACACACACAACTAATTTAACTCCAGCTTCAGGGCGACGCTGCACCACCAGGGAAAGCAACGTTTCTGTCTGGATCCCTACACGCAAGCCTTGTTTATCCAGCCCACGACCATGTGGACAAGGGTTCACACGAACCATTCCTGACAATTGGCCAGGTGGGTTGGGGCTGATGGGAGTTGAAGTCCAAAACCTCTGGAGGGCTCCCAGCTGGGAACAGCTGCAGTCCAGAGACTTGAGTCGCCTTGAGAGACAAGTATCTTTTGTGGGTAAAAACCTCACTGCCTCTGACAACAGGCGTTTCACCCGCATAGACCCACGCCGCGAGGGACGTGTCGGTTTTTCGCGTGCTACGAAGTTCTTCAGCGCTTTGTTTTTGTATAGTGTTGTCTTATTCCTGTTTTTTTATATATGTGCTTTTACACACACACCGGAAAAGGCCTAAAAAACAAGAGGCCGAAACACATCAGGCTTTTGTATAATAAATCTTTCTGAGATTTCTCTCCCTTTTTGTGGATATATGGGATGCTCACCCGCCTTGCACCCCAATAGCAGGGCGGCCTTATTTTTCCATCCAGGATGGCCTACTCTTTGGAGTTCTTTGAGGTTATGCTCCTACCTTCTTCTCTCTGGCCTTCCTTCGTCTCACATCAGTCCGTTGGTTTCTGTTCAACACTCTGCCGCAAAGATCATCTTCTCGGCTCGCCGCTCTGACCATGTTACTCCGCTTCTGAAATCTCTTCATTGGCTTCCAATTCACTTCAGAATCCAATATAAACTTCTCCTGTTGACCTACAAAGCTTTTCACTGTCTAGCTCCTTCCTATCTCTCCTCTCTCATCTCACACTATTGCCCCGCTCGTGCTCTTCGCTCCTCTGATGCCATGTTTCTCGCCTGCCCAAGGGCCTCTACTTCCCTTGCTCAGCTCCGTCCATTCTCTTCTGCTGCCCCTTACGCCTGGAACGCTCTTCCAGAACATTTGAGAACTACAAGTTCAATCGCAGCTTTTAAAGCTCAACTAAAAACTTTTCTTTTTCCTAAAGCTTTTAAAACTTGATGTTGTGCAGACTTTATACTGTTAGTTTTACCCTACCCTGTGCCTGCTTACCCTACCCTGTGCCTGTTTGCATTCTCTTCCCCTCCTTATTGTTTTACTATGATTTTATTAGATTGTAAGCCTATGCGGCAGGGTCTTGCTATTTACTGTTTTACTCTGTACAGCACCATGTACATTGATGGTGCTATATAAATAAATAATAATAATAATAATAATTCTCAGGCAGACCTGGTCAATCGCGGTGAGGGGAGAGACATAAGCCTCCTTTTCTTTTAGGCACAGACTGAAAGGATAATGCTTCTATAAGACACTTTCTTTAGCCGGCAGGAGGAGAGTCTAGAAGGCGGTCGTGCGTGCCCCGCTGGATACCTTAAGACCAACTCCTGGAGAATGCCCCATCCAGGAAGGGACCTTGATGCCCCCTGAAAGAGCAACCCACCCACCCAGCTCCAGACGATCCACAATCACCGCCCGTCTGCCAAACAGAAACCAGAAGGCATAACAGTATTTGTCAGGGTGTGACCTCCTGTCTCAAAGCCCGACGTGGGAGGAGGAATTCCTGCAATGAGCAGGGGGTTGGACTCGATGGCCTTTTAGGCCCCTTCCAACTCTACGATTCTATGATTCTATGAACTACTTTTGAATCAGGTCGGGGCAACTCTAGTGTTTGTCAGACTCTACCTGGAAGTTGCTGGCAGCAAGACCTCACTCCTTCTAGTTGCTACCCTGGTCCTAATACCTTGGCTGGACAGCTCCTTTGCTGCGTGGGAAGCTATAGCACAGGCCTGGTTCTTACCCTGCTGGACAGCTCCCTAGCCTGTTGCTTTGAGCTTAATCTCCTCTGCTTTTTATGCCTCCGATCCGGATTTATTGTGATTTTCCCCTTTCTTTTATTGTATTACATTTGTGCCCCATTTTGGTTCTCAGGCCGGGGGGGGAGGTTAGGGTTGCTGTTGTTTTGCGTAATGCCCTAGCATCTTGCAATGAAGGACGGGTTCAAAACACCTCTCATAAATAAAACGGATAAATACATAGCACACGGCCCAGACCACCCCAAAGAGCATCACACTTTGGCAATTGGGAGGCATTGGAGGGTGGGGGTGGGGAACCTCACACATAAATAAAGAAACAAAATGTAAAATCAAGAAGTGCATGCATTTGTCTGGAGTGGATTGAGAGCAAGCATTTCTCAACCAGTGGATTGAGAGGAAGGATTTCTCTCCCTAAAGCTGCTCGGCTAAGTCTTCTAAGATTTCGTTCTGCGGCTTTCGCAGAATTGGGAGATTTCCCCGAAGCACTCAAAACCACGGAAACTAAAACCGAATCAAACCAAACAAATGTGTAAATGGTGCCGAGGAGCGACAGGCAAGAGACTATGTTAGACTTTCAAAGCTAAGTGGCTATTCCCACGCACTCCTTTTCTTCCTTAAGTCATACAGAGTTACATGGCTTATGACCACAATACCCGACGGAACGCCTCTCCCGACATGAACCTACCCCTATACTACGCTCAACATCTAAGGTCCTCCTCCGGGTGCCTACTCCGAGGGAAGCTCAGAGGATGGCAACAAGGGAGAGGGCCTTCTCAGTGGTGGCCCCCGCAATGATGGAACAATGTCTTTGCTGAGGCCCACCTGGCGCCAACATTATCTTTTCAGCACCAGGTCAAGACTTTTCTCTTCTCCCAGGCATTTAACAACATAACCTGAGGGTGTTTTTTTATCTTAACTGACCGCAGAAGAGTTGTTTTTAAATGGATAGTCTGTTTTTATGCTTTTAAATTTTGTATATTTGTTTTTAATGTTCACTGTTTTTAATCTTTGTAAGCCGCCCAGAGAGCTTCGGCTATGGGGCGGTATACAAATGTAATAAATAATAATTATAATATTAACAGGCAGATATGTGAGTTTCTCTCTCTTTCTCTCTCTGTTACAATTTAACTTCAGAGGATTTTAAAAAAGGTTGTAGTGTATCTATAAACTCTTGAATAGCCTCCTATTAGAGCAGCCCATTTCTAACACTTTACCCCGTCTCCTGCATTCTTGGGGTGAAGGGAAGGTTATTTCTCAATTTGCAAATAAGAAGGCACCTCCCACAAAAAAAAAGCCTGATTCTACATAGCATTATCACAGGGCTCACAGTGTAATTTGCTGGCAAACCTTCGGTGTTTCTGTCTCGTTATGCAACACGAGTCTAAATTTGGTGGTGGGAAATGACCGAGGAGGCCTGAGGCCGGGACAGAAAAAGGTCAGTCAGGCAGAAAGCCCGTCAAAGAATCAGAGAGTCGGAAGGGACAACGTCGGGGACATTGGAGGCTGCCTTCTACTGAGTCAGGTATTTGATCAATCTAGCCCAGTATTGTCCACACTAACTGGCAGCAGCATTTCAGGGTTTCAGGCAGGGATTTTTCCTGCTCTACCTGGGGAATGAACGTGGGGCCTCCGGCAGGGCTCTACCACTGCGCTACAGACCCTCCTTTGAAAGGACTTCTGGCCCTACCCCCGGCTGATGCAGGTGTGGCACCTGGGGCCATGGGTTCGTTGAAATAAAGATCTGAAGGGGGGGCAATTAAAGGGTTCAAACGAACGCCTAAAAACATTCTTTGGATCTCAAATGATATAGCAATAAATCCACACACACACATTTCACGCAGGAATCAAACCCTTTGTTCTTGCTTGTTTGCACACTATGACCCTGTTCAGACAACACGCTAAGCCACGATGGTTAAGCGTGTCGTGTGAACGGTGCTTTTCCTAACCACAGCAGCTTTCCAGAGGTCGTATCCTCTGGATCAGCCCTTTGGATGTTTGAAGGTAGCTACTGTATTGCCTCTTCGTTGAATACCTTCCAGTCTAAATAAGCCCAAGTCCCTCAACCTCTCAAGACTTTGGTAGGGGTGCTCGGATCCAAAGGGAGGGAGGCAGGAGGGCCCTAATGAAGGACCAAAGCCAGAGGCCTAGAAGAGAAGCAGGCAAAGAAGAAGCAAGGAGCACTGGAACTTAGGAAAAGGGGGAGAAGGAAGAGGACAGGAAGTTGGGAAACGAAGGAACCTCGTAACGATTTGAAATAGGCAAGTCAGAAGCACCCAGCCTCTCAAGTCAGAGAAACCAACCATCTCCAGGACTCAGCGCTCTCCAAGTATGTTGGCCTGCAACTCCTAGGTTCCCCCAACGGTAGAATTGTGTTGAGTTGGAAGCAGGGTGGATTTGATTTAAATCAATTTGATTTAAATCGTGATTTAAATCACTACTCAGAAAGACTCAGTTTAATCATGTGACACCCCCCCCCCAAAAAGGGCACTCTATTCATTGATTTTTTTAAAAAAAATCTTAGCACTTAAGAGGTAAGGGGTTGATTCTGTGTACATAGATTTGCAAAGGAACAACAGGACTGCAATCTCTGCAGACACAAATTCACAGTTCTGAGAACTGTAAAACCAGGCAGCTGTGATAATAATATCTTCTAGATAGAATAAAAAAGGCCCAATCATCTTGCAGAAACCTCTGGAAGAGCATGACGTTGTGAAGGGATGAATGGAATTCATTTACCCCCAAATTTAAACATTGCATGAATATACAGCCTCATGCGACATAATTAAAAACGAATCCTTATTTCATGATGAATAACCTTTGGACTATAACGTCTCTTAAATAGAAAACTATCTTTAGATAGATTCTTCCTCAAAAAGCATTTTATTAAAAAAAATCCGATTTAAATAAATAAAAAAAAATCCGGGTGTTTTGTTTTTTTAAAAAAACAAACTTGATTTTTATCCACCCTGGTTGGGAGGGACCACAAGGACCATCTAGTCCAACCCTCTGCAATGTGCAGGAAAACAAATTCAACCATCCATGGGAGGTGGCTGTCCAGGTTCCTCTTGGAAACCTCCAGAGATGGAGAACCCACCACCTCCGTAGGTGAGCTGTTCCACTGTTGTATGGATCTTACAGTCCTTATATTTACTAGCCTGGTTGGAAAAGCCACCGCTAAGGTATCAGGACGAGCCAAGACTCGCTCTCCAATTCTTCAGAGCTTCCCCGAGGCGAAGCAGGAAAGGAATGGCTACCGAACGTTTTGCCACCTGGGCTTTTGCTGTCTGCCTACCAGGCAGCAGGCCTGCAATTATGCTCTCTGCAGCTGTCACACGCGGGGCGGTGAAATAGCAGCGAACGTTCAAAACGAAAAATCCCGGCGCTCCCCCCAAGTCATGAGCTGGCCTCCAAATTCCTCTCCTTCCCCCATCCGTAATCCTGGCGTAGAGTGTAGGGAGAATTCGGCCGCTCTGTCTGCGTACCCTTACACTCCGATTTTTCCGGCTTTTCCCCACCTCCAAATTGCTATCAGAACAACAAAAACGAGAGCACAGCGCAAGCTTGGAAAACCGCAGCGTAGGCGGTTGGGTCGCTTAACAGAGCGAGGCTATTGGAAATGAAGCACAAAACAATGCCGGAGAGGGCAGAAGACACATATTTCAATTTTCCCTGCATCCTGTTCTCAAGAGCTAGCAGTCCACTGAATGGCAAGGATAAGAATGTAAGAACATGAGAAGAGCCCGGCCGGATCAGACTGAGGGTCCAACTAGTCCAGCACTTTTTTCACACAGCTGCCGAACATCTGTCGAGCAGGGACCCACAAGCAGGAGGTACTGGTTCCCCTCTATTTGGCACTGGTTAGGCATTTCGAGTACTGCGTCCAGTTCTGGGCACCACACTCCAAGAAGGATGCAGGCAAGCTGGAGGGGGTTCACAGGAGGGCAACGAGGGTGATCAGGGGTCTGGAAACAAAGCCCTATGAAGAGAGACTGAAAGAACTGGGCCTGTTTAGCCTGGAGAAGAGAAGATTGAGGGGAGACATGAGAGCACTCTTCAAATACTTAAAAGGTTGTCACACAGAGGAGGGCCAGGATCTCTTCTCAATCCTCCCAGAGTGCAGGACACGGAATAACGGGCTCAAGTTAAAGGAAGCCAGATTCCGGCTGGACATCAGGAAAAACTTCCTGATTGTTAGAGCAGTACAACAATGGAAGCAATGACCTGAGGGGGTTGTGGGTCGCCCACAATGGAGGCATTGAAGAAGCAGCTGGACAAGCATCTGTCAGGGATGCTGTAGGGTGGATTCCTGCGTTGAGCAGGGGGTTGGACTCGATGGCCTTAGAGGCCCCTTCCAACTCTACTATTCTATGATTCTATGACATGGTGAAACAGCATCTTCCCAGCCATGTTCCCCAGCAACTGGTGCACATAGGCTTACTGCCTCTGATACTGGAGGTAGCACATAATCATCAGGGCTAGTAGCCACTTCTCCTCCAGGAATTTATCCAACCCCCTTTGAAAGCCATCCAAATTGGTGGCTATCAATACATCTTGCGGCAGTGAGTTCCACCATTTAACTATGTGCTGTGTGAAGTAGGTGTTCCTTTCATTTGTCCTGAATCTCCCACCATTCAGCTTCATGGAATGACTCCTTGGGTTCTAACATGATGAGAAAGGAAGAAAACGTCTCCTTCTCCACTTTTTCCACACCATGCAGAATTTTGTACACCTCTGTCATGTCTCCCCACCCACCCACCGCCCTCCTTGCCTGTGGGCCTGTGTGACCTCAATAGTGGGCTCCCCCACCTGCTCCAAACTCTCTTACTGCCAAGAATCTGAACTAAAATTCCCTGAGGTGCGGACTCAACATTATTATTATTCACATTTGTAAGAGGGGGCATCGCTGCTTTGCACGCAGAAGATCTCCCAGGTGAAACCACCAGCATATCTGGTAGAAAGGATCAGGCAGCAAACCAGAAAGGTGGGTTTTTTTGTCCGTGATGCTGGGGAGACGCAACCACAGTAGATAATACAGGGCTACACAGACCAATCTGGAATAAGGAAGCTTCTGATTTATCACACCCCACCTCGAGTTCTGGGTGGTGGACCTGGAGGATAAAGCAGGGTAACGCACAGGATAGTTTGGTTGGGAGACTAGCTCAAGATCACCCAGTGAGCTTCACGGCTCTGCAAAGAGTCCAATTCCGACTTCCCTAGTCAAAATCCACCCTCTGTCCCAACCGGATGCCCTCCTGATGTGATGGACTGCAACTCCCATCCTTCCCTGACACAGCATGGGACTTGCACTCCCACCCATCTGGAGGGCAGCCAGTTGCGGGAGGCTCCTCTAAGCACTAAGAGTGCTTAGGGTGGTATCTGCGTTGAGAGCCAGATACCACCCTGGCTCTCAACGCAAGCCTCATAAGGACTCAGCATTATAATGTCACAAAGGGGTTCGTCCCACAACACGCTAGCCCACACTCACTGGTTGAATGTGGGTTGTTTGCTGAACCGTGGGTTAGTGCGTTGTCTGAACCCAGGCCATTTCCCACAGGGTGGCTTGTTAACCCTGCAGTGTGGCTTCTTTTTCTCAAACGAGCCACCTTGAGAAACCACGGTTTGTTATTGGGCTGTTCAGGGTGGTTAACAAGCCACCCTGCGGAAAATGTCCTGGGTCTGGATCTCACAATAACCCACGGTTCAACGAACACGACACACTCGACCACTGAGTGTGGGCTAGCGTGTTGTGCGAACTGCCCCATTAAGTCTACTCAGAACCACAGTTAAGTGCTCAGTGCCACACTACAGTGAGTTTCTCAGAAGTGCAGCAACAACAGTTCAAGGACGGGGCTGAGGTTTGTTTTTGCCACAGACGTTCCTTAGTCAAGACACCCTGCTGCTTCTCATCCATGTTCCTCCTCCATTTCAGCATAATCTGCTCAAGAGAACAGCAGCCTCTCCGAACGTCTTCCTAAGCTACTTAGTGCCCTTGAGCCATCCTGGGAACAAAGCACTGCTCTGGAACACAAGATGGCTAAGGCCATCGCTGTCTCTATGGCATCTGTCTCTCCCCACAACGCACGATTCTGGCACCTTCCAGCAGCAAGAAAAATGACATGCCAGAAGGTTCTTACGAGGAGGCCGCTGAAATTCGCTGACAACCACTTACACAATTTACGGCCACAAAGCTGTGTTGATGGCTGTTTGTAAGGCTCTCTGTCCTCTACTTAGGGTGTATTATGATGATGATGATGATGATGATGCTACACCCAGGTAATCCAAATCATGCACCAGAACCAAACAGCACACACACACACACACACACCGTACTGAATTCTGGAACCAATTGACATTATGGAAGTGAGCAAATTTGATACCAGCTCTCATTTTGCATTAGTTATTTCTGCAGGTGTAACCTAACGTGCCACGTTTACGCTGGTTTTGTTCATCACAGGGAGGAACGGTGAGATGTACCAGCCTACCCTGTCCTGACTGCAAAGAGGAAGAAATGCCTGCAACCCCAACCAAACTCAGAATATAATTTCACCTGGCACCACTCATATACTTTCAAGCTTACCTTTGCAACGAGAAGGACAAAAACGTTTATTTATTTATTTTTTAAAAAATCAATCTGTTATAATGTGTTCAGAAATTATCAACAATTACCTTGTAATGATGACCAAATCATTAGTCACCGTTACGTAACAACCCTCCTGAAGGCCTTAAAAAAAACAAGGATCTGAAAAGCGTTGGGCTTTTCTACAATAAACTTTCATACAGCATCCATAGGCTTCTTTCCCTTTTTGAGTTAAATATTTATCAGACAAACATACATGCAACAAGAATCAACGTCTCCCCACCCCAGTTCCCCGCAAGAAATTTGAGCCAATGTTTATTGACTCACATGGGTTTCATCAGCGAAAAGCTCACTTTAATAAGCGCCCTGATTTAAAATATTAATCAACTCAACGCTCAGACACTGGTACACATGTGGGTAACTACTCTACAACTGCAGCAATGTCTGAGGAGTGATTTGCAGATCTGAATAGGGATCTACCACTAACTCTACTATTCTATGTTTCTATTATGCTTTAGGGTGGATTCCTGCATTGAGCAGGGGGTTGGACTCGATGGCCTTGTAGGCCCCTTCCAACTCTACTATTCTATGAGAATAGTAGAGTAGAAAGGGGCCTATAAGGCCATCTAGTCCACCCCCCTGCTCAATGCAGGAATCCACCCTAAAGCATCCCTGACAGATGGCTGTCCAGCTGCCTCTTGAAGGCCTCTAGGGTGGGAGAGCCCACAACCTCCTTAGGTCACTGGTTCCATTGTCGTACTGCTCTAACAGTCAGGAAGTTTTTCCTGATGTCCAGCCGGAATCTGGCTTCCTTTAACTTGAGCCCGTTATTCCGTGTCCTGCACTCTGGGAGGATCGAGAAGAGATCCTGGCCCTCCTCTATGATAAGATTCATCCTGCGTCACATCACCCAAGACGCAATCGTTTCTTTGGTGGCACTGGTTCAGGCTTCGTAGGAAGAGACTTGCTGGATCACACCCAGGGTCCAGCTAGTCCAGCACTCTGTTCACACAGCGGCCAACCAGCCATTGACCAGGGACCCACAAAGCAGGACATGGTGCAACAGCACCCTCCCGCCCATGTTCCCCAGCAACTGGTGAACACAGGCTGACTGACAGAGCCATGAGGACTAGTAGCCCATAGGTTATCATGTTGTCTGAATCCCTTGATGACTTTTTGGGAAAGCTTAAAAGCAGACGCAGGGAGGGATTGGCTTATATCAGTGCCGTCTTCCTGACCAATATTAAGAACATCAGTAGAATCCTGCTGGATCAGACCGCGTGTCTATCTAGTCCAGGATTCTGTTCACACAGTGGCCACCTGTATGATGACCAGGAACTCACGAGCAGGACACGGTGCAACAGCACCCTCCCACCCATGTTCCCCAGCAACTGGGGCACACAGGCTCACTGCCTCGGATACTGGAGGTAGCACAGAGCCATCAGGGCTAGTAGCCTTTTATAGCCTTCTCCTCCAGGAATTGATCCAACCCCCTTTTAAAGCCATCCAAATGGGTGGCCATCACCACATCTTGTGGTAGTGAGTTCCATACAGCATAAGAGCATGAGAAGAGCCCTGCTGGATCAGACCGAGGGTCCATCTAGTCCAGCACTCTGTTCACACAGCAGCCAACCAGCCGTTGACCAGAGACCCACAAAGCAGGACATGTGTTGGGAATTTATAAGCTAAGATACAGGGACTCCTGTATTTCAGGCAGCGGTGTAGTAAGCATAAATGAAAATTTCAAAGATCGTATGTACACACACATACACACACACACACATATATGTATCTAAAATGGAGCCCTTTCTTGGTACCATTATCAACATGATCACAATTTCAAGCCCAGCTACGCCCACATGCGTACACTGACAGGGGAATGTGGGGGACAACAACACAACCTTGATTTATCCTCATTCTCACATGCTGGTTAAAGGGTGTTACCAATGACTCATATTAATGGGGGGGTCATTTTTAAGTCTTGCATGTTATTTTTAGTTGTGGAGAGGCTGTGAGTTCTTTCACAGTTTGAGGTTGTTCTGGATCAGGTGTATTACTGTGAAAGTAACTAAGATGGATTCTCCTTCCAATGGTTTTCTGGGGGAGAGTGGGCGGGAGAGAGATGCTTAAAAAAATGGCAAGGTCTTTTAGACTTCTTGCAGACGCTCAAAAAAGAAAGAAAGAGGTCAGCTCGACAGAGGTTTTGGTCGCATTGAAGTTTATTTAAATTTAACGAGATTAAATTGGTTAAAAGGCCAGTAAGAGGCTTTCATCACTGCCTGGGGGACAGAATTTATAGGAGAGGGGGAAGCTGAGTAGGGGGTCCAAATAATGTTGTTTCCTATTTGAATCCTCTGGCGTTTCTTTTACCTTTCTCCAAAAAAGGCATAAATGAGAAGGGCTGCAAAATGCCTTTTTCATGGTTGTTCCAGGAGCGTTCCTCCATCTGGAAGCTTTACCCTGGAAGCCTTTTTTTGAAACTTGACAGGCCTGATTTTAACATTCCCGGCAGCTTGCAGAGTGTAATAAACCCAGGTCCCAGACTCCTCCTGGCAGGATCGTTTTGGAAGGATGGGAACATCTCCTGGGGGAGGGCGGAGAGAGAATTGCTCGAGTGTTAAAAAATAAATTCCAAAGAGAGGGTGGTGGTGGTGAGGAGAAAAGCATCATTTGGAGAGCAAGGAGCAAAATCATCTTTAAGCTCCCTGATGAACTGGCAGGCAGAGAGGAGAAAGAGCTTCTTTTGCAGGAGAGATAGAGAGAGAAAGAGCAAAGGGCCAAGTTAATTAATGTGGGAAGGAAGGGGGAAGCGCCCACGGATTTATTTGTGTGTGTGCATTTATGGTATTCAGTCACCTTCTCCTCATGCTAGCGTTCTGTTTCCCCCCAAACAACGCAGCGGCTTTTCCCCCTCTCCTTCCGCCTCCGCCTCCACCTCGGTGACATGGCTGTCCTCTTTTCAACTCAGAGGATCCTACTAGCCTGCGCACCCACACGCTGCCTGCCTCCTGCTACAGCTCCACCACCTGTCTCTTCTTTTACCCTCCTACCCTTAGCACTATATTCTCTCTCCCCACCCCCCCTTGAGGTTTCTCCCATCAAGACAAATTCCAGTGTCGGGCCTGGAGGTAGGGTCCCTTCTGCCAGACCCCCAATGTTTTCACTAGTTCTCAGATCCCCCACTTCAGCATTCTACCATAACCCCCTTATAACCTGCCTTCCATTTGCTATTGCTCCATCCCATCATACCCCCACAACTCCTTTACCCACCCCCTACCCATCAATTTCCCTCTAACACTGCCCCGGCTGCCCGGATTTCCCCCACCTGCTCAGCCTCTCCTTATTATCATAGAATCATAGAATAGCAGAGTTGGAAGGGGCCCACAAGGCCATCGAGTCCAACCCCCTGCTCAATGCAGGAATCCTTGCAGGCCCCTTCCAACTCTACTATTCTATGATTCTATGAATTTATCGGCAATATTTATACACCGCTTCTCATTTGAAACAAACCCTGCGCCCCCGATTTCCCCTTGCAGATCTGCCTGCCCCGTCCTTTCCCAAAACTCCTCCCCCACCGAATCAACACTTAATTATGGAAGCATCACCAGCATCACCCTGTGATTCGTTCTCCAGGATTCTTCCCAGCTAAACAACCCATCACCTCCTCCAATATATCACTACAACAGATCCATCATGATTAATACCCACCCACCCCAGATGCTCCCTTGTGTAAATCACACCACCATTTCCCTAAATGGCTCCTGATACTAGTTTAAAGCTAGAAAACAGTGCAGAAAAGGGCAATTAAAATGATGAAGGGGCTGGAGTATCTCCCCTAGGAGGGAAGGTGACAACAGCTGGGATTGTTCAGCTGGGGGAAAAGGAGGCTGACGGGAGACATGATGGAGGTGGACAAAATTATGCACGGCGTGGAGAATGTGGACAGGGAGACATTTTTCTCCTTCTCCCATAATACTGGAACCCAGCAGGGTCATCCCATGAAGCTGATGAGTGGGAGATTCAGGACAGATGAAAGGAAGGACTTCTTCACACAGCACAGAGTTCAGCTATGGAACTCACTTCCACAAGATGTAGTGATGGCCACCCATTTGAATGGCTTTCAAAGGGAGGTGGATGAATTCCTGGAGGAGAAGAAGGCTATCCATGGTTACTAGCCCTGATGGCTCTGTGCTAACACCAGTAACAGAGGCAGTCAGCCTGTGTGCACCAGTTGCTGGGGAACATGGGTGGGAGGGTGCTGTTGCACCGTGTCCTGCTCGTGAGTTCCTGGTTATCATACAGGTGGCCACTGTGTGAACAGAGTGCTGGACTAGATGGACCCTTGGTCTGATCCAGCATCAGGGCACTTCTGATGTTCTTATACTAGTTACACTGATATTTAATATTGGTGTCTATTTAATATTGGTGTTACTACTTCTAGTAGTACCTAATAACCCAGCAGTTCCTTCTGCAATTTCGCCCAAGCTAAGAAATCTTACTACTAATAACAGTTCTGTTTTTTCCCCCCTCTCATGATCTCCCTTGACACATATATACACACACACACTTCAAAACAAAATTATAATAGGTAACACAGCATTTCTCGCTGGCTGTCATATTAACACACTCCCAAATATTATAGCTGTTAATATTAACACCTATACACTCACTAATAACTCCACAATTCACCCTCACTCCCTCAGCGCACAACTGACAACATATTCTCCCAAGCACATACCATTACTGGTGCTAATATTACTTCTAATACTAATAGCAGTTCCACAACGCCTTCTACCATACTCCCAAAGAATAATTACAGAATAATACCTAAGAGTCCTAACCCTGGTCACTACAGCACCCATTCTCCCAGAATATATTGCAAATATTGTAATAACAGCCCTGGAATTATCTTTAAAATCCACTCCCAACGTGCACACGTTATCATTTGTCATTATTACGTGTTTATTTTGATGAATAATAATCCACTCTTTGCTGCCTTGGGCACCCTCAGGAATCATTATTATGATCCATGAACATTAACATTACTACTGATAAGAGCCCTGAGCTCTCTCTCTCACTCTCTCTACCGTTTCCGCAACAAATATAATAATAGCCAGGGTTCAATCGCAATCTTTTAATAACGAATAACTATTAAAAAGCCCACAATTCCTCCTAGCATTCCCCAAAGCACAACGCAGTTATCAGTAATATTGCTGATGAATAGTATTCTTGATGCTGTTAATCCCCCATGATTCCCACCCACAACACACCATATCATTATCATCGTTAATATTAGCAGGATTACTAACACTTTTAATTTCTGTGAGCCGCCCAGAGAGCTTCGGCTATTGGGTGGTACAAAAATGCAATAAATAAATAAATAACAGGCCCACAATTCCCCCAACCATCCTCCATAGCAAGGCATCTTATTATCAGGATTAGATCACAACATTGTTAATAGTTATGAGTATGGCTAATGACAGTCCCATGGCACCCTTCCCTTCTCCCACAGAACACCGCAGGTTCATCCGTAAGATGAATGAGCAGCGTTACTAATACCGCTAATAACAGCCCCACAACCTCTCCAGAGCACCCCACATTGCCGTCATCAGCAATATGGTTAATTAGCAGCATTACCTTTACTAAGAAGGCTATTAATAATCAGTGTTATTCATTTCCAGTATTCTTCATAACGTTACTAATTGCAGTCCCGCAAACCCCCCCCTTCCCATCCTCCATATTATCAATAACATTTATTCCTCGTATTGCCAATTCATGCTATTCAGGGCAGCCCCACAATCACATTATTACCAGGGCCATTAATCCCTAATAGCCTAATACTGTCCCCACAACCCCCCTCCAAGCCCCCACATTATTATTACCCTCAAAATTATTAATTTATGGCACTGCTAATAATGCTATTCATGGCATCCACACAATCATATTATTGCCAGTAGCATCAATTCCCCAATACTGCCATTATTTGCAGGCCCTCAGTCCACCCTCCTAGCCCCCATACTATCATCATCATCACCAAACTTATTAATTTCTAATATTGCCACTAATGCTATTAATGGCACACCCCCCCACACACAATACCCCTCCCATCCCATATTATTTGCAGGGTTAATAATTCCCTAACAGTTTTATGTATTTTATACTTACTGCTGTTCCCCGCCTCGATCCAAACAGAGAGGTGGGTAAGAAATTATTATTATTATTAATAATAATAATATTCTTATCTGCAGTCCCCCTCCACAGCCTCCACCTTACTAGCACTATTATTGATTCCTAATACTGCCCATCATGCTATGAATGGCGTTCCCTCCTATCCCCTATTATTACCAGTGTCATTAACCCCTAATATCCTGTCCTTACCTGCAGCGCCCCCACCATCCCCCCTCCCAACCCCCACCTTATTATTGCCACTATTATTGATCCCTAATACTGCCCATCATGCTATGAATGGCGTTCCCTCCTATCCCCTATTATTACCAGTGTCATTAACCCCTAATATCCTGTCCTTACCTGCAGCGCCCCCACCATCCCCCCTCCCAACCCCCACCTTATTATTGCCACTATTATTGATCCCTAATACTGCCCATCATGCTATGAATGGCGTTCCCTCCTATCCCCTATTATTACCAGTGTCATTAACCCCTAATATCCTGTCCTTACCTGCAGCGCCCCCACCATCCCCCCTCCCAACCCCCACCTTATTATTGCCACTATTATTGATCCCTAATACTGCCCATCATGCTATGAATGGCGTTCCCTCCTATCCCCTATTATTACCAGTGTCATTAACCCCTAATATCCTGTCCTTACCTGCAGCGCCCCCACCATCCCCCCTCCCAACCCCCACCTTATTATTGCCACTATTATTGATCCCTAATACTGCCCATCATGCTATGAATGGCGTTCCCTCCTATCCCCTATTATTACCAGTGTCATTAACCCCTAATATCCTGTCCTTACCTGCAGCGCCCCCACCATCCCCCCTCCCAACCCCCACCTTATTATTGCCACTATTATTGATCCCTAATACTGCCCATCATGCTATGAATGGCGTTCCCTCCTATCCCCTATTATTACCAGTGTCATTAACCCCTAATATCCTGTCCTTACCTGCAGCGCCCCCACCATCCCCCCTCCCAACCCCCACCTTATTATTGCCACTATTATTGATCCCTAATACTGCCCATCATGCTATGAATGGCGTTCCCTCCTATCCCCTATTATTACCAGTGTCATTAACCCCTAATATCCTGTCCTTACCTGCAGCGCCCCCACCATCCCCCCTCCCAACCCCCACCTTATTATTGCCACTATTATTGATCCCTAATACTGCCCATCATGCTATGAATGGCGTTCCCTCCTATCCCCTATTATTACCAGTGTCATTAACCCCTAATATCCTGTCCTTACCTGCAGCGCCCCCACCATCCCCCCTCCCAACCCCCACCTTATTATTGCCACTATTATTGATCCCTAATACTGCCCATCATGCTATGAATGGCGTTCCCTCCTATCCCCTATTATTACCAGTGTCATTAACCCCTAATATCCTGTCCTTACCTGCAGCGCCCCCACCATCCCCCCTCCCAACCCCCACCTTATTATTGCCACTATTATTGATCCCTAATACTGCCCATCATGCTATGAATGGCGTTCCCTCCTATCCCCTATTATTACCAGTGTCATTAACCCCTAATATCCTGTCCTTACCTGCAGCGCCCCCACCATCCCCCCTCCCAACCCCCACCTTATTATTGCCACTATTATTGATCCCTAATACTGCCCATCATGCTATGAATGGCGTTCCCTCCTATCCCCTATTATTACCAGTGTCATTAACCCCTAATATCCTGTCCTTACCTGCAGCGCCCCCACCATCCCCCCTCCCAACCCCCACCTTATTATTGCCACTATTATTGATCCCTAATACTGCCCATCATGCTATGAATGGCGTTCCCTCCTATCCCCTATTATTATTACCGGTGTCATTAACCCCTTAACCCCCTGCTATCCTGTCTTTATCTCCAGCCCCCCTCCCATCCCCCCACCTCATTATTACAGCCATTATCAATCCCTAATACTGCCAATAACGCTGCCCCCCACCCCACCTTGTCCCCAGGGCCATTGACCCCCTGATATCCTGTCTTTCCCTGCAGCCCCCCCTGTCCTTATTCCCCCCTCCTTCCCTCCCTCCCTCCCTCCCTCCACGCAGATATCACCATCATTAATGGCTAATATTGCTCATAAGGGAGGATGGCGGGAGCCCCACAGGCCCGCTGCCCCCCTCTCCTCGCCCTCCTCCGCGTCCTGAGGGGAAAAGACCCACCTGCCTGCCTGCCTTCGCCCCCGGCTAAGGGGTCCAGCGGAGACCCCCACCCTCCGCCGCCTCCTGCCGCCGCCGCCGCCTCAGGTGTGACGGGCCCCGCACTGGCCTCGGCCCCGCCGCCGCCGCCCGCCTCGTCGGAGGCCTCCAGCTCCATGGCGGAGGCAGGCGAGGGCCCGGCTCGGCTCGGCTCGCCTCAGCCCCGACCACCCGCTGGCCGCCGCCGCTTCTCCTGAGGAGAACCGCCGAAAACGCCGTCTGCGCAGGCGCCCCGCTCGGAGGACGCGCCACCGAGCGCGGCGGCTAGAGCGGCGCCCCCTCCCCGCCAGGCGCTTTCAGGCTTCTTCCGCCATAGAGTCTGCGAGGGCGCTGGCCTGGCTTCCGCCTTGGAAAACGCGCGACGCTCTAGGGCCGCCTCTCGGTGGCTCTGCGACCGCCTTGACCTTCGGGCGTTTTCCCTTATTTCTATGCATTTAAGCTTTAATTAATCTTAATTAATTTAATCTTCGCGCTTTAATTAAATCAATGAATGGAAAAACTAATAATTTAAATAAATAAAATATATTTATTATAATATATTTCTTATAATTAGAATGTAATATATATATATATATATATATATATATATATATTAGAATGTTTTATATATATATATATATAATTAGACTGTAAGTCTTGCAATTTTATTGTTTTACTATGTACACTGATGGTGCTAATAATAATAATTATATAATTAAAGCATATATATGTGTGTTACACATACATGCCTTAAATAAATAAATAAAATATATAAATAATAAATATATTTACCCAAGTTAAATAATGTTAATATATATAAATAATCAAAGCATATTATATATGTGTGTGTGTGTGTGTGTATGCCTTAAATAAACAAATAAAATAAATATATAAATAACATACGTTATAAATATATAAATAACATAAATAACATTAAATAAATAAATAAAATATATAATTAAAAAAATATATAAATAATAAATATATTTGCCCCAATTAAATAATAATGTTACCGTATTTCTTCGATTCTAAGACGCACTCCCCCCCCCCCATATAAACATCTCTAAAAACGGGGTGCGTCTTTAGAATCGCAGGCACATTTATTATTTCTTAGAATCAAAGCTTTTTTTCTGTTGGTGGTACTGAAATTAGTGTGCATCTTACAATCGATGGCGTCTTACAATCGAAGAAATATGGTAATATATATAAATAATTAAAGCATATATATGTATGTATGTTTGTGTGTGTATATGCCTTAAATAAACAAATTAAATAAATATATAAATAATAAATATAGCTATAAATCAAAATATTTGCCTTAATTAAGTAATAAAATAAATAATGTTAATATATATAAATAGTTGTAGCCTGGTTCTCACCCAAAAAATGGCTCCCAGAGCGGCTTATGTACACAATCATTAAAAAACAAGATGCTCCCTGACCCCAGGAGGTTTACAATTTTATACAAATAAAAAACAAACAAACCATGATACAAGAGGAAAAAGGCATGGGGAGGGAAGAGGAAAAAGACAGTCAAGTGTTTTTTCAGCAGGGTTGGTGGAATGGCCCTGGTTCCCACCCTCCCCTCCCTCTGCTGCAGCCTGGTGACCGTTGGTTTACTCAGAAGTAAGGCTTTCTCAGATCTTCCTGGAAATGCCAAGGATTGAACCTGGCTGTTTTCCATGCAAAGCAGGTACTCTGCTGCTAAGACCCACGGGCTCCTTTCTCTCCATTTCCTCTGTCCCGTGCAAACTGCAAAGACGCTGCTGTGCGGCATGGCCCAGATCCTTTGTGCCAGTCTGCTTCCTAAGCCACTGATGCACAACAATGCAAAGGCCTTGCGGAGCAGAGAGACGGTATGGGCAGCCCGAGACCTCTTCGAATTCCATACACAGATGCACACCTTAGACTTTGGGGCAAGCAGGAGCTTGAACCAACAACCCTGCAAGGTAGGGCAGGCTTCCAGGCTTGATAGGGTGACCCTATGAAAAGGAGGACAGGGCTCCTGTATCTTTAACAGTTGTACAGCAAAGGGCATTTCAGCAGGTGTCGTTTGTATGTATTTGACCAGATACAAAAGATAGGGTGACCCTATGAAAAGGAGGACAGGGCTCCTGTACCTTTAACAGTTGCATTGAAAAGGGAATTTCAGCAGGTGTCATTTGAATGCATGCAGCACCTGGTAAATTTCCTCTTCATCACAACAGTTAAAGCTGCAGGTGCCCTGCCCTCTTTTAAATCTGGCCACTCTAGTATAGCTCCTGCAGCTTTAACTGTGGTGATGAAGAGGGAATTGCACCAGGTTTTCCATATATACAAATGACACCTGCCAAAATTCCTTTTTCTATGCAACTGTTAAAGATACAGGAGCCCCGGCCTCCTTTTCATAGGGTCACCCTACAAAAGAGGGCAGGGCTCCTGCAGCTTTTCTTTTAATGCCTTTTGTATGCAACTGTTGCGAAGAAGAGGGGATTTCACTAGGTGCTGCATGCTCTGATTACACCTTTTATGCTTGATTTCTATCAGCACTCATCACCTGAGTTCAGTATTAGAGGGGAATGACAGCAATAATCAATTATGCTAAACCATGGGGAATTTCAGCTACCCTTTATTTGCAGGGTGGAAACATAAAATGTATGAACTTGCTATCATGGGAAAGGAGGACAACGGGTTGCTTCAAAATTGAGATCCTTTTATTGATGATTAGGTGGAGTGGAACCGACACTATCTTAGATAGGTCTACTTGGAAGTAAGTCTTATTGAGTGCCGCATGACTTGTGCCAGGGAAGTGGGTATAGGATTCCAGCTTAAGTCTCCGTCAATCAGTCAAAGGGCTCAATGAGGCACAAGCATTAAATCCTCGTACACAATTAGGCAGTTTCCTGCCAGTTTCATCCCAACCAGGGCATGCATGTTAAACTGCTGTTCCCTCAATCAAAGCACCAGTTGCTGGGGAACATGGGCGGGAGGGTGCTGTTGTGCTCATGTCCTGCTTTGAAGGTCCCTGGTCTACAGCTGGTCGGCCACTGTGTGAACGGAGTGCTGGGCTAGACGGACCCTCGGTCTGATATCCAGCAGGGCTCTTCTCGTGTTCGTAATTGCCTTCTGACACCGCTGTTTGCAATTTTCTCTACCCACCCCCTACACCTCCACATAGGTACCACATAAAAACCTGAAAAACTCAGTAAGACACCACACGTCTGATGCAGTGGTTAACAGTCCACGGAAGCTTATGGCGGAATAAAAGCGTTCATCTTCCAGGCAGATGTTTTGGCCTACAATTCCCATCAGCCGCACTCAGCACTAAATTGTAGGCCGAAACATCTGGCGGGCTGTGAGTTGCCCACCCCTGTTTTAAGGTGCCGCAAGGCTCTCGGTTGTTGTTTTTCGGTACGGTAGTAGCGGGTGGGTGTTAATGAGTAAACCCTGTTTGTTCGTAGGGGGCATTTTTGGTAGGGTCTAATACTATGACAAACTTTCCCCCTTGTTTTGGTGTGCGTGTGTGTGTGTGTGTGTGTGTGAACATTCCGTGACGCTGCATCTCAAGGACGGTCCGACGGACCCGCACCTCCCCTAAAAGGTGAGGTCCTGCCCCAGGAACTTGAAACGGAGACAGCCCACGCAGCCGAGAGTTTTGTCCAAAAACTGCTTTTTAATAACAGCTCTTTAAATTAAACCGAATGGGACAATCAGCAGTCTTGGGACGCGGCTTTCTCTCTCTCTCTCTCTCTCTCTTGACACCGACCCCCGCCCCACCAGACAAAGGACAAAACGACCCCCCCCCCCAATCCCCTTCTCTCCCCCCCGGAACACCTAAAACTCTGTTGCACTGAAAAAGACTTTCTGACATATCAGCTCTTGGCACAAACCTACTGGGATCTGTTCACGGTCACCAACCCACGTCACGATGGGGCCTACGTCAAACACCAAATGAACCCGGCATGATTCTGGTGATACTCGAAAGGCGGCAACCAAGACGCTGCCTCCAATCACTTCTCAAGTCCATTACGAGCCAACTCTGCTTTTAGCACCGGTGAGGCCGGACGGGCGCGGGGGCCTCGCTGGCTGCCGGGCCTTTTGCAAGCTGGCGAGCAGCCTCTGCCGAAAGAACGGCCTGCCGTATTCGAGTCCAGTCAGGTGCCTCAGCGCCAGCGGCATCAGCTCTGGCTTGACGTCCACGTAAACTGGGATCAGCTTCGTCCCCTCCTGGTGGATTGTGTGGTCCAGGTTCCACTCCACGATGCGCTGGCAGAACGCGTCGGCCACCGAGCGGGGGGTCAAGAGGACGATGGCAACCCGGCTCGCCTGGATGATCTCGATCACCGAGGCCACGAGCGGCCGCCCCGCCACCTGGTCCTGGTGTTCCACGTAGCCCCGGAAGCCTTCCGCCGTTAGGATCTGGCAGATGGAAGTGGCGATGGAGTCGTCGTCCATGCAGTACCAGAGGGAGAAATCGTAACGGAGCGGTGGAGTCGTCATAGCGAGCAAGCAACGGCGGCTATCAAACCCGCCCACCCCCCTCCGTCAACTTCCCCCTTGTCCCGGACCGACCAGGTGCGCAGGTTCCGGGGAACGCGCCCGTCGGATTCCCCGATGGAGCTGTCCTGTCTTAAATGTCTGTATGGCAAAAGCAAAAGGTATGTCGGATCTGCGCAGAACCGGGGGGGCGAACCTCACGAATCAGGGGGGGAAAAAATGGCGGGCGAGCCGAGCCACACTGTCAGGCATTTCGAGGTGAGCGCGGCGAGGAGGCGTCGGCCTTTGAGAGGCTTGTAGCGGGCAGCGGGCTTGGGCGCACGGTCGCAAACACGAAAACACAGGCGGCGCTCAAACGGTGTAGCTACGCATGCTGAAATCACGTCGCGGCGGTGGCGAGTCTGTTTCGACGCAAGCATGGCACGAACCTGAAAGGGGGTGGGTGAGGGAGGTGGGGCGGAATGCTTGCCGACTCCTCTATGAGTGTCTTTCCTGGCTGGCTGCGGGCATCTCCCCGAGGCGTCCTCACAAGGCCCTCTGCTTCATCTCGAGGATGCCCTGTTCCAGAGATGCACCGGCTAGTTTCAGCTCCTCACACTTCTCCTTGAGCAGGCTGCAGGCCTTCTGGAGGCGGTGGTTCATCTCTACGTAGGACTGGGTCAGCCGGTACAGGCGTTCTCGCTTGGCCTCCGGGTCTTCGTTCTTGGCTGGGGTGGGCAAATCTGAATGCGGGCAGAAACAGGAGAGAGAGAGAGATAAAATGCGCTCAAATCCACCCGCCTGGGATCCCTGCCCTCCCTTTTTCTCTGGCCCCAGCCCCCTTTCGTGGTTTTCCAGTGCCTCTCCTAACGCCTTGCCGACAGGCAATAAGAGCTTTAAGCTGAAAGGCGCTGGTTATTTCGGCCCCGCCCCATTTTGCCTTTGGCCCCACCCACCCCAGACTGCAGCCCCCAAGAATCCGGACCTCGGACTAGAAGAGGTTCGACACCTCTGTCATCTACGGTTACAGCGGCAAGAAGGATCATTCATAGGCTCAAAATGGAGCCTATGAATGATCCTACAAGGTAAGGTGTCCCTATGGAAAGGAGGACCGGGCTCCTGTATCTTTAACAGTTGCATAGAAAAGGGAATTTCAGCAGGTGTCATTTGTAGGCATGCAGCACCGGGTGAAACGCCCTCTCCATCACAACAGTGAAAGCTGCAGGAACCCTGCCCCCCCCTTTTGAATCTGGCTAGGCAGGGCTCCTGCAGCTTTCACTGTCGTGATGAAGAGGGATTTTCACCGGGTGCTGCATGTATAGAAACGACACCTGCTGAAATTCCCTTTTCGATACAACCGTTAAAAATACAGGAGACCGGTCCTCGTTTCCATAGGGTCACCCTACTACAATGAGTAAGTAAATCGAGAAAGAAAAATACTCTGAAAATTTGCTTTTGGGCTAAACCACTCCCTTACATGAGAACGAAAGGAGAAGACAACAGAATACCTTCATAATATACCGTATCACGTTTTCTTGATTATGGTGTCTGTCATTTGAATCAAATATCAGACACGTTGTTTTTAGGTCTTCATGTCTGATGGAAGGTTATTTATTTATTATGTATTTTATTACTAATATTGATATACTGTTATATATTGTTTTATGTTGCGTTGCTTTATTGATTTGTTTTATCCTGTTTAAGTTGTTTTTAACTTAACACGAAAGGTTAAAATGACGCCATCATTTAAAAGCCTAAAATCTGGACGCAATCTATTATATTAGACACTGGCGTTGTTCACACGACAGGCTAACCCACAGTGGTTAAGCGTTCTGTGCTAAAGGTTATGGCTCAGTTTGTCATGTGAACCATGGCTTGGCATGTCTTGTGAACCCTTCCTAACTATGGTCGCTACATAACCACGGTTTAAACACGCTCACTAACGCCTAACCATGGCTTAGCGTGTTGTCTGAACAGGCCCCATCTGAATTTTAAGACCTTGTAAATTGACGTATTCCTTAACATCTCCAATTGGAGCATATCAATATTTATACTTACTTATTACATTGCATCAATATTTATATATTCTTATTTATTCCATTTTTAAGCCCACTCTTCCACTGAAGGGTTTTGGGAGGGAGTCCGCCCCCTATCTCATATTACCTTCACAGCAACCCTCTGAGGTAGACCAGTCAGAGATAAAAACCGAGTTCTCAGTCCAAGGTCACCGAGTGATCTTCATAGCTGAGTGGAGATTTGAATCCGGGGTCTCCCGGTTTTAGTGTGGATCAGCCTCTTGGCATGCTAGCTTTCTACCTGCAGGGAGCTGCTCACATTGCTAACTGTCTGCTGCAAAAGGGTTACCGGCCTAACCGAGCCTAGGTGTGTTGTCTGAACCGGCACAGTGTTTGTTTATGTACGTTCTATTGCGCAAGTCTTCATCCGAGCCATAATGATTCTTTTCAATCGAGAACCGGATTCCCCGCCTCTCTTTGCATTCGCTTTACAAAACCACACGGCGCAGGGGCGAAACGAATCCAGGGCCTGGTTACCTTCGCTGGGCTCTGCCAGGAGGACAAAGACGGGGTCGTTGGGTTGGGCGCGCTGGACATCCTCGAGAATATGTTCCGTGTTGGGGGGCTCGGGGCGCGTGGGGAGCACCACCCGCTTCTTAGCCTTGGAGGTCATTGCTTGGAAACAGGTGCCGAGGGGCACTGGAACGAGAAACAGAAGGGGCCAGGGGAAAGCGTGGGGTGTTAAAGAGATACGCTCAGAGAGGCTCGGATAGCGGCGGGAACTGATCCACAAACGAACAGGAATCCCAGTCAGACACGCCCACGCCATCATCTTTTCAGGCGAACGCATGCTCCTTTCCCCAGGCATCTGGCCCCCGTAGTTGCGGTCTGCTTTTGCTGTGTTTATTCTAGGCTGTGGGATTAGGAGTCCTTGAAAGGTGGTCCCACAGAGGAGGGCCAGGATCTCTTCACGATCCTCCCAGAGTGCAGGACACGGAATAACGGGCTCAAGTTAAAGGAAGCCAGATTCCGGCTGGACATCAGGAAAAACTTCCTGACTGTTAGAGCAGTACGACAAAACATCAGGAAAAACTTCCTGACTGTTAGAGCAGTACAACAAAACATCAGGAAAAACTTCCTGACTGTTAGAGCAGTACGACAATGGAACCAGTGACCTAGGTTGGTCGTGGGCTCTCCCACACAAGAGGCATTTGAGAAGCAGCTGGACAACCATCTGTCAGGGAT
Source organism: Elgaria multicarinata webbii (assembly GCF_023053635.1). Lineage (NCBI taxonomy): Eukaryota > Metazoa > Chordata > Lepidosauria > Squamata > Anguidae > Elgaria > Elgaria multicarinata. The sequence goes on along the minus strand of NC_086193.1, from coordinate 12,746,373 downwards.
GCTTTAGGATGGATTCCTGTGTTGAGCAGGGGGTTGGACTCGATGGCCTTTTAGGCCCCTTTCAACTCAAGGATTCTATGATTGATCAAAACTTAGTTTTATCTTAACTCTGTTTCTGTTCCTTTTTTAAAAAATATCAATGATTTCAACATGGTGGTTCTTATTCTGTTCACCACTCTGAAATCTTTGGATGTGGACTGAGATTGTAAATAAATGAAAAGAATTATTATTATCTCTCTTTTCTCGCTCATGATGTTTTTTCTAGACGGACGTGACGGGCTTTGCCAAGTCAATGCTGTCTTTTACTGATTCAGGAATTTCCTGACTATTGAACCTGTTTTTAAGTGGGAATACTTCCTAAATGTTGGTGTGGATGTATTTTCGTAGGCCCAGTTTCTGAAGGGGTTCTGTAAAATGTTTTGATGTGATGTTGGTAACTGGTGTGATTAATGGAATAATTGTAATCTGTTGTTATTGTTATTGTTGTTGTTTATTACATTTCTCTATCACCCCATAGCCAAAGCAATCTGGGCGGTTTGCAAAAATTAAAAACCAGTAAAATACAAGTGTAAAACCATTTACATAAAACTATTTACATAAAAAGCCAGATTCCAGCTGGACATCAGGAAAAACTTCCTGACTGTTAGAGCAGTACAACAATGGAACCCGTGACCTAGGGAGGTTGTGGGCTCTCCCACACTAGAGGCCTTCAAGAGGCAGCTGGACAACCCTCTGTCAGGGATGCTTTAGGGTGGATTCCTGCATTGAGCAGGGGGTTGGACTAGATGGCCTTAGAGGCTCCTTCCAACTCTTCTATTCTATGATATAAACAGATAGCACATGCTCAAGGCAACAAATATCTAAGAACAACTTTAAGCAATCAATCGTAAGACAAAACCAGGATTTGATTAAAAACACACTATATGCTCCCAAATGCCTTGAAGGACGGTCTTAACCTGGCGCTAGAAAGATAACAACGTGGGCGCCTGGTGCACCTCGTCGGTGAAATCATTCTATAATTACAGGGCCACCACAGAGAAGGCCCTCTAATTTTATTTTTTAAACTATTTTTTTAAAAACAAACAAACCCTGTCTTAATGGTCTAAAAAGAAAAAGGCGAGTTTAGGGGAAATCAAAATACAGAATTAAACTGTTCAAAATGTTTTTGTGAATCGCCCAGAGAGCGTCGGCTATGGAGCAGTATAGAAACGTAATAAATAAATAACCATAAAATCAATATGCTGATCTTTTCAGCCTTGTGGACTAGAAACTTGATTTAATCCAACAACAATAAAATTATGCCAATAAAACCATGGGTTTTATTGACATGGCTGACTGTCTAACTAGAAATGTCTTCAGCTGGTGTTGATGCTAGAAATTTTTGATCTTCTGGGCTGACTTGGTACAAGGTACGCTTTACATGTTCAACTAATGATTAATTAATGTAATAAATTAATTTTTTTAATCGATCCCAGACATGTTTTAGGTTTGGCTGACAGCTCAATGGCTGATTTTAGATGTATGTTGTCTTTGTGTATACTGTCTGATTTATGTTTTTATAGTTTTATATTTGTATATTGTTTTTAAAGTTTTAATCTTTCGTAAACTGCCCGGAGAAATGCAACTACTACTAATTATTATTATTATTATTATTAATTATTATTATTATCCTCCTCCTTTTATTGTGAATTTAACAAAACAGAAAACAAATCGTGGGAAAATAAAAATAAAGAATTACATGCACAGGAATGTCAATTCCCCCCCCCCAATCGAATACACCATTCATTAAAAAAAGGGGGGGCGGAGAATTATGCATATTCAAGAAATGCAGACCAAATATCCATGTATTTATCCACTATATACCCCGTTTTTTTTTTTGTGTGTGTGTGTGTGTGTATGTATATGTATGCATGTATGTATGTATATATATATGTGTATATATATATATATATATATATATATATATATATATATAAAAGTGCTGATCTTTGCAGCCTTGTGGACTAGAAACTTGATTTAAAAGAACAAAACAAATATGCCAATAAAACCACGATTAGTCAGGGATGATTGCCTAAAGAGCCACGTCTTCACTCTGTGTTGATGCAAGTTATAATTTGCTCTTCTGGGCTGACTCCATATAAGGTAAAGCTTCACACGTTCAACTAACACTTAATTAAAACTAACTCCAGGGACTCACCGAGAAGGGACGAAAGCTCTAGCGAACACGTGCAAGGAAGCTGCACTATGGCCATTCGAAGAGAGAAAAATCAACACTGCACCAGTGAAAGGGCTTTGGATTAAAATGCCTTTGAACACCCGCCCCCCCCACCCCTGGATTCTCTTGGTTCGGAAACACACACACACACACACATGTGTTCCATGCGCACCCATACACACACGCACCCATTTTCTCTCCGGTCAGAGGAAAGGACTTCCAAAACGCATCCTTTGCTTCGCTGTAATCCTGCTGCAGAAAGGGGAGGGAACGCAATTAAAGGAATTAATTGTTCTCTCCCCCACCAAACCCTCGCCCACCCTGCCGCCACCACCCCAACGAATCTACGCAGGGGGTCTCACGCCTTTGGAAATGTCCAATCTGCCCCATGACGAAATTGCAGATTTATGTGCATGATCTGTGCACCTTTGCAATCTAGGCAGAGGGTATTTTCTTGGGGGAGAGCGGGAGAGTTTTTATTTATTTGCGTCCCCCTCCCCTTGTTCGCCGGGGTAGGGCAGCCCCATTCCTCCGAACAGGGGTTCCAGAACCTTCAGCATCGTCTCTGCGGTCCTCTCTCTCTCTCTCTCTCTCTCTCTCTCTGTATCCCTGCAAAGGATGGTGATGCAAGACGCATGCAGAAAAAGATGAGGACGCACACACCGGTGCTGGTTCTGCAGATACCACACCCACCAGAATGCAACACCGTCCCCCCACCCCATAAACACACACTCCAGGGAGACCCCCAACCCAATCCAGGGGGATCCTCTGAAACCCACCCCCCAAGGGGAAACGTCCCCCTCTCTCTGCCATACCTGCATCCATGGGTTCCCCCCACACGTTGAATATGGCGTCCCCCAATCCCAGTGTTCCAAGATCTAATTTCTTACGTCTCCATCAGGTCTTCTCTGCTCACACCCCACTTTCTCCCCCCCTCCCACTTCCTTCCCATTTCCAGCCCCCAAGTACCCCACCTCGGATAACCACACACACACACACCCTCCCTCTTCTAAGACTCTCTAAAAACACCTCCCTTTTTCAGCCACCCACCCCCCTTTACCTATCTCACCCCTGGCCTGACCCCCATTAATTTCACCCCCCCAAAAACCCAGATCTCTCTGCTCCTCTAAGAGGATCCTTTCCCCCCCTCCCTAAAATAATGAGATGCTCCCCATCATTAAAAAACAGGTCGTTCGCCCTCCCGGAGACCCTGACCCCCTTGCCTTCACCAGGTCCCCCCCCAAAAACCAGATCTAGGAAAATTCCCCCCCCATTATCAGCCTCGCCCCCACCCCTTTCTCTGTACCTTCTACCTCCATTCCTCATCCTGACTCTCACATAACAACCCCCCCCCCCAAATCAGCCTCTTCTCAGGGTCTTTCCTTTCTCCACCTGAGCTCAGCCCCCCCACTAAAATTACCCCCACCCCAATATTCTCCTACGTTTGTACCCCTGCCCCAAACAGCACCTCCCTTGATTCTCCCCCCCCCATACAGACACCCACATTTGAAGCCTGGGACACCCCCCAAATAGGAATCATTTCACCCCACTCACAAAAATTAACCCCCCCCCGAAGACTCCCCATCATTTTGAACAATACCATTCCTGGGTCTCCCCCCCTCCACAAAGAACCTTTCCTGGGTCTCCCCCCCCCCAGTGACAACCCCTCCCAAACTACCCCTATATTTATATCTCCCCCCCACAACCTGGTTCTCCCTCCCCCAAATGCCCCCCCCGGAACAAATCAAGGACAGCCCCCCCCAATTCCTCCATATTTATTGTCAACCCCACAATAATTTCCTCCCCCCCCAACAAACACACAGGGAACCCCCCCCCAAAATAACTCCCCCCCCCAGGTTCAACCCCCCCCGCCCAAATCTCTTTCAGGTCCCCTCCCGCCAACATGGGCTACTTCCTTGGTCCTTCCTCCTCTCCCCCATTCATAGCCCCCCATAAAGCTTAGCCCCCCCCCATATTCATGCCCCCTTCCCCCAAATACCCCCCTTTCTTTCCTCACCTGCTTTTCCTCCTCCCTCCTCCTCCTCTTCCTCTCACCACCTGATGCCCTCCCTCCTGCAGGCCACGCCCCTCAGTGGGCAGCACCCCACCTTGGGCAGTACTTCCGCCTTCAGGCCGCCCATTTCCGGTTTCCATTGGGAACGTGGCCCTGTGGGCACTGGGCATGGGTAAGGACGGCGGCGCTCTACACCACCAGGCGGTGAACTCTATGGTTCCCTTGGCCCTGTTTCTATGGCGAGCGGGGATATAGAGGGAACGAGAAGGGCACCGATAGAGATAGGAGAAAGTATAGAGTGACAAGCTCGTTGTTGGAAGGCGAGAACGGCTGATTCCTTTTTGTGCTACCTAGGAAATATTGGATTCTTATTATCATTATCATCATATTATATTACAGTAATATATAATTAGATTAATATAATGCTGTATATTAATATGATATGCAATATAATTTAATGAGCATATCAATAATAATGTTAATATATTACTATATTAAAATGTTATTATATATTATAATCTTTGTTCACGTGTTCTAGAGAACAATTGCAATAAAGCGATGTCTACTCAAGAGTAATCCCCAAGTGCGTTCAATGGCGCTTACTCCCAAGTAAATGGTTGCAAGATTGCAGCCTTGCAGCACAACCCCCTACAAGTCTACTCAGAAGTAAGGAAGTCTCCTTGTGTTAAATTTTTGTGTGCTGTAGAGAATGATTGTAATAAAGCGAAGTCTACTCAGGAGTAAGCCCCACTGAGTTCAATGGAGCCTACTCCCAGGTATGTGGGTATCTCTCTTTCTACTGAGAGATAGAGGATCTGAGATTGAAAGTTTAGAGAAACTGATGAAAACAAAAACATACCTGAAGGTCATCATGATGCCTTTAAAACTGGGTTTGCAGAGGGCTTTTTGAAAGCACAGTCACTCACACAGCATACAAATGATTCCTTAAGGTTACCTTGCAGTACAAGCACCTACAAGACTACTCAGGAGTAAGGAAGTCCCATTGAGTTAAATTTTGTGTGCTGTAGAGAATGATTGCAACAAAGTGATGTCTACTCAGGAGTAAGGCCAATTGAGTTCAATGGTACTTACTCCCAGGTATGTGGATATAGGGTGGTTGCCTTACAGCACACACTTCTACAAGACTACTCAGGAGTAAGGAAGCCCCATTGAGTTAACTGGAACTTAATCCTTACAGCACAATTCTCTACTCAGGAGTAAGCCTTATTGAGGAGGAAGGCTTCAAACTTAACTCAGATGCTGGATACTCTGGGCAAGTCTGTTTAGTATAGCACTATGCGTTGCCATGCATTGACAACACCATGCCCGGTTTTGGAAGGAGCCACCCCTAAGAGGACCCTGTGCACTAAATACATTTTCTAGCGCAGGGGTGGGGAACCTCAACTTTGGAGGCTAAATCCAGCCCATCTGTGGATTAAATGTGGCCTTCCACCATTCCACCTTTCCCTCAGCCACCCATGGTGGTGGCTTCACGGCTTACGAAGCTGTTTCCCCGTTGTAAAGGCTGAAACGCGTCTCCGAAAGCTGAAATACAGGCGGAAAGAGCGTTAAACTACAACAGGCTGGCGTGTTTTTTATTTTTTTGTATTATTATTACCCCGTTAAAAAAGGTAATGCAGAAGTAGCTCGAGTCATTTGGAGAGGATGTCAAGGCTCCTCTCTTTGAAGGGAGAGAGCTGTTCAAATGTCTGCCCCGTCACACCACCTGCTTTTCCACAAATTGGTCTTTTTGTGCCCTGCACTTTTAACTTTTTGTGCTGACAATGCAAGGACAAGGCGCTCTCGTGCGGAAAATTTCAAAACCCAGGTAATGTAATTATACCTTTATTCGGTATAATAAATCCTACAAATCCTATGCATGTTTGGGCAGAAATAAATACTACAATCCTATGCATGTTTGGGCAGAAATAAATACTACAAATCCTATGCATGTTTGGGCAGAAATAAATACTACAATCCTATGCATGTTTGGGCAGAAATAAATACTACAATCCTATGCATGTTTGGGCAGAAATAAATACTACAATCCTATGCATGTTTGGAAATCGTACAAAAAGGTCCTACAAAGGGAGTGAGGCAGGTGGCTACCAGGAGGAGGGCTTTCTCCGCTGTGGCACCCCGGCTGTGGAATGAGCTCCCCAGAGAGGTCCGCCTGGCCCCTACACTGTACTCCTTTCGTCGCCAGCTGAAGACCTTTTTATTCTCCCAGTATTTTAACACTTAATTTTAACTTAAATTTTACTGTTCTAACTCTATATTTGAATCTTATATCAATTTCTGCTGCGTGGTTTTATCCTGGTTGTGCTTTTTATACTGCATTTTGTATTTGTGTTTTTAAACTGTTGGTTGTTTTATTATGGTTTTAATTTTTGTGAACCGCCCACAGCGCTTCGGCTATGGGGCAGTATAAAAATGTAATAAATAAATACATACATACATACATACAACTCCCAGCATGCCCCAGCCAGCTAATATGGTAAACACACATTGGATTGCCCTTTCAAACGTGAAGTCTGCCCACGCCTGATGTAGATCCGTGAAGATTTAAGACAAGGAAAGGTGTACGATGCGCCCTGCAGAAGTGAGGGCTGTTTATTGGTCAACCTTTACGCTAGAGGAAGGAGGAGAATCCGAATAATAAAGCAGTCCAGAGCTTCCAAGAAGCCTCGGCGTTCCGTCTCCCAGCCATCTGGATCAAAGCGCCCAGACCTTGGCTAGTTTCTGCTTTTGCTTGACATTCAGCTTCCGTAGCAAACGCCAGTATTCACGGGACTCCGGATCGAGGTCTCCCAGCTTCTTGGGGGGCCCAAGATGCATCTGGAAAAGCCTGGAAGGGACAAAGAGAGAGAGAAAAAAGAAGGCAACAATGAGACCACAAAGAAAGGCAGCCTCTGATCTGAAGGCTGCCTTTACTCAGGCACTACTGCGTTCCATAGTCACAGGCACGCACAGGACTGCAGCCGAAAACTCTGATTTATTTCTGAGTAGACCCACCTAGGATGTATTCCGTTGTTTATTTGGGGAGCATTTCTAGGTATGCTTAGACGGGGGGGGGGGGGGGAGGGGGGAGCCCTACAACTCCCAGCATGGAAGCTGTAGGCCTTTTTTCTGTCTAAACATAGTATTTTTATCCCTTTCCTCATCCAGAAAGGCTTCTGGGCTTCCGCCAGGCACCGCTCACAAATGTCCACATCTTTCCTCGTGGTCATAAGGACCAGAAACTCGACTCACTGAGAAAGCCAGGCCCGAGTGGTGACGCCACTCACCATTCCGGATATTCCGAGTCCGGCTTCAGCGCCACTTCCGGTCCTTCCTTGTAGATGTTTGCTCCCATGGCATGGGAGGTGAGCAGCACAGGGTCTTTGCAGATCTCGGGGCCTTTGAAAGCGTCTTTGGGCAAGGATTTTCCTTTAGCTTTCATCACTACAAAAAAGAAAAGAAAAAGATCCAGCGTGGAATCCCTTGGGAGTTTATATCCACGATAGAGCATGTGCAAAGTGCATGTGTGGGTGCTGTGTGGGAGGGGGACGCAGGGGCGGTGTTCCAAGTGGAAAAAACATCCAGCGATTTGGGGCGGGAAGCTTGACAGTTTGCAGTCATAAGGACGAGAAACTTCCCTTCTTCAAAAAGAAAGGTGTAATTAACGTTTTTTCGGGTGTTTATTCCTAGCAGGTATGTGAGAGGATGCATATATTAAAATGCAGAAAAGGCTTGGAGTGAAATAAAAGTTAAGAGGTCGTGACAGCAAAACTGAAGCATTGCAGTCAAAGACATCCGGAGCGCACCAGATTGGGGGCAGATAGGAGTTGCAGTCAACACATCCAGAGAGCGCTAGGTTGGGGAATGACGAGACTTGCACTCCGACCCTAACAGAGCGCACCGGGTTGGGGAATGATGGGGCTTGCCGTAGAACACACTGATAGGAAGGATGGGATTTGCAGTACAACCCTTCCGGGAGGCACCGGATTGGGGAATTATGGGACATGCAGTAGAGCATCTCGAGAGGTATGATGGGGCTTGCAGTCCAACCCATCCAGAGGAAATGGATTGGGGGCAGATGGGACTTGCCGTAGAACACACTGATAGGAATGATGGGATTTGCAGTCCAACCCTTCCGGGAGGCACCGTGTTGGGGAATGATGGGACATGCAGTAGAGCACCTCGAGAGGTATGATGGGATTTGCAGTCCAACCCATCCAGAGGAAATGGATTGGGGGCAGATGGGACTTGCCGTAGAACACACTGATAGGAATGATGGGATTTGCAGTCCAACCCTTCCGGGAGGCACCGGATTGGGAAATGATGGGACATGCAGTAGAGCACCTCGAGAGGTATGATGGGGCTTGCAGTCCAACCCATCCAGAGGAAATGGATTGGGGGCAGATGGGACTTGCCGTAGAACACACTGATAGGAATGATGGGATTTGCAGTCCAACCCTTCCGGGAGGCACCAGATTGGGGAATGATGGGACATGCAGTAGAGCACCTCGAGAGGTATGATGGGATTTGCAGTCCAACCCATCTGGAGGAAATGGATTGGGGGCAGATGGGACTTGCCGTAGAACACACTGATAGGAATGATGGGATTTGCAGTCCAACCCTTCCAGGAGGCACCGGGTTGGGGAATGATGGGACATGCAATAGAACACTTCGGGAGATATGATGGGACTTGCAGTCCAACCCTTCCGGGAGGCACCGGACTGGGGAATGATGGGACATGCAGTAGAGCACCTCGAGAGGAATGATGGGCCTTGCAGTCCAACCCATCCAGAGAGCTCCGAGTTGGGGGATGATGGGACCTGTATTCCAATAATTCTGGAAAATGAAACGATGGGGAAGGCGCTTCCTACCTGCTCGAGGGGTCATCTAGGAGTCCCCTGTGGCTAGCAGGGCGCTGGCCCAACTGGCCCTTTATAGGGGAGGGGGTCTGCCCGCCCACCGATCCCTCCCTCCCTCCCTCTCCTTGCCCCCGGAGCCTCACCGGGCTTCTTGGCGTAGCTCCTGCAGGCCAGGCACTGCCGGAGGAGCAGAGCGGAGCCCGGGGCCAGCAACAGCCGCGGCTGCAGCCCCAGCCAAGCCATGCCTGCGCCTCGCTCGCCCGCTGCCGCCTCCGGACGCAGCGCGGCTGCGCAGAAGCCGCAGAGCAGCCTGGGAAACGTAGTTCTTTTCAGGAAGGTCTGTTCCTGGGTCTCCCACCCGGGGGCGTCGGACTCCAGGTGCCCCTGCTGGCTGCGACTGATGGGAGTTGGAGTCCAACACCTCTGGAAGCACCCATGGATCAGTCCATCACCAATCATCAAATTAATATTCAATAACATCTATTCATCAAAGCTGCAATCCTAGCACTCCTTACCTGGGAGTAAAAAAAAACTTAATTCAATGGGGCTTACTTCTGAGTAGACACGCCTGACATTGCACTGTGAATTCTGTTCCTGCACCCAACTTCCCCCAACCTGGCAGTGTGGTACTACATTTCCCATCATTCCTGATCTTGATGGGAATTGAAGTCACTGACATCTGGATGGCTGTATTATATAGAATCATAGAATCATAGAATAGCAGAGTTGGAAGGGGCCTACGAGGCCATCGAGTCCAACCCCCTGCTCAATGCAGGAATCCACCCTAAAGCATCCCCGACAGATGGTTGTCCAGCTGCCTCTTGAAGGCCTCTAGTGTGGGAGAGCCCACAACCTCCCAAGGTAACTGGTTCCATTGACGTACCACTCTAACAGCCAGGAAGTTTTTCCTGATGTCCAGCTGGAATCTGGCTTCCTTTAACTTGAGCCCGTTATTCCGTGTCCTGCACTCTGAGAGGATCGAGAAGAGATCCTGGCCCTCCTCTGTGTGACAACCTTTCAAGTATTTGAAGAGTGCTATCATGTCTCCCCTAAGTCTTCTCTTCTCCAGGTAAACATGCCCAGTTCCTTCAGTCTCTCTTCATAGGGCTTTGTTTCCAGAGCCCTGATCATCCTGGTTGCCCTCCTCTGAACACGCTCCAGCTTGTCTGCTTCCTTCTTGAATTGTGGAGCCCAGAACTGGACGCAATACTCTAGATGAGGCCTAACCAGGGCCGAATAGAGAGGAACCAGGACCTCACACGATTTGGAACCTATACTTCTATTCATGCAGCCCAAAATAGCATTTGCCTTTCTTGCAACTATATCGCACTGTTGGCTCATATTCAGCTTGTGATCTACAACAATTCCAAGATCCTTCTCGTTTGTAGTATTGCTGAGCCAAGTATCCCCCATCTTTTAATATATAGTAGTAGAGTTTAATGTGTCAGCAGAGTTGGTTGCAACTGGAGATTAATTGATTCCTTAGATTAATTTTAAAAATTATAAACTATATTTGGAGTTTAATATTCCGTAAACTAGATTGCCAGTGGAAGGTGGTCTATTTATTTATTTATATATTACATTTTTATACTGCCCAATAGCCAAAGCTCTCTGGGCGGTTCACAAACATTAAAACCATAATAAAACAACCAATAGTCTAAAAACACAAATACAAAATACAGTATAAAAAGCACAACCAGGATAACACCACACAGCAGAAATTGATATAAGATTAAAATACAGAATTAGAACAGTAAAATTTAAATTTAAGTTAAAATTAAGTGTTAAAATACTGAGAGAATAAAAAGGTCTTCAGATATTCATTTCATTAGTAGTATTTAATTATGTACCATAATATATACTGTGTTGCAGCTTTATATGCAACAAACTAAATGCCCAGATTATTATATTACACTATTATTATTATTATTTATTTATATAGCACCATCAATGTACATATAATAAAAGAATGAATGAATGGATTTATATTCAATTGAAGCTTAACGTTCAGCAGTCTTTAAAACATATTTGATTCTATTTTCTAAAAGGTAACTAGGCTCAGTGTGTGTTGGAAAATACTAGGGGAACTTTGAAAAAAATATATCTCTGTTTATTCTTTCCAGCGGTGTTTTATCCTGAAGTGGGGGGTGGACTAAATGGCCTCTAATACACTGTCCCACTGTAAAATTCTATGGTTCCTTCCCAGAAAGGCAGAGAAGGAGAGGAAAATTATGCATTTTCATTTAAACAACCCAGTTGAGAAAGGATTTCTGTTTTCACAACTTGCATGGCACAATATTGATTGAGCCAAAGATGGATTGATAAAAGGGTCTGTTCGGTTTTACAACCCCTGTGGGTTTCCTTTGAATTGGGGCTACGATCAAAAGGACCGGCTATAACTCTTTCTGTTTCCATCTTCTGTTTTACTGAATTCTTGATGAGGACTGCACCGTCCTTATGGATTATTTAAGGGAATTTAATCCTGGATTCTCAAAGGGCAACCTGATCTGGACACGGATGATTTTCCAAACCTCAGCGTATCAGACAAAGGAAAGAGGTTAAATTCCAGCAAAGTTTTTTGTTACACCAGAGAGACAGAAAGAAAGTCTTCTGGATTGAGTTTTGTGGTAACCTAACTCCTGAGGCTGAAGAGGCAACAGTGACTTGACTCAAAAATGAAAGCCTCCTTCGTCTTTGCCAAATGCACCTTTTAAATTCAAGCTAAGGTTTGTGGTTGCTTTGTATGTATTTCTTTAATTTTATTTAACAACCCCCCCCCCCCGAAGAAGTGTTTGCAAGCTTCGAGGTGACACAGCGTTCTTCATCACCCAGAAGGAAAATTTGGCCGGCTGAAGGTTTGTGATTACTTTGTGTGGGTTTTTAAAAAATTCCATTAAAGAAAAAGAAAGAAGGCGTTTGGAAGCTTCAAGGTGACACAGCATTCTTCATCAACCAAAAGAGAAAACTTAGCTGGGTGAAGCTTTGGATGCATTTTTAATATCATTTTTAAAGGTACTTGCAAGCTTCGAGGTGGCACAGCATTCTTCATCACCAAGGAGGGAAAGCTTAGCTGGGTGAAGCTTTGAGTGCATTTTTTAAATTTCATTTTTAAGGGATTTGCAAGCTTCGAGGTGACACAGCATTCTTCATCACCCAGAAGGGAAAGCTTACCCAGATGCTGTTCTTTGGCGTTAGTGGCTTCTCAGCCCTCGAGGGAAATTGAAACTTCCCAGTACCCCAAAACTACATCCCCCAGAATGCATTTTGAGCACATGCTCATTCCAGGAGAGGGAGAGAGACCGAGAGAGAAGGAAAAAGGAACAACAGGAAGAAGTAAGTAACGACAAAAGTGCCAGGCTGCACTTTTTGAATGCACAAGGGCCTGATCCGGATTCAATGGACCCGATCCTGAGTGGACGCCTCTAGAAGAACTGCCCCAAGCCGACCTGGAGACCCCGCAGCCCATAAAGAGTTAAAACTCTTTCAAACTCCTCCTTCTGACCCAAACTTTTTCTTAGAAGTAAGTTTGACCATGACATTTGTTTTGCTTTTAATTTTTATTTTTTTTAAAAAAATGGGAGAAGGAGACCTTTAACAGGGAGGCCCAGGTTTCTCCTTTTGAAGGGTTTGATTCCGTGCACGCTTACTTGGGAGTAAGTTAGATTAAATTCAATGGGGCTTCTGAAAAACAACCCAAAATAACCTTGCACCATTTTTAGAGGTGGTTCTGTTTGCCTCTAGTCCAAAAGTCATTTCACGCAGAAGCAAATTCTGTTAAAATCAATGGGACTGGCTTGCAAGTCATTTTTTAAAATTTATTTACAAGGTATGTATTAAACAATCCTTTTAATATGTAAATATGTTTTGCCACATAATGTCAGTATGCAAACAATGTCATAGCCAGACAAAAATAGCAGCCCCAGCATAAAATGTAGCCATTATGCACCACGGTTGTTGGTATTTTGTTGAATAGGTATCGCTTTTCTAATTGTAAATTGATATTTATTGCTTTTCTGTCGGTTTCTTCCGGTTTTCATCTTGTTTTTATGTTATCTCATCCCCCAGCTCGAAGGGGTTCTACCCTCAAAGCCGGCCTGAAAATCATTTTAAATGAATCACATTGACAGAGAAGGGCAGGCAATTAGTGAAAGTGGGTGCAAAAGTAAACATGCATAAGATTGTAGAACCAACCGCCTTGGCGTGTTTACTCGCAATCTCAGGGCTGCAGTTCCGTGCATGTTTATACGGGAATAAACTCCACACAAAACTATGGGCCTTACTCCCGAGGAATTGTGCGTAGGTGTGCTCTGTAAAGCATGCTGAGAATTTGCACTGCGGATCGCATAACAATGATAGCTGTATTTCTCCGCACCCCCGTCTTACGAGAAGCCGCTCAAGTCATATTTTTAAAATCAAATAGCCAGGCCGCATTTCTCTCTGTCTCAATGTAAAAATCACAAACGAATCATTGCACAATTTCCTTCCTTCTTTGACTCTGATCCAAATTTATCAATTCCTTTTTTTGTTTGTTTGTTATTGTCGTTTTACTTCTCAGATTCGTTTTGGGTATTTATGCCTGAAGCAAATTGCAATGTAAAAATCATCATCAACATATGGTGAAAAAATTACATTGAAAAGAGGTCCAAGGTGCTGTTTTCCGGGTCTCTTCAAGACCAATTCTTTTTCCACCCAACGAAGATCTCTGTTGTTTGGGATGTACGGTGCGGCCCTATGCATGGCTCCTTTTAATAGCGAACTTGACTGTTCAGTGCCAAGAGGCATTGTGGATTTTCAAACTTGAGTATCTTCTTCAGATACTCATGTATGGGGCTATAGATTTGGGGTTTATAGTGAAGGCAAAACAGGGTCACGAAGAAACAAGAAACTCATCAGGTCTTTTAAAAATCCTCAAAGGGGCAAAAAATAAACAAACCCTAAATGCTACCAAATGAGGCCCAAGCATAAGGCCGTGAAAAATGTTGAATAACATTTGGAAAAGAATAAAAAAAAATTAACTGGTGTGGCTGTGTGACCTGGTTTAGACAACACGACAGCCCATCCTGGCTTAATTAACCCACCAGAAGCTGGGTTATGCAAAAGTTGTTTAATCCTCAAATAACCCCTGCCGGCTGAGTTTGCACAATGGGGCAATCGTATTGGGCAAGAACTGCGTATTCAAAATGGCGGCCAGCAGGGCTGGCAGCAGCTCAAGGGTTAATTAACCCATGACGGGCTTCCATGTCACCCAAACAAGCTTGCTGGGTCTGTGTGGAATGGAGTAACGTGGAAAAGAACACAGAATCCAATATAAACTTCTCCTGTTGACCTTCAAAGCTTTTCACGGTCTAGCTCCTGCCTATCTCTCCTCTCTCATCTCACACTATTGCCCCGCTCGTGCTCTTCGCTCCTCTGATGCCATGCTTCTTGCCTGCCCAAGGGTCTCTACTTCCCTTGCTCGGCTTCGTCCATTTTCCTCTGCTGCCCCTCATGCCTGGAATGCTCTTCCAGAACACCTGAGAACTACCAACTCAATCACAGCTTTTAAAACACAGCTAAAAACTTTTCTTTTCCCTATAGCTTTTAAACTTTGAGTTTGTTCTGACTCTATACTGTTAGCTTCACCCTTCCCGGTGCCTGTTTACACTTCCCTGTGCCTGTTTGCATTCTCCTTCCCTTCTTATTGTTTACTACAACTTTATTAGATTGTAAGCCTATGCGGCAGGGTCTTGCTATTTACTGTGTTATCTGTACAGCACCATGTACATCGATGGTGCTATATAAATAAATAATAATAATAATAATAAGATGGATCTTGAATAGGAATGGTCTGTACTGCAAAATTTTGTTGCAGATCTAATGAAACCCCACTGTGTTCAATACAGCTTTCTTCCAAGTAAACACACCTGGCATTTCAAGTACAATCTTACTGCCTCTCTAGTCAACAATAAAGGCATTTAAGAATGGCAGGTAAAGCTCCCGCAGGAAAGTCTGCTGTTTTGGGGCTACAAGGAAGAGAATGTGGCAACCTTTCTGGAATTGCCAGAAAGGCAATTTCTGGGAGCCCAGGAGAGGCAGTTAAAGACATAAGAAAAGATGGGTTTGTAGAAGGTTGCCAGGTTTTTCGTTTGTTTACCACCTTCTACTCTAAAATCTGCTTACTCTGCAAAAATTTGTAGATTAAATACCTACTTATAAGAAAAGCTTCACCTGTTTAATCTTGACGCGCTCTTCTTAAACGCACAGGAACAGGTCCCACAGTTCTTCTCAGGTCAGTTGGCAACCATAGGCTATTTTGGAACTGGTGTGTTACTGTAATATATCTGGGTCTGGTGTGTTACTGTAATATAATATATTCGTGACTTCAAATATAAAGGCTGGGGAAAATTCGGAAGAGGGTATGTTTTTTTTTCTAAAGAACTTTTTTTGTGGGTGTTGTTGTTGTTGAAAAACGGAACGATTTTAAATTTTGAACCATTTTCTTTTAAAATGGTGAATACAGTATTTAAGACAAGGTGTCCCTATGATCTCTCTGCTTCGAATCTGGTACTTCACGCTGACTTTTGGTTTTTCAAGTGCAGGGTCGTTCCTGGCAGAAACTGGACCATGACCGGAAATAGCATGGATTTCAAGATGGACGCGATCCAGGTGCACGATGTACCCGTAGAATTCCTGGAGCCTCCCCCCATGGACTTAGAGGAGAACATAGCCGCCGAGGGCGAGGTCACGGATGACCCTGCAGAAGACGTTCCTGACCGCCAGCAGCAGCCCATTTCTCCAAGTGACAGCCTCCGGGCCATTTTTACGCCTCCAAGCATGGAATCTGGTCTTTGCCATCCCAAAGTCCAGAGTGGCCCAGACCATGCAGAAGATCCCAAATGGTCCCAAAGCTACACAGATCTGGGGGTCAAAGACTCCAGGTAAAAGAAAAAAAATCCCTTTCTCTTCCCCGTTTTATTTCCTTCCGGATCTGCTCCGCTCCCGTTTCCTCCTGCTCCTAGGAGGCCTACGTTTTTGCCCATTGTTTTGTCAATAATCAATGAGGGTTTTTTGGTGTTGAACACGCCAACGGGTGAAGGAAAGCCATTCTTTTTGCTACAACAGGCGAAGAAAGCAGTGAGACAATACATTCAGAGCATGAAGCAAACGTTCCATCAGTCACTGGGACCCCCGCACTCTTATCTTAAAATCAGCAAATGAGATAAGAGCGACGATGAACAGCTCCAAAGGCCTGGCCTGTGGTACCTATCGACTTGGTCCCGGAGAACTTCCAAATTGGGAGGGCCCTAGGGATAGATGATAATAATAGATGATTATCTATATTCCCTTGATCCCACCCCTTCTGGACATGATCCCATGACGCTTATATTCTATGTTCTTGTAGAATAGAAAACAGCCGGCCTCAACAATTAAGCAAGCAGGCAATGCAGGACAGATAATGCCTATTTCCATTCTTGGCTGGCCTTGACATTCTGCCAAAGTCTTTATTTACTGAAACATCCGACCCGCTTCGGACGTCTGCATTTCGCTTCGGACCCGAGGCAGATCGGGGCGGATTTGGAAGTTCCGAATCAGGCCCCGAAGCGGGTTTTGGGGTCTTTGTACAGCCCTTTTCTAAACCACGTTTGTTTGTTTGTTTGTCTGCTGTACTTTTAAACCTTGGTGTACACTACGTTAAAAACATTAAAAGCAAAAAATAAAACCGAGATAAAACCAGCGGCAGAAAATAAAGCCATGTCACCGTATAAAAGCACCTTAAAACCAGCAGCAAAATAAAGCACTATAAACACTCGAACAGGTCATAAAATGCTTAGAATAAAAAGGTCTTTCCCCTGGCAGCAGAGAGACTGTAATGTCTGTGGCAAACCTCTCTAAAGAGAGCTTTCCACAAACGTGGGCCACCACTGAAAAGGCCCTGCTTTCGTTATTGGGCGGGGTCACCTGGAGGACGGCCTCCGGGGCCTCTTGTTTCGAGGGAGGGTTTATCTTTTGCGTTTGCTCCAGCAGGAACCCCATGGAGGAATGCGCCGAGCTGGGTGCCCAGGAGCACCGGGAAAGCGAGGCGACAGAGCCAGTCCAGGCTTCCGAGGTGGGGAGCAGACCCCAGGACGGCGTTGACCAGGACGAACACCTCATGGAGTTAGAGGAGGCAGCCGCGGGCGAGGACTCCCCAGAATCTGAGCAGTTCCAGCTCCAGGGCCTACTTGCCCAGCTACAGCGACTCAGCCCGACTTTCCACGACAGCTCGCCCACCTCTGAAGACGGTCTCCTCCCTGGCTCCAACGGCGAAGAGGGGCGCGTTTTCGGAGGAGAAGGAGGCCCCCTCCTGGGGCCTGCGGGGTGCCAGGGGCGGCCCGGGGAGTGCGCCCCTTGCCCGCTGCACATTGCCACAGGGCGTGGCTTGGGGGCGGCTTCCCGCCGGCTCCTCCGGTCCGCCCACGGGCGGAAGGGCCGTGGGAGCCGTGGGCTGCTTTCAGCCGACGCCGACAGCGAGGATCTGCTCAGCTTGCTCCGCTACGAAGGGGGCCTCCCGGCGGAGGTCAGCGGCCAGCTGCCCCTGGCCCGCTCGGACGCAGTGGCCGGGACCGGCTGCCAGGGGGCGCAGGGCGAAGAGAGGGGGGTGGCGCCAGAGACTCCCGCAGCGCCCTCCTCGTGCGGCTCAGACAGAGCGGACAGGAAAGGAGGCTGCCGGTGGGTTCGTCGAGAGGGGGGCGTCCTGGAAGAGGGAGCCTCCTCGGACTCTGGTTCAGGCGCGCGGGGCTCCCCCGAGCCAGGTTGGGCGGCGGTGGCGGCCCCGGGATCAAGGCCTGCGGAGGAGCTGTCTCCCGAGTCGGATTTGTCTGTGAGCATCTTGCACGACTTGAGTTCTAGCGGGGACGGGGAATGTTTTTCGGCCCGAGAGGGTGGATCAGTTCCGGTGAAACACGTTGAGGTCCGCGTGCCGGTGGTAGAGCGCCCCCCGACAGCTGATGTGTCTGCTTAATTGTGCATACACACATCTCCCCCGCCCCCAACTGAGATCAGGCTTTTAAAAAAGCCTCCATAAGCACCCGTAGAGGCGTTTTAACAGCCTCCATCGACATGGAGGTTTTTTTAATACGGAAAAAAAAAAGGGGGGGGGGGCTGATTTCAGTTGGGGAGAGGTGGCTTTTCAAGGGGGTGTGCAGTGTTGGAGAGGGTGGGGTTAGCTCTTTCCTCCTGCAAAAACACCCTCCTCTGTGCTGCAATTAGGCCTTTCAAAAAACCTCCATAGGGACCCATGGAGGCATTTTGAAAAGCCTCCGTGGAGGTTTTTGAGAGCCTTAACGCAACCAGGGCGCAGGGAAACAGCCTTATTGCCGGTCAGATTTCGGCGCCTTCCGGTTGTTTTGGACAACAGCTGCCATCAGACCCAGCCAACGTGGCCAGTGGTTGGGGAATATGGGGATTGTAGTCCAAAACATCTGGAGGGCGCATGGGAAATCTAGGCTCCGAGCGATGGGCCGTCATTCCACGAAGCGTGTCTCTGGCCCTGATCCTCTGTTTTGCAGCCGAGGTGCCCCGAGGCACTAAGTAGAAACGAAAAACAGCGCAGATGCTACAAACCTGACCTCTGCCAACCCGTAATGTATGGGGTTTCACTGCACACCTTGCCTCCCGGGTTGCCCGTCTCCCTTTTTAAATCTCCCTCCCTTGTGGTCGCTGCCATCTTATGCCCTCTGCCAAAATACTGTTTTAAGGTCACGATCAGCGGGTTTGCTGGTTTTAGACGAAAAATCTGCTCAGGTTTTAAAGGGGCTTACGGAGAGGTCCGGGGGCCAACCTCCTCCCTGCTTTGGTGACACTGACGCGTCTTTGTTTTAATAGAATAAAACCGATTTGTCGTCCTTCCCGGCTTACAAGGAAGGTGAGTGAAGCATTTGGTCCGTGTTGCTGGGGCTGGACGAGGCCGGGGTGTGTGTGTGTTGTCGGCTGCACGATTATGCCCCCCCCCCCCGGTCAAGGGCCACATTGCCTTGGGTGATCTGCTGGGGGGGCTGCGTGCTGAGGGCGGGGGCTGACACCAGCAGTGGTTGGGTTAGAGCCAAAAGTGGGTAGGGGGTCTCTTTCTCTGTGCCATGACCCTCTTCTCTCTCTCTCTGCCAACCCCCCATTTCTTCTCTCTCGGCCAACTCCCTCTTCCCTTCTCTCTCTCTCTCTTGGTCCCCTCCTCTTTCTCTCTCTCTCGGCCATGCCCCCCCCCCCCGTTCTCTTCTCTCTGTGTCTCTGCCATCTTCTCCCTCTCTCGGCTACCTCCTCTTCTGTCCCCCCCCTTCCGCATTCTCTTCTGTCTCTAAACCACCCTACTCTCTTGTCTTCTTTTCTCTCTTGGCTACACCCCTCTTCTTTCTCTCGGACACCTCCTGTTTTCTCTCTCTCTTTGCCACCCTCCCTTTCTCTTCTGTCCTCCTCCTCCTCCTCCTCCTCCTCCTCCTCCTCCTCCTCCTCCTCCTCCTCCTCCTCCTCCTCCTCCTCCTCTTCTTCTTCTTCTTCTTCTTCTTCTTCTTCTTCTTCTTCTTCTTTTCTCTCTCTTTCTCCACCCCCTCTTCACTTCTCTGTTTCTCTCTCTCGGCCACCTCCTCTTCTGTTTTTTTATCTCTCCCTGCCACCCTCTCTTTATCTTCTCTCTTTCTCAGCCACCCTGTCTCTCCTCCCTGCCCCCCTCTTTTCTCTCTCTCTCTCCCTCTTGGCCACCCCCTCTTCACTTCTCTGTTTCTCTCTCTCAGCCAACCCCCTTCTCCCCCCTTCTCCCTCTCAGTCTTTCGCATTTTTAAAATTGTTTGCCTTCAGGCTCCCCAGCGCTTCGCATTTTATACACCACCTAATATATTTTTAGGTGCGTAAAAAAAGTCAAAAGGAAGCGACGCTGCAGCTCAGGTCCCGGGTGCCGCCAACAGGCCACATTCGGCTGGGGAATGCCGGGAGTTCTAGGACTTATTTCTGTCTAAACAGGCCTAGGCTCACACCCTTAAGGGGTTAGTTTCTCTAGATTCTCTAGTTTCTCTAGAAGGGGGTTTCTATTCAGATCAAGCTTGTATTCAGAATCATGGGGACTAGAATCATGCTTTATTTTTAAGCTATGGACCAGAGCTCCGTGGCTGAGCCCTGCTTTGGATGCAAAAGGTTCTGGGTTCGAAACCTGGCATCCAGGTCGAGCTGGGGAAAAAGATACGCCGGAGAGGTCCTGCCAGTCAGTGTAGAAAATACTGAGCTGAACGGACGGAGGGTTTGACTCGTGTACAGCTGCTTCCAAATGTTCCTCTTCGCCGGCAGCAGTAGAGCTCAATGGTTACAGTTGGGAGGAAGATGCTGTGTTCTGCTGGGAGGAGAGCCAAGCTCAGGTCTAGTCCCAGCGCCTTTCTCACGAGGACTAGGAGATTGCGTTTTCTTTTCTGTCCCATGTTATTAAACCAGCCCTCCTGCCATCCTCTCAGTCCCAGGCCCCTGCGAGCCCGAGGATTTACTGGACGGGGTGATCTTTGGAGCCAAATACCTGGGGTCCACGCAGCTGGTCTCCGAGAGGAACCCCCCCACCAGCATCCGCATGGCTCAGGCACAGGAAGCCGTGGACAGGATTAAGGTGAGGTCAGGAGGCGGCTGCTGCCGTGTTCTCTGGCGCAGCGATACACAAGGGTCAAGAACTCGGGGAGGCCCAGATCCATCTGTCCAGGGTTCCGCTTTTGCCACGACCACTCATTTTCCGGTGACGGCTTCCACACCGTTTTCTCCCCCATCTGCACGGTGGAAATGCCCTCCTCGGGCCTGGCTACTGGCGGCAAGAGCTTTCCACTCGAATCTGCCATTTGGGACACGCCCCTTTTGTCTTAGGCCCCGCCCCCACCAAACTGTGCCCCCCCCCCCAAGAGCGCCTCTGCGCCAGAACGTGGCCCTCAGAAATAAAACGGCCCAACGCCCATCCTTAGGTCCCCGGTTGGCTACATTTTCTGATAGACCTCTGGTCTCATCTGGCAGGGCTCCGACTTCCCCAAGGAGAGCTAAATAGAACCTCCATATTCAAAGGTAGTTTACCCTTCTGAATGCCCCCATTCTTGGGTCTTTGAATTGGGGAGGTCCGTCCCCTTCGTGCCCTGCTTCTGGGCTTCCCAGAGACCTCTGGATAGCCGTTGTGAGGTACGCGGGATTAGTTCTGACTTTTCGGGGCTGGTCCAGTTTCGTCCGTTCTGGCATTTCTAGGCAGTGGAAATGCCGCTTTCTTCTCTGGTACCAGGAACAGAACTCCTTGCCCTTAACTCTGTTTTCCCTCACAGGCTCCAGACGGAGAGTCGCAGCCCATGACGGAGGTGGACCTCTTCGTCTCCACGCAACGGATCAAGGTCCTGACAGCCGACTCCCAGGTGCGTCGACGAGTGTGTTTCGGGGAGCCGCTGGGGGGCGGTTTTGCGTCTCTGCCGCCGACCCTGCTGTTTACACCGCTGGCAATGTCTGGGTCAATTTCTGAAAATACAGGTCACCCGCCCAGAGGATTCTCTGCCCACAGTAGAGATCTAGGAACCAGTTGAGCTCATGACCCACGAGCTTCAGGGCTGAGTAGGGACTCGAACCCGGGTCTTCCCAGTCTGACGCTCTAACCACTCCACCACACTGCCTCTCATCATGCCTCCCTTAAGGCTGAGTTCCTAGGAGCAAGAGCTGTATGCTAAAATAGGCTGGTAGTTTCGCCCTGCTGGCTTTTGTCTTCCGGCCCTGCCCACCGCCCGACGGCGGCCCCCGAGAACCCTTCTACAATTTGAATTCGGCCCTTGGGCTAAGAAGGCTTCCTCACCCCTGCTTTATCTCTTCTCCCCTTCCCCCACCCGTCCCTGCAGGAGGCCATGATGGACCACCCGCTCCAAACCATCTCCTACATTGCGGACATTGGGAAAATCGTGGTGCTTATGGCCCGTCGGAAACTCCCTCGCCGGGCAGACACCTCCGTCGAGAAACAGCTTTACAAAATGATCTGCCACGTCTTCCACTCGCCGGATGTGAGCTTGGGGAAACTGGGGGTGGGGGTGGTCTTGGGTGTACATGTCCTCGCTCGTGCGGGTTTGTTTCTTTTAAATTATTTCGGCCGCCTTTAAGAGTGGGATCCTTCGAGGCGGCGTGTCGTGAGCGGGTGTGTTTAATTGTTGTTTGCCCGTTCTTTTAAATCAAGTTTCTAGTCCTCATGACAAATGAGGACATCTCAGAGGGGGGCAGAATTCTGGCAGCTAGCGAGGCGACCTAATCAGTTATCCCTAACCCTAACCCTTTGCAGGGTTTGTTTTTAGGTTAATGTATCAAATCATAGAATCATAAAACAGTAGAGTTGGAAGGGGCCTCTAAGGCCATCGAGTCCAACCCCCTGCTTCATGCAGGAATCCACCCTAAAGCATACCTGACAGAGGGTTGTCCAGCTGCCTCTTGAAGGCCTCTAGTGTGGGAGAGCCCACAACCTCCCTAGGTCGCTGGTTCCATTGTCGTACTGCTCTAACAGTCAGGAAGATTTTCCTGATGTCCAGCCGGAATCTGGCTTCCTGTAGCATCTCAGGGCGGGGGGGAATTCCGGCAGCTAGCGAGGCGATCTAATCTGTTATCCCTAACACTAACCCTTTGCAGGGTTTGTTTTTAGGTTAATGTATCAAACACCTCATCTATAAATTTCTGGAGGTGTGGTGCAACCGAAAACATCAGGATAACCCCACCGAAGAATTTTGCCTCCTAGGGACTGAAGATGTTATTGCCAGCTTCAACCACACAGACACATTTACATTAATTAATGCATCTTAAAACCAAATAACCCTGAGGCGCACAGCAGTAGGGTCCCCTTTGTATACACGCCAAGATTCAAGTGTTTAGCTTTCACCGTCTTGCCGCTGACGGACTGACAGACACACAACTCCTTTTTTATTATATTTAATTCAGAGAATTTCTATACTGCTTTTCAATTATTATTCCTTTTTTTAAAAAAATCCCAAGGCGCTTTTTTGACGCCGTCTATTCGCCGGCCTGGCGTGGCCGGACAGGAAAAAGGTTGATGTTCTCTTTGTTTAGGCATGCCCCCCCAAAAAGACCCAGTTTTAAAGCTGTACAAGTCTTTGCCTCTCTGTTTCCCCTCAGGCCCAGGTGATAGCCCAAGCGATCGGCCAGGCCTTCAGCGTGGCGTACCAGCGCTTCCTGCGCGCCAGCGGCATCGACCCTACGCAGCTCAATCCTCGGCAATGTGGCGACGAGGACGACGAGGACGAACCCCCAGCCGAGGGGGAGGAGGAGCTGTACAACGGCGATTTGGCCCACTTCTCCAAGCAAGAGAACTGTAAGGAAGTAAGAACGGATAGCGGGCGTTCTCTCTGGGTGGAGGGTGGGCAGCCCCATTGCCACACAGAGGCATTTTGAATCTCCGGCGCTCTTCGTTGGAACCTGGGATGGGGGAGGCCCAAGTCTGCATCTCTGCTTGGCCTCAGAATGCACTGAGTGGACATTTGGAGGACTTTGCCCTCTTCCTGTCTAACCTATTTATTTTTTGAATTCATTATTTTTCACCCAGTATGCTGGTTCGGGAAGCCTGCCACCTAGCGACGGAAGATGTTACTGCCAGCTTCAACCACACTAATGCATTTACGTTTATGAACGCATTTTAAAACCAGATAACCCCGAGGTGCACACCAGTAGGGTTCCCTGCCAAAATTCAGGTGTCTAGGTTTCACCTGAATCCATATCAGGATTGATGGGAGTTGTAGTCCAACACACCTGCCCTAGAAAGAAAGGTTTCTTTCTGTATGCCATACATAGAAAGTAAGTTTTCTATATATGGCACTGTTTGTGGCTGACAGCAGATAACAGAAAATCAATGGAAGATTAAAAAAAAAGGAAGCTTAATCCTACCTGGCGGGGTTGTTGTGAAGATAGAATGGGATACTTTTGGTATTAAGACAAAAGTGAGCAACCTCAGGGGTCTGGGCCAAATCCAGGCCACCTGGCATTGCGTTCTGGCCCTCCGGGGTTCCACAGATGGCCCTGCCCTTTCCCACCAATCATTTTCCAGCTTTTGTGCATCCCCCGTTCTAAAAGGTTGAAATCCCTTTCCTAAAACTTAGTTACTGGGAGGAACAGCAATAAGCTAAAATAAGTCGGTATGTTTGGCCACACCCTTTTTGCTTTGGCCACACCCACCACTGGAATGCAGCCCTCGAGGGTTTCTCCGGAATGGAGTTCGGCACTCGGGCTGGTAAGAGTTTTCCAGTCACCGTATTCAGGGATGACCCTCCTCCAACCTACGTAGATGACAGCTTTGTCTCTGGAGCAGGCATGAGGAACCTGTGTCCCTCCTGATGTTGGACTCCGGTTCCCATCAGCCCCAGCCAACAGGCTTGGGATGATGGGAGTTGTAGTCCAGCCTTTGTTTTACTACGCTTTTTGTAATTGCTTGTCGCCGCATTTGTATCGCATATGGATTTTAACAGTGGCTTTTAGTCTTATTGAATATAAAACGCTGAGCGTTTTTTTATTAAGCGGTATATAAATTCTGGGTTGGATCCAGGATGTTCTGTCTGCAAGAGGAAGGAGTTTGCAGAAAGTTCCTCTGTCTTATTTTTTTTGGGGGGGGGTCCCCCCAAACCATAGCTCAACCCATTCTGGTCCATCAAGGTCTCCTGACAGTGCTGCATTTTCAAGAGGCTGGAAGATTTGCTGTGGGGCAGAAAGTTGACTTCTGCTAGCGCGATTGATCTGGCTTGAATCCAGATCCATCCTATTGCAAATAAATAACCATGGAGGTGCGCAGTGTAGCCACCCTGCTCTAGGGTTCCCCCTGCTGGGATAGGTTTGTATTCCAACCATTTCTTCTGCACTGTTTCTTTTCAGCCATGTTTCTAGCCCTTATGACAAATGAGGAAACCTCAGAGGAGGGCGGTTTCTCATTGTGTAGCCTCCCGTTTTAAAGCTCCCCCTGCTGGGAGAAGTTAGTATGCACCACCCGTTCATAGAACAGTGTTCCTTTTAAATCAAGTTTCTAGTCCTCATGACAAATGAGGACATCTCACCAGGGCGGGAGGGGGGGGCGATCTCAGAGTGTAGCCAGCCCCGTTCTAAAGCTCCCTCTACTGGGAGAAGTTAGTACGCTACCCGTGCTTACTACAATGTTTCTTTTAACCCAAGTTTCTAGTCCTTACGGCAAAGGAGGAAAGCTCAAGGTGCAGCCCCCCTGCTCTCTGGGAGAGATGACGCCACCCATTCCCACCACAGCGTTTTGCGGGGGCTTCTTTCTCTTGCTCTGGTCGACCTTTTTTGGGTGTCGCCCGTGCAGGTCATCATCTCTAAACAGAAGGGGGAGATTTTGGGCGTGGTGATCGTCGAGTCTGGCTGGGGATCCATCCTGCCCACGGTGGTCATCGCCAACCTCATGCACCGGGGGGCGGCCGAAAGGTCGGGCAAATTGAGCATCGGCGACCGGATCATGTCCGTCAACGGGACCAGCCTGGTGGGGTTGCCCCTGGCTTCCTGCCAGAACACCATCCGGGTGAGAGAGAGGGGCGGGAGACGGGTGCCGTTATCGCAGCAGAGCAACGGGGATAAAGATAACCTCGTTTTTTGCGGCCTCGTTTACTTTTGCGTAGGGACAGACGGCTTCTTTGGCCTCCCACCCATATCAGATTCCCGTGCGCTCGACCCTAAATCTGATCCGTACCGTTTTCCTGCCCGCCTTTTAAACCATGTACAGACATTTGCATTGAAATTGCAAAGCCTTTCCCTGGAAGAGAGGCGTCGCTGTAGGCATTTCCCCATAAATGAGACATTTGGTGGGGGGGGGGGGGGACACGTCTTTTTTCAGCAGAGAACGAGTGTAAACAAGCGTGTCTTCAGGAGGCGTTCAAAAGATGCCACCTTTTCTGCTTCCCAAACTACACTGAGTGTCAGTTTCTCCGCCCCTTCCCCTGACTGCCAAGGATCTGGGAAATCTGCTTCACATGCAGAAGCATCCGGGTACATCCAGTTGACAGCGCCACCTAGTGGGGTTGCTCTAATAGTGCATTTCCTCTGCCTCCCAGGGGGTTGGACTAAATCAGTGGTTCTCAACCTGGGGCGCTCCAGATGTGTTGGACTACAACTCCCAGAATGCCCCAGCCAGCTGGCTGGGGCATTCTGGGAGATGCAGTCCAACACATCTGGAGCGCCCCAGGTTGAGAACCACTGGATGATCTCTGAGGGACGTTTTGTGAACCGCCCAGACAGCTTCAGCTCTTTGGCAGTATAAAAATGTAATTAATTAATTAATTAACTCTTTCGTTCAAGTGCATTATTCATCTCGGAAAGAAAGCGCTTTTCTATGGTGACAGCCTGCGCTGAGAGGGATACGCCTGGTGCCACTGTGGGTTTTAGCACCCAGTAAAAACACTTTTTTTTTTGTCCAGACAATCTAAACGTGTATTTTTAAGCTGCCTGAAATAGGTTTTGAAGGTCTCCCATTTTGACTATATGATGACCTGCCCAAGCTGTTGCGTTGTCATTTCCTATTATAACGGACCGTTGATTTTTGTGGCACCTGCCCCCAAATCCTTTTCTGGATGAATGTGCAGCTACCCCTGTTTAAAAATAAAATATAATAAATAAGAGCTTGGGAAATTCCTGGTCTAAGAGGCTGTGAACCGGTGGCCAATCAGATCATGCAATACTAAGCTAGATGGCATCTTCTGACGTTTTGTGTCACCTCTCGGCAGATCGCAGGGGTTAATTTCCCAGTTAATTTCCCTTCCTTAACCCTCTCTCCCTTCCCAGGACTTGAAAAGCCAAACAGAGGTGACCCTAACTGTGGTTCACTGCCCGCCCGTCACCACAGCCATTGTCCGGAGGCCTGACGTAAAATACCCTCTGGGATTCTGCGTCGAAAACGGCATAGTAAGTAATCTAGGTGGCTCGAACAAGCCAGCCAAGTTGCGTTCTTAGTGGGGAAAGCGGTGTGTATGTGTAATGCAGGGGATTCTTATCCTAAACTTTACTTTGTTATTAAATACTGTACTGTGTATGTTTGCAGCTGCGATGCTGTGCTTTACCAGTACAATTTCAGTGCTAGAGGCTCCCAGCCAAAGATCTGTTTAGTTTATTCCCAGCCCAGCGGAGACTCGTAGTAGCACTGATTGCCAACTAGAAGAACGGGTTCAGCGGAGGCGGCAGCGGTCTTACAACTCTCTAAAAGGCGGCCACATGGAAGGCAGAAGAGGGTTGTTTTGTGTGGCTCCACAGAGAGAGAGATGGAGTGGAACAAGAGGAAACGTCAGAGAAGCGGATTTCGCCGCAGCATTAGGAGAAACAAGGGAGAGGGCCTTTTCAGTGGTGGCCCCCCCCGATTATGGAATGATCTCCCCGACGAGGCTCGCCTGGCGCCCACACTGTTCCCTTTCCGGCGCCAGGTCAAGACTTTTCTCCCAGGCAGTTAACAACATAGGCTAAGCTTTTAACTGACCCCAGAATAGTTTGTTTTAAATGGATATTGTGTGTTTTTATGCTTTTGATGGTTTAAAACTTTTATATTTGTTTTTAATGTTCCCTGTTTTTAACTGTTGTAAACTGCCCAGAGAGCTTTGGCTATGGGGCGGTATATAAATGTAAATAATAATAATAATAATAATAATAATAATAATACGACGTCGACAGCTGGATAGGCTACCTGGGAAGACAGAAAACTCTCCTTCACCAGGGTTTAAGCATCCGTCTTTCAGGGATGCTCAGATTCCTGTGCTGAGCCGGGGGTGGACTTGATGACCTCTGGGTGTCCCTTTAAATGTTGATTTTATGCAGCGCAGAGATTTGGCATTGGGTTACGGGATGGGAAGCACCAGCCATGTCTATCGATCTGAATGGACGGACTGTTCTAATGGGGTGTCGTCCCCCCCATTCCTTCCGCCATTTCCCGCCTGCCTTTCAGATCTGTAGCCTCATGCGCGGCGGGATTGCGGAGCGTGGCGGCATTCGCGTGGGCCACCGCATTATCGAGATCAACGGGCAGAGTGTGGTGGCCATGCCCCACGAGAAGATCATCCAGATCCTCACTCAAGCGGTCAGCGAGGTGGGTGGACGCGGTGCCTCTCTCCCCTCCTGCCCCCCCCCGAAAAGATCACTGCCTGAATCCGTTTTTAAATATTCACTGGATTTTCTATCCTACCCTCTTTTTAAAGGGGTTCAAGGCCGCGTATCTGCCTCTCACCCGCCCCCGTTTAGGCCTTCACAACACCCATGTGAGGTTGGACAGGCCGAGAGCAAGCAGCTGACTCGAAGCCTGTGTGCCTGAAGGGGGATTCGAACTCGGGCCTAGCCCAGTGCCGTAACCCATTCTGTCCCAACCTCATGCCCTCCAGTGGGCTTGACTACAATTCCCAGCACGCCCCAGCCAGCTGGGGGATGCTGGGAGCTGCAGTGCAAAACGTTCGGCGGGCGCTGGGAAAGTCTGGCTTTAACCACTACTCCACGTAGTGGAGCGAGATGGGCGTGTCACTTCCTGACCCTTGTCTCACTGCCGCTGTCGGCGCAGGAAGTGACTTGTCTGGGCTGCTACCAGACATTTCTCTCTCCTCGGCCAAAAAGGCTTCCGTACAATCAGGAAAACAAGGCAGGCTTTACCCCTGCAGGCTTACAATCTAAAAAAAAAAAAAAGTGACAACACACAAGGAAAAAGGGAGGAGGAGGAGGAGGAAAAAAGAGTCTTTCACAGCAGGGCTGGTGGAACGGCCCTGCTTTTTCTGTCTCACCTCCCTTTGTACAGCCTGCTGAAACGGCCGCTGGTGGGAACCGTTGTGAAAATTTGAGCCTGGATGGGCCCTTATTTGGTGAGGCCTGCTTTAGCGCCACTTTCTGCCTTCTTACAGGTCCACATCAAAACCATGCCGGCTTCAACGTATCGCCTCTTGACTGGCCAGGAGCAACCCGTCTTCCTCTGAAGGGAGAAGAAATGATCGGCGCGCCCTTCTCCTGTCTCAGTTTAACGGGTTCAATGCACCCCTTTCCATCTTGAACTGACTTTTGGCTCAAGATCCCTCGCCTTAACAGGGTGAGCTCTGCAACCCACACCAGCTTGCTTTTCTGAAACACATCAGCCAGTTTTTTTTTTTTTTTTTGCTTACCTGCGAGTCGTGTTTGGGGTTCACGGGAGGAGTTGAGAAGTTACCTGTCTCAGCTAGGAGTCAGTTCCTGCGCTAGAGTTTAATGAAAACCGGAAGAGCAATCTTAGAAAGTGGAATTCTTTTTCTTTCTCATCGCTCCCAGTGGCAGAGTCCTGCAATAGGTTACACTGTACCACTTCAGGCTGCTTGTGATGGTGGCAGAAGTGGGATACATTTATATATGTTCCTGCGCTAGAGTTTAATGAAAACTGGAAGAGCAACGTTAGCGGAATTCTTTTTCTCCCTCATCGCTCCCAGTGGTAGAGTCCTGCAATAGGTTACACTGTACCACTTCAGGCTGCCTGTGATGGTGGCAGAAGTGGGATACATTAATATGTGGCAATGTCAAACTCGCATAGCCGGATGTGGACAGTGATAAATTTGAGGTGGTTGCAAGCTCCCTCATTGCAACACAGGGACCCATTTAAATATAGAATCCCAAACGGCTCTTTGAAGTGGTACAGTCCTTTTGCAGATTTCATCACCTCTGTTGACATTTGGGTAGACTAGAACTCACTCACTCTCACGTGCCCCCGAATCCATCTCTCTCCCTGGCCTTGGCAAAGAAATAAAAACAAAACCAGCCTCCGACATTTGGAACTTACAGGGCCTACCAGGCCTGGCCCAGGTATGAAGCGGGTACGATCCACCGCTCGCTCGCTCACTCCCTATCAGCATGCCTGCCTGCCTGCTAGCTTAGTTTTCCTGGCCCGGATACATGCGCCTGCCTCCCCAGCATGTTGGTCTTCAGGTGTTTCCTCCTTCGGGAGAGTTCCTGGGACTTCCTGGGTTTCTCGCAATCCTTTGCCCGACTTCACCCAGATGCCGAACGGCTCTTTGAAGGCAGAAACACTTTTTGGGAAGCGTGATGGCGAGGCAGGTGCACGCATGGGCACCGGGAAAGGTAAGCTGGTCACCAGGCAGGTGAGGCCAGCTGGGTTGGAGGGAGCACCAGCAGAGCGTGGCCATGTGGGGGGGCTGCCGCTGAGTCAGGAAGTGGCAGATCCTCTGGGGGGCGCCGCTCCTCCTATCCTCTGCCGCCTGCTGCGCACGCTTCGTAACGCTTCATAGCAGGGCCGTCCCTGGGGCCTACTAGGATACAAGATTAGGAGTTCGTGTGAGGAACGGGTTACGCTGTGACCGAGGTGCTAACATTATACCCAACAGAGAAAGAGAGAAAACGTCAGTGTTAGTTTTGACAGACAGGCGGTGCTTAACGTGTTGGGTAAACTATTAGGATAGGACCTACTTGGTTGGTTTTCTGAACCTTCCAGCAATCTCCAACCAGTCCAGGGCCAGCGTCAAGGTTGGCACGGCCAGGGGAATTCAGGACAAGGAGTTGCACCTCCTCATCCTTGTTGCAATCTGCTGGTTCACCTGCCTCTCGCTCCGGCCCAGACAACAGTGGTGGTGAGAAGGAGGAGAAGGAGACCCCACGGCCTTCTCGCTCCCAGGATCTCTGCCTGACAAGCAAGGAGGAGCAGGAGCAGATGGTAGCCATGGTGATGGGAAGGGAGGGGTCTTACCAAAGGGTCCTCCGAAACCTGGGACCACCACACTCTGGTCCACGAACACACAACGCTCCGAGCAAAAGGGGGATCCTTATCTCTCGGCGGGCCGCTGGGTTGCCTCCCAAATTTCTTCTAATCCAGTGAGGGGCTTTAAAGCAATGCTATGAAGGCAAGGCAAATCTGCACAACACTCATATACAAAATGTGGCTTTCGGAAACTAAAACAACTCCCCCCCCCAAAAAAAAAAACCCAAATCCCATGCGTATAGGTGGGAT
The DNA here is from genome assembly GCF_023053635.1 of Elgaria multicarinata webbii. Lineage (NCBI taxonomy): Eukaryota > Metazoa > Chordata > Lepidosauria > Squamata > Anguidae > Elgaria > Elgaria multicarinata. The sequence continues at coordinate 12,715,351 of NC_086193.1, read as the reverse complement.
CACAGAGGCGATTCGGAGTTAAACGATCCCGAAGTAGGTATTTTTGCATAAGGCGGTGAAGCCAGCTCGGTGCCCCTCCAGGTTTTGGAGAATTACAGCTCCCATCAACTCTGACTGTTGGCCATGCTGGCTGGGGCTGATGGGAAATGTAGTCCAAAATATCCAGGAGGGGCGCCCGGTCACCTGTTCCTGTGTTAGAGCATCACTGGGACATTCAGAGGACAGGCGGTTTGGAAACTGGGTTGGTAAAGCTACATGTTTGGGCCTCGCTTTTCCTGGTCCGCTCTGGGAAATGGGTGCAATGCTTTTACACAAAAACACACACCTCTGTTTCCTCGTAAAAATCAAGAGGGAACACCCAATTGTCGTGGTGGTTTTTATTTTTTTGTTTCGTTGTTTGCAATGGAAGTAAAAAATAAACGCCGTTTTGGTTCTGTTGAACTGTGGTGGTTCGTGCGTGTGCGTGTCCCGCTCCTCAAGCCGCCAAGATTTGAACCCGCCGCCCTCCCTTAACCTCTTAAATCCCTCTCCCCGTTGCTGTCCGAAAGGAAGGGCAGGCAACATAGCTGGAAAGAATCTCTTTATTACAAAGCTACACGGGAGGCACACAGCATGAAGGGGAGAGGTACACCTGCAAGCCAAAGGCACTCTCTGGCCCTGTGCATGTGCTAGACACCCCAAAATGGAGGTTTTTTTTTTTCTTTTTTTAAGTCAACCCAAACTGCCTGGGGGTGAGGGGATTATAAAATGAACCGATGCATGCTGACTTGAGGCAATTCCAAGTCTTGTTGGAGGGGTGGAAGAAGCCCCGGCTTGAGGCAATTACGAGTCTTGTCAGAGGTGTGGAAGAAACCCAACGGTAACCCTGGCTTGAGGCAGTTACAAGTCTCGGAGGTGTGGAAGAAGCCCAACGGTACTGTAACCCTGGCTTGAGGCAGTTACAAGACTTGCTGAAGGGGTGGCAGAATGGTACTGTATCCCCGGCTTGAGGCTTGCTCCCCGTATAGGAGACGGGCTGCAGAGAGAGCCCACTGGAGACCTGCCTATTGGGGATCAAGAATTGTTCTTTCTGGCTGCTCAGGGATAGGACAACCCCAAAAAAAGAAAAAGAAGGGGTGCAGTTCCCTCAACAGAAGCATCAAAAGGCACAGACGGATGGTGAGAACTTCCAACGGGTAATAAAACACCTCCTCTTCTGCCCCACTGTATCTATCCCCCTCCTCTCTGGAAGAGCTGAAACAGCCATGGACCGTTTTCTTCACCCCTGAGGAAACGGCATCTCCGCCCGAGAGCATCGCAAGACGCCTCACCGCGGGGGTGGCTGTTTCCTACAGGTCTGTGGCTGGACCCCAGTCGTATCCGTAGTCCTGGTCCGACTCCGATTCGTACGCCCGGGCCTGGGTGAACTTCTTCCGGAGCGCTTCGTGTTCGTATCCCCTGGCGGAGAGAAAGCCGGGGTGGTAAACGCAGCTCAGAGGGTTGGCTTAGCAATTCGCAGCGCTGCAGTTCTTTCGAGCAGGGGGGCACAACCCCTCCTGATCACCGGATGGTTTTGCACATGATCTTTTGCCCGTATTCTAGAATCACGATTCGTAGCGTATTAATTCAATTTCTTAGCCCCCTTTCCCTTAAAAAGAGACGCAAGGCGGCATAGGGCACAAAGGTTGATACACCTCTCTTAAGCTGAGCTGGCATTTTTTGGTGCCCCCTTCTGCTTCTAGTCCCGCCCACCACTGGAATGCGGGCCCTGAAAAAGGCCCAACGCCGCTGTTTTAGAGTCCCTGATGCCCTGAACAGGAGGTTAGCCATCGTTACCTGATGTCGTACTCTTCCCTCCACTGTCCCTGGGCTTGCTGGTCACCGTCGTGCTACATGAGAGAGAAAAAAACCAGTAGGTAAAGTGATGCAGTCTTGATTCAAGACGAGGGGGTCTAGGGACGCGCGAGCTCAGCGAAATTCTCCGAACCTCACTTCACCGCTCGATTCGGATCGCTGCCGTTCTCCTTTGCAAACAGATTTTTCGATTCGTTCAAATGACAAAAAAAAGTGTCCATTTTTCAAAAGTGGCACTTTCCCGCCATTGTCTAAAAAGCTTTTCTTTCTCTTTTTAAAGAAAGTATGCGTTTTTAGTATTGCACCTTTCTTGCAGTGCACTTTTTTTTTAAAGGACGCCTTTTAAATCTTGCACGTCTCATTCCAATCTTGGTCTGTGCGTCAAAAAAATAAAAACTGCACTCGCTTCATCGACACACAGACTAAGAATGGAACAACACAGAAAAATAGTATGGATGAGAAAGGCTGAGGCAGAAATTGGGAATCATTTTATATTTGGGCAAACGAACTACAACATCTGCTTGAATGCAGAGGTTTCAACACACCCGGGCTGCAGAATTCCCAGCTGACGCCCTACAGAGGTTTCTGTCATCCCTGGCTATGATGTCTAGGGCTAATGGGAGTTATAGTCCAAACCAGCTGGAGGACTCCAGGTTGGGGAAGGAAGCCCCATCTGCCTTCCAGTGGTGGGCGGGGCCAAAGGCAAAAGGGGAGGAGCCAAGACACCCCAAACATCCGCCATTTTAGCTTAAAACTCTTGAGTCAGGACATGGTCAGCGGTCAGGGGAAGGAAGCGGAGCCGTCCGGAGAGAGCCGGACTGAGGTCCCAAGGGGGATATGCTGATATTTGGGTTTTTTCGGCCCCGCCCATGACAGGAATGTGGCTTCTGAAATGGAATTCAGCCCTTGCAGGAACTGCAGAGAGCAGGGGGTGGACCAGATGACCTCTGGGGTTCCCTTCCCAATCTCCTTACCAAATCAACGGGGTAGGCCAATGCGGCCGCCACACGCTCGCTCAGGTCCGGTTCCAGGCTTTGCTCAGCCGGTTCCGAGGAGCGGGCCAGGGCTGTTTCCCGGTAGGCCTCCTCAAGTTCTAGATCCGTGTATGGTTCGGCCTCGGCATCCGTCTCCTCGTAGTCGCTGTTGGCGCGGCTGTCACACGTCAGGTAGCCGGGGATGGCGGCCGAATTCTGGTTGAGTATCTCCAGCCCTTCCTCGGCTGAGGAGTCCACCTGAGGAGGAATTGCAGGTTGGGAGGCGGGGTAATTTGAGATACAGAACAGAAGAGAGAGATTAAAAGGCATGGAAGAAGTTAGGTTCCCACAAGGGGTATTTTCATTAGATTTATCTCATTTGTTTATGAATGTACGAGTCGCCTTTGGGCCCAAACGGGGCAACCTAGGTGACTTACAGCTAAAATTTAAAACAATTTTGGGTGCCTGTTTAGACAGAAGTCCTACAACTCCCAACATCCGCCATGCTACCCAGAGCGAGTTCATGGCCAGGGGTGAGATTCGAACGGAGGGCTTCCCATCCGTGGCTCTCCCTTTCAGGCCCCTGCACTACACCACCTCAATTCATGGGCAGGATAACACGGGATTCCCAGGCATGGAGAACTGGAAAAACGAAGCAACTATGCTTCAAATGGCATCTCTTTGATTCAAATTAGGGTTGTTCCCTCACCCCCGGCTTGCCCCGGAAGCCGATTTCCCCCGATTCAACACAGGGCGCTTTATGACTGGGCCGAACCGCAAGGGTTCCCTTAACTGTGCGTCCTTGATTAAAGCTGCCATTTTGAACAAAAATGGCTCTTTATGTGACCATAGTTGCGACCATAGATCTATGAAAACTACAGAACCCCCATCTTTATTTGAAACGTCAGCTCTAATCGTGGTTAAGGTAAGTCCCGCGGGTAGTGAAGACAGCAGTTCTAGGTTCTGGGGCCACAGGGGGGGAGAGGGGGGGAGGAAGGAGGGTGGGTGAGTGGGGAGTGCAATGGACTCCTGGTGGCCATGAAGTGGGCAGGGTCAGCAGCCCACCTCATGGCTGGAATCAGGCCAAAGCACCCTGAAGGCTTCAGGACAGAGTCAATTCGCTTCGGGGTACCTCGTCCCAATCCAATACCGCTTCGGCTTGGATTCGGGATTCCACCCCGAGGCAGTGCCCAGCCCTAGCAGCAATGCACCCACCTGCTCTTCTGTCATCCAGATGGGTCGGCCCTGCTGGATCCGGATGATGTCTTTGAGGCCCTGGTACCAGGTGTTGGAGCCGCCGGCCAGGCTGATGGTGGCCGTGAAGAGGTGGCCGCAGTACTTGTGCATCTTGTTGGCTTGGGCATAGAGACGGCGCGAGCTCTTCTTGGACTCCGGGGCCAGCCACTGACGCATGGCCTTGATGCCCTGCCGGCTGTCCGGCTCGCAGAAGACCACGATGGGGAAGTACTGCACGTAGTTGAGGCGCTCCACCGCTGCCGGCGTGATGTCCAGCAGCGCATGCTTCTCCTGCGGAGGGGAAGAGGGCAGCCGGTCGGCCCATCGATGCCAAGATCGCCCACTCCCAGGTCTCAGGCAGACAAGGGGCTTTCCCGGTACTGCCCCTTCTCAACTTGCTGCCCTCCGGAGGTTTCAACTTACAACTGCAATCAACTCACACCTTATAACCGAGGTTGTAACTTACAACTGCAATCAGCTTACAACAGAAGTTTCAGTTCACAACTGCCCACTGGGGAGGAGTCTGTGGCACATGGGAGTGGTCATCTCATCTGGGGTGTACCAGGTTGGAGAAAGCTGTCAATTGGACCGGGGTCTCCTGTGCCTGCATGCTTACTCAGAGGTAAGCCCTACTGAGACCCATGGGGTAGGGGTGGGGGGTAACGCCAGGTTAGAGCACACAGGATTTCAGCCTCATTTCTCCAGAAATTTCCCCCTTCTCCCCTGTGCAATCACCCCTGAATAAAGCTGCGTCTTACCTGCTTTGTAATTCGCCACACCGAGTCCAGCTTGATGACTTTGGCCGACCCACCTTCTCTGGCGACGCTCTCTTAAAAAGAGAAAAGGGTGTCAGAAGTGTGAATTTCAGTGCACCGAAGACCTTGTCAGCGGACTACTTGGGAAACGGCTTGGGGACGCAGGGCTTGGCTGTCGGGTTTTTGTTGCAGTTGCTCTTTTCCACTCACTTTATTGACTTTATGTCCTGCCTTTCCTCCAGAGAGTTCACCGTGCTGTACGTGGTTCTCTTTTGAACTCACAACAGCCCTGCGAGGTAGGTTAGGACCACAACAGAGTGTGACAGGCGCAGGGTCACCCGGTGGGCGAGTGGAGGATTTGAACGTGGGTCGACCCCGGCCTGTAACCTAGCAGCGTCACATTTCTTTCAGCTCGAGGGCCAAATTCCGTTTCAGGAAAGCTCGGGGGGAAGGTGCGTTCTGGGGGTGGGCGGGGCCAAAAAGACCCACCTATTTTAGCATGCAGCCAGCCACTAAACCTCAGGAGAGACATTGCAAACTTTTCGAATGGGGAAACAATGACACAAAAGCTGGAAAACTACGGGAAAGGGAAGTGGGCGGGGCTTTCTTGGAGGGCCGCATGTGTGGCCCACGGGCCGGAGGTTCCACACCGCCGCTCCAGCCATTGCGCCGCTCTAAGGAGGACGGAAGACTCACCCGCAATCTCAAACTGATCCGGCATCTCAGTGCTCAGCTTCTGCATCGCGATATCAGCAATTGGTCCTAGGATCACCACAGGCCGCTTAAAAGTCGCTGCAGGGGGACAGAAGAGAGACACGGGGGGTCAAGGCTGAGGACGGCGGGCTGTTTGTCTTTTCAAACGCAAAATAAAAGTTTCTAGTCCATAGGGGGGTAGAACTGGGAGTGGGCCAGGATGGGGGAGACAGAAAGCCCCGGGTATACATATCTGTCTCGCTAAGCCAGTACACATAAATTGCCAGTTTCGTCTGGCAATACAAAAGGATGTATCTCTCCCGAAAACCCGTGCTTAGAACTTGTGGCATTCATGGCCACAAACCTGGATATTAAAATACCTGGTCAGGAATTTCAATACCTGCCCTGGTATTAAAATCCGCAGGAGAAACCTATTGAAGACATGGGTGAAAGGGCATTTTCCTGTGTCAACGCCCCCTACCAACTATTTTATTTTTATTCTTATTTATTCTAATTATTTATTTCACTTTTTCTCTTTATTTTCTCTTTTCTTTCTTTTCTTTCTATTTTTTCCTCTATTTTATTTCATTTAAGCTATTTCGTGGACGCTTCTCAGGGCAGAAGCGCTCCCAAGGCGCTGCATGACAATAAAACACATACAAATTATAAAATGCGCTCCCCAAACGACTTGGGTGAGAGCATTAGGTGGGTCTCCACACAGGACAGGGCCTTCTCAGTAGTGGCCCC